>NC_142504.1:91977150-92318936 GCF_057876585.1 Rhinolophus sinicus
TCATGCTCTACTTCAAAATATGTGTCCTGCATTTCCCTTAACAACTTTATACAATCAAGTGTCTAAAAAAACTAACTGACTTACAGTGCTTTTTTTTAATAATAGTGAGGTCCCAGTTAGAAACTTCATCTGTGGTAAGTAGTTCGACTATATACATCATAATGTATAATCTGCACTAAAAGGTCAGTTTCATTTGCTTCTTTTTCTTTAAGCCAAATCCTGTGCACATTTAGAGGTCATTCTTTTCTTTGGCACTCTATAGAGTGATTACTGTAAGAGAATAGAGATTTAAAACTAGTGCATATCACCTAGCCTCTGGATGTGTGTAATACAATACACATTTTTGTTTCTCAGAAAATATGACAATTTCAACAGAAAAATGAACACCAAAGGTAATGCTTCCTATTTACATATACATGCACGATATAAAACTATTTAATAATGAGATATTCTTCTCCTTGTAGAATTCTCATGAAAGCTCTTTGTTATTTAAGATAATTATTTCTTCTCCCTAAATTTGTATCTAAAGTTTTAGGGAAAAAATGAGAAGCTGACAGTCACGATCTTCAAAAAAGAGCTTCATTTTATCGCAAGCTTTCTTTCATTAAAAATTAATTTTGAGTGAGAAAATGAAGTATATCAATAATGTAATTAAAATAGAAAGTCATAATTGTGAAATCTCATAATCGGTAAGGATCACACTTATTTCGATCAATCTCACCGCCCTCCTCTCCATCCAGCTTCAGCCATCATGCTCAGGGCATCCAACATTTATATAGAGTCAACACCTAACTCACTTCTTTGATCTCTTCTACCATGAGCCTTTCTTCTGTCCCACTTTATTTACTTACTCCCATGACCACAGTCCAACCTTTACCAGCACGAGAAATTACACTTTAAAATCAGGAGTCCAACCTCCCACTCTTCTATAGGTACTTCTTATCCTTCTAATTTATTTGATTAAGGATCTGTTTTGGAATGTTCCTTCAACTTATTAAGAGCTCCATTTCATTCCTTTGTTTATATCTATTGCTTCTTCACCATCATACTTTTTATCTTTTATTATTGCTACCATATCCATATGTAATATATGCAGTCAGCTTCAGTGATCGTCCCTCCATTCATTGTACTTATCAGATAAAAACATACTCTTACATGAAATCAACCTCCTGTCTTTTTCGGTCCCTGCACACATGCTCAATGGAGTACTACTTGAGATTGTGGTTCATTTAGGCAGATGTGTTTCACGTAGCAATAATTCATTATAACCAACTTCAAATGGGCACATACACAGCAATACTACACTACATTTAATTTATACGTGTATTCTCTCATAATTAATAATGCTTTTGCATCGTCGTCCTTCTTCCTCCAACCTGAATAAGTTGGATAACTTGTATGAAGCTCTTTATTGACAAAATAGAAGCCATGATCATATTACAAGAACCAATTTATCCTTCTTCCTTTTTATTTTAGCCAAAAAAAAGTGACCCCGCTCTCATCAAAGGTCATTTTCACCAAATGTGGACCTTGCTTTCTCAACACATTTGTTGTTTCAGTTATTCTCACTGTAGCATCTTTATCTCTCTCTGTTAAGTGGATCATTACCACTGACAAACAAATAAGCTGTGGTACCTCATGTCTTTAAAAAAGAATACACATTTCCTGAAATCGCTGTCTACACCAATATCTCCAATTATGTGCTCCTATCATCACACCTTTCAGTCTCCCTATTGCCCCCACCACTCTACTCACGTAACTCTTGCTAAGGTTCCAATAAGCATGTTTGGCCCTTATCATTCTAAACTTTTCAGCACCATTTAGCAGTGATGACCATTCTCTCCAACTTTAAATACTGTCGCTCATGTACTATGTGGTTTATATTCTTCTTTGTTACTACTCTTTCAGCCACTATTCTTGCACCAGAACCCTAAAATTATAGTCCTCTTTTCTCCCTGCATCCTCTTGTATTCGCTGAGAAAATCTAACCAATTTCCATACATTTTAATATTCCATACAATTTAAATTTCCATACATTTAAATATACTGATGACTCTGAACATTATGTGTTTTGCCTTAGACTTACGAGGTCTGACAATTAAGTTTGCAAACTTGTTGCAAAAATGTTGATAACCTTTTTTGATATCAGAGGGATCATTCATTATGAATTTGTACCAACTCGACAGTTAACCAAGTTTACTATTTGGAAGTGCTGAAAAGGCTGCATGAAAAAGTTAGATGACCTGAACTTTTCACCAACAATTCATCATGACAATGCACCAGCTCACACGGCACTGTCTATGAGTATGTTTTCAGTCAGTAAACAAATAACTGTATTGGAACACCCTCCCTACTCACCTGATCTGGCCCCCAATGACTTCTTTCTTTACCGAAAGATAAAGGAAATATTGAAAGGAAGACATTTTTATGACATTTGGGACTTAATATGATGACAGCTCTGATGGTCATTCCAGAAAAAGAGTTCCAAAATTGCTTTGAACGGTGGACTAAGTGCTGGTGTTGGTGCATAGTTTCCCAAGGGGAGTCTTCAAAGGTGACCACAGTGATATTCAGCAGTGAGGTATGAGTTTATTGGATGAGTTTGTGAGCTTAATTGTCCAACCATTGTAAATATACAAATGTCTTCCTACGTGAATGTGTCAAGGTAATCACAAATTTAACATATCCCAAAGTAATAAAATGTTTTTATTCTTCCCAGCACCCATCTCAGAACTATTGCCACTCCTTCTTTATTTCAGAAAGTGCTATAATTCTCCACCAAAGGCAAAAAACTGAGTCATTAGTGGTAAAATTGTCTCTTTCCCCTCTCATGTCTATTCATACAAATTCTATAAGATCTATTCCTAAATATATCTCATTTATTTTTTCTACTAGCACTCTTTTCTACTGTCTTCTTTTTTTCCAAATTCCAATCATTCATTACTGAGCCATTTTAATAAAAGCCTACATGGTTTGGGGGTGTCCTGTCTTAGCAGCTCCAATCCATTCTCCATTACTGCACTAGTTTACTTAATTAAGCATCTTAACTCACATTGCTCTCTTGCCTAAAACGTCTCAACAGTTATCTATTATAAAAAGAATAAAAATAAAATTATTTTTATATATCCTTCATATATTATACTAATTATATACAAGGTGTTTAGTCTAGCATAGAAGAAACACATGATCTCATTCTGTTCTGGCCCTCCACCTTATTGCTTCCGTTTACCTGCCTTTCCGAGACTCACACTTGTCCTCTTTTAATTTCTCCAACACACAAGGCTCCTATCTTATTTCACACATGCACACGCAAAGCCCAGCACCTAGTATAGATTCAGTGCACATTAATTGATTTAATTAATGAGTTATTCTATCCAAAATTGTGATTGAATGCATAATCCCCTTCTACAGCATTCCCAATGAATCAAACCCCATAAATCACTTATGAGAGAATTTGGGCTATATAGCATCAGCTTAAAAATATTATCCTTTCTGAACCTTAAAAGAAACACTGGGGCAAATTTGAGAGTGATACCTTTAAAAGCGAGCAGAGTACATATCATAGAAAATATAATGTTGAGTCAATCATGGCAGACTAAATATATGCATTTATTTCTAATCTATCTCAAGCTACAATATAATAACTGTAGGTCAATTAAAAAGGTTTAATATCACAAGTACAAAATGAATAAGGGTGGATGAGAGATGTCCACTAATTTTTGGAAGATGGAAAGGGATGGGACATTGTTAATAGATTAAGCAGGGCACAAAGTGGTCAAACTTTCTGTAAGGGCAGATGGTGTTTACAAAATCGGGCAACCTACAGACAAATCAGGAATGGGAAGCTCCAGTGACTTTAACTGGTGAAAGAGAGATATGGGACTGAAAACAATGGATTAAAGTTATGTTTCACGAAATATTACACTTCCATGTTCCCTCCATCATCCCAAGCAGTTAAGCAGCTTCCTTTTCAAAAAATAGTAGACAAGAGGTTTATTTTCTAGCAAAATCAAACCAGAATGCTTCCAGTCTCTTCGGTACACCAAGCAAAGAACAGTTGGGGGTATGGGTGGGGATCTACATTGAAACTGACGTATTATTTGAAAATCTGGAATGAAAAGTAAAACTCCTAACTCTCTTTCCCTGCTCAGCAGCAATGATTCCTTCTACCAGGATGGATTCTGGAGGGTTCTTCTTCAAAGAAATGGAATGTCCTAGGAACAGCCTTTTGGCGCTAATATTTGGAGCACTCCAGTTGTCTATCTGGGCATCTTCCTGATCAGAGTGCTGGAGTCCACTGGTTAACAAGACCTGATCACACAAAACAGCTACCAGTCAGTGACTCATTACCACTCTCAAACAGGCATGGATATCCAAGGATCGCCTGATATATATATATATATATATATATATATATATATATATATATATATATATATATATAAAATCCTTAAATATGTCCCCAACCTGAATATTTTCCATTTCCTGAATTCAAAAAGTATCTAAGATTCAGTGAAATTCTCATGAAAGTAGGCCATGTTATCTGTGCCAATCCTACACACACAGTTGGTTCTCATTCATGATCCCAAGCATTGCAGAGAAAGAGCACTTGCTTTGGATCAACAAACGATCAAACCCCCTCACCAAAAAAAAAAAAAAAATTAGTTTGAATCTTAATTCTGACACGTAATAGCTGAGTAAACTTGGACAAATATCTTAAATTATTACTACTTTTTGTGTGTGTGCTGTAGCCTAAGTCTCACAGAGAGTAGAGCCTGAGGATTTATATACGATGATTTCATTATGGATTGCTATCCCAGCTGACAAGAGTGATGGATGAGGAGAGTGATTCAGAGAAGAAGAAAAGCCACAAGGAAGCTACGTTAGCAATGTGGTTGCCATTAAATAAAACCAGTTGCCAAGTCATATGGAATTGTCTCCCAGGGAGCAAAGTCGATGGCATCTCAAGACTGTTCATCAAAAAGGAGAAAGAGGAAAAATCATCCACTTTATATCTCTTATTGGCCAAAAGTTGGCCCCTGTCTTTCTTGATTTTGAATGCATGGACTCTAGTTAAAGTCTGAAAAGGCATTTGTAAGGAAGCATGGGAAAGAGATAAAGGTCTGAGACACAGGCATGAAGTAAGGGATTGTCAGGTGGTGCCTGTGTGGAAGCCCAAACCCAGCAGGGACAAAGCTGAGGCAACTGCTCTAACAAAGACTGGAAATCCAAGAGGACTTGAAGTAACAGACACGCTTCTTCACTGTAAAATGGTAATAGTATTATCTATGTTTCTGGATTACTATAAACGCTAAATAGCATATAAACTGACACGCTGGCAAAGCATATTCTTAATAAACATATTTAATATTTCCATTATTGAGCTCTATCATCAATAAAAGCACTTCTAATATTTATGTAAGGGTCTAGACGAAATAAAATTGGCCACATTTTGATTATTAGTGAAGCTGGGTTATAGATAATTAAGTCTATAATGTATCATAATCTCTACTTTGGCATACATGTTTGAAATTTTCTGTAAATTAAAAAAAATATAAAATTAAAGAAATAAAAACAAATAATTCTGATCCTTTAGGTTATCCAGTAGATTTTTAGTCATATTAAAATGAATGCCTATTATCATCCCCTTCCTGGTGGTCAGAAATATAATCAATCCATACTTCCCAAATTATTACTTTCTATAATTCTGAAATGTTTATTTCTCCTTTTCTGAACCTTCCTGTTACCTTCACTGAATGTTACTGAGATGAAATTCATATCTTATATTTTGAGTGTCTTACGTGCATTTCTTCCCCACAAGGTTGCAAACAAATTGTATACAGAGCCTAACTTCATCTTCTTCACACCCAACAACTAGTATGATAGTCATCATGTGATAAATTAATAAATTTTCATTGAAAGACTAGGACTCACAGTACTAAATTCAGATCTTAATGTTTTCTTTTATTTTTCTTTTTTTTATCTTAACACCAGGGAGCAGATACAGCCAACAGACACTTAATTTTGTCAAATTGGTCAATCTACAATATAAAATTAAACTAAGGTTTAAATCCAGCTTCATAGGTGTATAATTAAGCATCCTGCTAAACTACTAAACTTTGATTCTCCTACTGATCATAATGCAGGAAAATGAATTTTTGAGCATTGTGAGCCACACTTTCTCGATAAGAATAATTTGGAAGTTTTTCATTGTAATTGACAAAGCTGTCAAAGTGAAGTCTCATACTTTTTCACAAAAGGAATGGTTTCTCAGTGAAATAACTTTCTTTCAGTATAGTATTTTGCAGTTTGAATAAATCATGCTTTATCCCCTTTATTTTCTTTATTGAAGTTGAACATATTTCCTATAAACTCAAGTAAACATTAGTGTTTAATTCTAAATGGCCTGAGTATCTTAAGTCTACAAACTAATCTGTTTTCCTGAATCATTCTTAGAAATCTGTACTGATTTTATATTTAGAAAAATAATAAAGATACCTGCTTCTTCTTGCATGCAAAAATATCAAATAAAATCTAAATCTAATGACAAATGTAGTTGTTTTCTTAAAAACAATTCCTTCAGGTGATACAGTGTGTGACCTGATTTACTCCTGTATGATTTCCATATTTTCTTATTTCCAAATAGTTACTTATGACCTATTTCCTTTCCCCCCCCTTAGTATATGTGCTGCCTAAGTGAGAACTCCTGTTTTTAAATTCTAGTCCAAGAATATAGCTGCTAAGGAAGAAAAATCACACTAATATTATTCACTTTAAGAATCTAATTTGCAAAGAGAGTATTTAAGAATAATTTTACAAATTTTCATATAAAAATTGAGTCTATAACTTAACATTGAGTTTTTCTCTAAAATAGATGATTCAGAAGGTTAGGGAAAATCATGTCTATTTTCATTTACTAGTGTATCTTCCCCCATGACTGGTTTACAGTAGAAATTCAATAAATACTTCAGTGAATGTACAGGTGAATAAATTATTCATTTGCCTTTACCACAATCTCCTTTAAGACTAAAAACTGGTAACTCCAACTGATTTTCTACTTAAGACACTGATGGCCCACATGAAATGCTGCAATTGAATAGTAATTAGATACTTTTTATATATTTACTTTATTCAAGATTTAAAACCATACTTAATAATTTCAGTCATTCCCCATTATTTTCTGTGTTTGTGGTCCTTGAACAATTTCTCTGACTTGTTAATCAAGTAGACCACTGAATGGCCCCAAATCTCAAATGAACATTCAATACAGTCAAGACACTCCTAACGTACTTCCTAAGAACATACACTTTCCCATCTTACCAGATGACTATTTCATACTATTTCTTTTTTCTTCTAACCCTTTATCTTCTTCCTTTAGCTCACCTGCTGACCTCTTCTCATACTGCATTCAGAAAACAGATGCAATTAATTGAGAAGCAACTTATTTTCTCCCTAGAAAATACATCCTTTATCTGAATTTAGCTCTTCATAATTTGCCTTTTCTTTTATAATGAAAAATTTTGCTCTCTTCTATCTAATGACAACTCCTTATGTATACTCTATATTCCATCCCCTTTCACCTGTTCCAGAATGTCTCTCTGAAATCAGCATATTACTTGAATGATAATTATCAGTATATAAGCATTCCTTAACCTCATCTATTTTAAATATATATCCTCTCTGACTACAACCCCATTTATTACCTAACTACCTTATTGAAAACGACTTTGTAAGGATTGGTTTTTCTCAGCGTCTAATTTCTCACCTGTACTTCCCTCCTCCAGGTTTAATCCCCATAGCAACCTGGGAAGGGCTTTAGACAATCCCAAAAGTTAACTTTCTAACTTGTTGGTATCAGTTAACAAAGTTGAATCTCCATATCTTTCTCGAAATACATTCTTCTCTAGATTTTAGGACATTGCACACCATTTAGTTTTCAGGTCTCTCTTTAACACTAGAGAGAGTTATTTCTCAACAATCATAGTTAATGCATCTCCTTCCCCTATCGTTCCATTATTGCTCTATTTTTTTCTTTCTTTTTTTTTTTCTTTATGGCATTTACCACTATCTAATATTATGTTATTTATTTCTTTACATGTTTATTGTCTCTGTCTCCAACAAATATGGGAGCAGCATTAGATCAGGGGCTTTGTGTGTCTTTCTCTTCCGAAGTCTCAGGACTAATTGTTGGAGTCATTAATGTTTATCTATGTTTCCAGTTCTCCTTTCCTCTGCCCTATGTTAATGTTGCACAGCACCATCCCCCACGACCGCCAGTCTCGAAGTTAGGCATGATCATGTGACTAGAATTGAATTGCCACTTTGAGAAAGAAATCCTTCAACGTCTGTGTGCACTTTGCCACATTCCCTTCCCCTGCCACAGAAACCAAAGACCTGCCCAGACTGTACACTCTATCAGTGTTATTTCCTAAATAAGAACCACTTGAACAGAACACCTCGAATGGACATGTAGCTGGGAGGAAAAGTAAATCTATGGTATTTTAAGGCAGTGTGGGTTTATGGTTAGTTGTTACCGCAGCATAACCTAGCCTGCTCTGACTTAAATTATATTTATAGAATATTTCTGGAATGTACAGAATATTTATAAATATTAATATGTAGAGAATGAATAAATTAAACTTCACTATAATACCTACAAGACTATGTCTCAGTCAAGAATCAACTGTAATGCATTTATTATGAAATATGGTAGCAGTGATCTCTAAAATAATTCTTGATATGCTAAACATTCATTTTTACAACCTGCTTCTTATTACCATTGTGCTTAAAGTTCCTAGGCTGAGAAAAATATCAAGATCAGTGACCAGCATAATTCTGTGCATGTATCTTAGAAAATAACTTAAAGCTTTTAATTTTCCTTTTAAATATTATTGCAGAATTTTAATGTTTAATAATAAATACGGATTCCTATGTCTTCCTCTTTCTCTTCTTTTTCTCTAGGTTTCATTCTTCTAGATAATGGGGAAGGTATCAGAAGGTCAAAGAAGAACCATCATGCTTAAAAAAATACTTTAGTATATTAATTTGTTGTCCAATATTAAATATAAGCATTTTGTATTTAAAATGTCACTCACTGGAGATTTTAATACCTCTTTTAATCATTTAAACTATTCTTGAAATACTTAAAATATGCATGCTTCAAACCCCAGACACTAGTGTCTATCTAACTAGTCCAATCTTTCCTTAAACAAATGATATAATGTAGTAATTCAAAACTATGATTGTCCAAATCTAAAAGCATTTTCTTATCCACTATACAATGCAGTCTTTTTTATTGCCCTGTCATGAATTTTCTTGTGCTATTCTCTCCTCTGGAATAGCCTTCCCCTGTGTTTCCACATTCCAATGGCCATCCATTTTACAAGAAACACTTCATGTTTCCTGCTTTATGGCAGATCCCATGATAATTCTCGTTCCCACTGATCTTTTCCTGTGAGCTGCAGTAGTACTCAAAATTCACAGACTATTCTGTGCACTTTGGCAGATTTATGTTTTGTCTGGTAATGGTCTGTAATTGCTTCATATATGCTAACTTTGCCTTCAAAACTAGTTTTTGAAGATAAATGAGACAGGAGTTTGCCTTTTCCTACAGAATACTAGACACACAGTAGGCATTCAAAAAAAAAGTGTTCATTTGAATTAAATCAATTTGAGTGTAATAAGATTTATATGAAATCATCTATCTTGTAAAAGAAAAGTGGCAACGGACACCTACTAAAAACATTAAAGGAGACCATGCTTTCTTGCCTAAGTTTTATGTCCAATTTGTTCCAGTCCTAAACCCCTTGACAAAAACAAAATCTTTTAATCTGTTTGCAAAATATTCCCTCCTTCCTCCCATCTTGCCACTGCTACTCTGTGATATACTGCTCTTGCCTATTACCCCTTTATAGCTGTTTTGTTAAAGTTCATACCGCAAAGACCTGTAAAAGAAATTTATGGCTCTAGGGATTTCAGCAAATTCTAAATAACCATAACAGGAACATGAAGCATTAATTAAAGACACTAGAGTCTAAGTTATAACAGGAATCCTGACATTTAAGACCCTGGTACCATGTAAATTTAAAACGGTATGACAAACAGAGTAATTTGACGGTCAGGAGGTTATAATGGATACCTTAATACCTTTATCAAGAGAAAGTGCCTGTCCTTGCTCTAACCCCTACCCAGGGGCTTCAGGGGCTTCCTTCATAAAACATGGTGATGCCTCCATATTTTGGCAGTAACTCATATACAAGCCAGTCTTTTCTTTAAGTACACCAGAGATTAAACACCAACCCGATTTCCACATTCACATACCGATTTTCAAATAAAACACTTTAATATTTAACATATATTTGGTGCAAACTGTACATTTTTTGGTTTACTGTGGAATTAATTTAAAGCCAAGTCGCCAAAGAATGTGTCACAATACATATGAACAATTGTTCCCAAGGGAATACGCTGTTTTTTGTCTAAAGGCGGAAGCTGATAGTCCTGACACACTCCTTCAAACCAAGCAATGAAGAAATGCTTCACCTAATCTGAAATAATAAAGATGGAATAGCAGACTCAATTTTTTGTGTGGGTTTTATACTTAGCACCCTTCCTAGAACACCAAAGGTATATGTTACACATGTTTGTTAAATGCATGTTCAAGAAAAGTAACATAAATTTATCCTCAATTGCAAAAGTGCAGCAAATACCTGTCTGAATCTCATCACCACCTATATCTACATTACTTCTTCCTTAGAAGGGTAAACTGTTTTCTCTCTGTGAAATTCTACAGCATGTATAACCATTCATTTGTGATGTATCATATTTTGTCTTGCATTGCTAAATTTTGCATATGTAGTCTTATTTGTCAAATAAATTGGAAGATAAGTACGATAATTTATACTTGTATCCTCTACAACACTTGGCACTGACTTTGAATATATTAGACTGTTAATAAATATTTGTTGGTTGATTAATCGATTTACCACACCTGCTAATTGCAAAGTGCCATCATCTGTCATTAACGACACATAAATGGATTACCAAAAATTGTGTGAATTTGAATATAATCAGATTAAGCCCAAAATTAGCATCACAGAACCAACCACCCTCTTCTTCAGGCCCTCCTCACACTTTATATCTACTTATTCCTCACTTACAATTCAGCTACTCGCTTGCCTTCTTTCCCTTTTCAGCTTTGTGCTGTTATTTAATATCTCACCAGTTGTGTAATTTCAGCTCCCAAATTGAATAAGACGTTCTCTCTAGTGGAACCCTCACCTTGACAAATAGCCAAATAGTAATTATTATTCCTTTCAGGGGTTGAGCTATGGAATCATGCCTGCAATATCCCAAGCTTGAGTGCCTAGAAATTTATGCTATACTTCCCTGTGTCGGAGTTTCCATCGGAGATCGTATTTCAAGCGCTTTCATTTTTTTTCAATATGATTAAGATAATTTCTTTATGAAGTTGGAGGCTCAGAAAGAAACTTGATATTTCATATTTTTGCAAACTTGCTCTCCCCATTTCCTTTCCTATCATTTTAGCCACACTGAAAGGGAGAATTAATTTTACATTGGTCTCTAATTTTTTTCTAAATGTGTGACCTCCATATTAATATGAGCCAGAGGATTCATTCATCATATCTGGTCACTATGAAACTGACATTTACAGGGTGGAATGTTTCTCGCTCAGGACAAATGGGTATCATTTGTAAAACATGCCGCACCCAATCGGAGGCTCCCATGGCTCTCAAACTACATTTTTAAGCAACAATATAAACCATTCCCCAAACTGAAAGGTCTTTTCAAATATTTACTGCCTACCTATGGAATTTTTATTCTGCTGGCTGCTGCCATCAATAATCCTGGAAGCTCCAAGCTAAGTGTAATGTGTGACCTCCAAGGAAAGTCTTACTGCTGCTGCTGCAGAATGCGGGAGGTGGGTTCAGCATCCTACATTCTTCTTTCTGTCACTTTCTAGGGCCTTTTACAGTGAAAATAAGGATTACAGAAGACTTAATTCAAGGTTTCTCATGAAAGCCCTCTGCCCTTGCATTTGCAAGAAAGCTCAATGTTTTTAAGTGTTTTCCACATAAAATGGGATATTCCACTTAGACTTTGGGGAATTCCATTTATTTTTTGGATTACTCTAGCCCACTGTGATCTTCCAACCAGCATTTTGCATTTATTTTTCTAAATCCCAATCATGAGTTCAGGACCTGCTGTCACTTGGACTTCTTGGGCTCTTAGCTCAGGCTCCTAATTCCATAGTATTAATAGGTTCCAGACCAAACACCACCCCCTAGTACAATTGCAAATTGGAGCTCTTGCTTTCTTATGATGTCTCTGTCTCATGCTTCTATACCCACATGCTGTTTTGGCCATATCAACAAGGGTACAATCTCAACTCTTCAAATGATTTCCACAAAAATTTAGTCACCCACCACACTAAGAATTATGTGAACTTCAGAAACTTTATTAAAATGTTACAGAGTCCCTCTTCCTTTCTCTTCTCTTTCCTTTTCCCTTCAATTTTCCCTCTTCATTCTTCTCTCTACCTTCTCAAAAGCAAACATATCATTTTTATTGCCTCCTATAGAATATTTTTAATCACTTTCTCAAAAGCTGGACCCAAGTTCACCTTCAAGTTCATCTACAAGGACTTACTTGCTCTTATTAAGATTTTGTTCCTACAGAAAAAAATCTGTGTTTCACCTCAGAGTAATTTATAAGGTGGTAAGAGGGTAAAACTGCATTCATCTTATGCCATTCCTACATAATCCTGTTTCCCTCAATTAAAGTATAAATGCTCAGTCTTGAACAAACAAACGGTGAGCCTGGGCGGATAGTATGATGAGCCATGTCTGTCACTGCTTGTAAGCTTACCCTGAGGTCAGAATTTAAACATGTCCATCCAGGTACTGGAATTAATAGATAACAAGATAGACAGATCTCGGCCATCACATAATTTATATTATGAATACATGGGTCATAATTATAGAGAAATTTTGTAATATTAGTAGCTACTTGAAAGGCTAAATGTGAGGATTACAAGTGTTAATGCATGTAAAGTACTTTGGACACTGTCTGACAATCACAAATGCTCAGTAACTTAGCTCAGTGTTTCTGTGTAGCTATGCATCTTGAATCCTCACAACAACAATGCCAAGAGATGTTATCACCATTTCACAGAATAATATACTTAAGCATTAGGGGTGATTAAGCAACTATCGAAGGCCATACAGGGAACATGTAGAAGAGTTAGAATTACAATATGATTCTTTCTGAACTTAAAGCCCCCTGCATTTTTTTTGGGTGTGTACAAACTTTATAATTCATAAAATGAAAAAATACATGTGTATGGACAATTTCATGAAACATTAATACAGAGTTTGATTGTTTGAAAAAGTTATCACTTCTTTAACCGTCACGTGTACTAAAATAGACTCATCTCTGTACCCAGAACCTTCCCTAATTCCCTCGGCATTTACACTTTCCATCCTTGGAAAGTAGCCATTATAAAACATGATATCAAATACCTTGCTTTTACTTACACTTTTACCAAATGATTCTACATTTCTAAATAATACAAATTAGTTTTGCCTGTTTGGGGATATTATATAACTGCCATAGCCAAAGTTCTTCATTGTTACCTCTGTTTTAAATCAATTGTCAAGCTTCTACAATAGATGGGTCACCATGAGGTGTTTTTTTTTTTGTTATTTTTTTTTAATTGGTCTGCATAGTTACCTCTGAGCAATAAGCGTACTGTCTCAATTACTGTATTTATAATAAGATTTATTTTCTGGTAGTGTAAGATTAACCACTTGTTGTTACTTCTTCAAGAATGCCTTGGTTATCCTTCACATGTTGTCTTCTCATATACATTTTAAATCCAGCCTATCAAATGCCACCTAGTAATGATACTAGTAAGAGTTTTGGGCTTCGTTTGGTGTTTCATAGTATCTATAAATTAATGATAATTGACATCTGTAAAATGTTGAATTTCCCAATCAATAAAATGGAATACTTCTCTGTTACTCTTAGATCATCCTGAGTACCTCAGTAATATTTTTTGGTTGTCTCTATAGAGGACTAGCATATGATTTGTTAGATTTATTTCTAATAAGTAATTTAATATATACACTATTTTAAGCAGTATCACTTTAAGTTTCATTTTTGTGTAGTTTTGTTCTGGTATATAAAATATAATAATTTTGAATATTAATAAACTTGTTGAACTATTATTAAGAATAATATCTTTTTATGTAGATTTCTTTGGACTTTCTGTATGTGTATTATATATCTTCTATAAATAATAAGACTTTTATTTCTTTTCACTTCTCTCTCTCTATTTTTTTATTTTTATATGGTTATACATTTATATACATATCTATATACATATTGTTTATAATTTTTATTTTCTGTATATTATGATGTTTAACATCTTAAAAATTTTCCTGGCTAGGGAGAGACTTCCCCTCTCAGGGCTAAATGTTAGAGATGGCAAAGGGCTCAGCCAAGGGCATGCCTTTGATGTGCAAACTAAGGCATCCAGAATCATACCTTCCCTATCTGACACCCCAGGAAGCAATATGCCTCTGCTTTAATCGTCCCAGGATGAGGCCACCAGGAACCACCACTATCATGTCTAGTCATGTCCAGTATCAAAAGTACTCAATGTAGACATTCCTTAACTATTTAACCTTGCCCTCTTTGCCTTTCCAACAGAAACTCCAATAAAGGAAGTGACCTAAGCTCTCCCTTTACTTCTACCCCTTATGCCCCGACTGATGCCAGTGGTTCCTGTTTCTAGGACCTATGAGTATAATAAACTTTACTTTCTTTTGTGTCTTCTTGTGACCACACATAAAGAACACAGAATCACATGCATATGTATGTATTTTGTTTTACTATCTCAGACTTTCCGTACAATATTGAATAGGAGTATTGATTGAAACTACTATCCATCTAATTCTCCCTTTCACAGAGAATGTTTTGTTTCTCCATTAATTATGGTCTTTTCTATTGGTGTTGATTTGTTAGTTCTTTTGTAAGAGAGGCAGTTCAGAATTCTTCTAATCTTAGTTTTCTTCTAATTTTAATTTGCTATGAGTGAATGTTGAATTTATCAGTTTTCCTATGTCTACTTCATGTGATCATCTGATATTTCTCTTTAATTGTATAAATAACAAGTTTTATTGATTTATTTTAAAATGTTAAATTGACTCCACATTCCAGAGATGAATTCAACCTGGTAGTGATCCTTTGCTCATTCTGTATATTGAAATGGATATTTCTAACATTTAAATGATTTTTTTTTAATTTGCATTCATGAGAAATATTGGTCTGTAAATTTCTTTCTTTATCAATTCTCACAGTTTTAGTATCAAGTTTAGGATAAATTTCTAAAATATATTGGGGAATGTACCTTTCCCCCAACCGCCATTCTGTGAAAGAATTGACATAATATTGGAATAATTTCTACCTTAAATATTCAGTGTAACTCAAGGAGGTATCCATCTGAAATGGAAGTAGTTTTGTTTGTTTGTTTCTTCATTTGATTTTTTTATGGAACTATTTTTAATTATAAACTCAATTTCTTTAGTAATTATAAGACTACTTAGATATTCTATATCTGCCTGAGTAAGCTTTGGCAAGTAATTAATTTCTCTATTCAATGTTTTCAAATTTAATAACATAAATTTGTTTCTAACACCCTTTTATGTTTATTTAATGTCCACAGGATCTATAATAAAGCTTCCATTATCATTCCTGAATTAAGTAAACTAAATTTTTGTCCCTGTTAACCAGTTTTGCCTGCAGTTTATGACTCTTATTAGTCTACTAAAAGAATAACTTGGGCTTTGTTAAGACTCTACAATATGATAAATATTTCTTATTAATATGCTTTATTTTTACTGTTTATTTCCTTCTATTTTCTAACTGTTTATTTTGCTGTTCTTGTTTAAATTTCTTGAGATGAATGGTTACTTTAGTTAATTTTCAATTTTTCTCCTTATCTAATATATGCACTGAAAATCATAAATTATCTTTTTTTAAGTTTCTAATGAAGTTAAAGACTTACCAAATGACTCACCAATATATGGCTTAGAAAAAAGAAAAAAAGAAAACAAACAAACAACAACAACAACAAAAAACCAGACAAATTGAAGTTACCAATCTTACAGTTTTGTTATTCAAATGACACCTAAAAGAATGTGAAGCTAAGTCACAAACTCAGAGAAGATATTTGCAAAATACATATTGATTAAGAACTTGTTTTCAGAATATGTGAATTCCTCTTGCAAGTCAATAATAAGCAGACAGACTGATTTAAAATTGAGCAAAATATCTGAAAAGGTACTACTACAGAGAAAATATGTGAATGGCAAATATGCATTAAGATACACTTAAAATAATTAGTCATTAGGAAAGTACAAATTAAAACAATGAGGTTGGCCAATTGAAAAAAAAAGGACAGAAAATTCCAAGTATTTGTGAAGATGTAGAACAACTGGAACTCACATACACTAGTGGTAGGAATGCAACATTGTAAGTCATTTTAGAAACTGCTTGGCAATTTCTCATAAAATTAAACACATTTCATGTGATCCAACAATTCCACTCCTAGGTATTTTCCAAGACAAAAAAAAATACACGTCCATACTAAAATGCAGACTGAGTTGACATAATAGTTTTATTCATAGTAGGCAAAAACTAGAGACAACCCAACCATTGAGTGGATTATCAAAATGTGGCACTTATGTTAAATGGAATACTACTTAGCAATAAAAATGAGCAGACCATTGATACATGGATGAATCTCTTGAGCATTAAGCTAAGTGAAAGAAGCCAAACAGAAAAGATGGAATACTTCCTTCCAATTATGTGGAATTCACAAATAATATAATTGTAATGATTGAAAACTCTCAGAGGTTACTAGAGGTGGAATGGGAGGAGACAAAGGGCCTGGCTGCAAGGGGTACCTACCACGAAGTTTTGAGCAAGTTTTAGAAAATTGTAACCTGATATTGGTGGTTATTATATGACAGTATAGACAGACTAAAGCTAATAGAAAAAGAGTTCAGACCTTGTATTTTAGAAATTGTACAAATGTAGGTTAAAAAAGTAAATATGTAGAAAATGCTGTTAGGTATTTTTTTTCATTAATGGAAAGAAAGTGATCGTTAGTGTTTTGTATGTGTTTAATCAAAGTAGACTAGAAAGTTAGAGCTGATATTTGGTTAAGGCAAATTCCTCTTATATAATACCTCCTAAGCTTGGATAATGTAGGCAAAGACGTTTATTATTCAGTATATCCAGTTAATACCTTTCATATCTGCTCTTCTTGGCTCATATACAAATACTATGTCTATGTCTCCCATGATCAAGTCCTAGAAACAGTTTTTTTCTAGGTATAAGTTTAAATGACCAGAATACAGAAACATGACTTCAACTACATGGACATAATATTCAACTCAAATATAGCAATATAAACCACATCCAACTGGTTTAGCTAGAATTACATCTCCCAGAAACTTCTTACCTGTGTAGTGCCAGATCCGAGTTGGCCAAAAGAGGAAATTGCATAAGATATGGAAGGCGGAAGTGAAAAAGTAGCCATGACTCCCTGAATGTCATCATGGTTGGATTTGGGGAGAGATCATTGTAGAAAAGATGGCAGATTGTAGCTGTTCTTTCCTTTAGTTTGTATTTAGCTCTTCTCCATCATTATTGATCCTATTGATCCATCTGTAGGTGCTTCAGCACAGGCCTATTAGAAGTGTTAGCACAGTATCGCATAGACCTACACATTAGCCTTGCTTCCCTAATACCCTTCAGTTGCTTGGCTTCCCATAATAGTTGGTTGATGGCTCCTCTGATGCTCTATCTTTCCTGCTAGACCTTCACTTGCCCAGCTCTTCTCACAACTGAGTAATATGTAATTCCTATAATAAATCACTTACCCTATAACTTATAGGAGTTGTGCTTACTTTTCACCACCTGAAAAATGTGGTGACTTTAAGTACCTAAGAATATCATTACGGCTCTGTAAAACCTACCCATATGTTTTAGGCATCCTAGTTTTTTGTCACTTGTAGTATTACCTGAAGGGGTAGAATATCAAATTACAGGAGTGAACTCCATGACAATGCATTAATCTGCATATCAGAAAGGAATTGAACTGCCCTATATTATTAGCTTATTCTCTTTATACACTTCTAGGTTTAACCAGCTTCCAGGTTGACAGGGGACTGGGTAACCTAGAGAGGACCTCAGCTGTGAGACCTTAAATCTACTCCATCTTCTATTTGGTTAACCCAGAATGTTCACAGCGGTAACAGGCCTCCAAGAGAAAGGAAAGAAGCATATGAGTCCTCTTGGAGATCAGGATCAAAATCATACATTGTTTCTCTTGCATCCCATTGGTCAAAGCAATTCAGAAAGTCTGCCTAGATTCAAGTGTGGAGGAATTGAATGCACTGCTTAATGGAAGGAGCTTAAAAGTATTATGGCCACATTTTTTTTCAAACTACCACAATAATTTTTATGGGGAATTCTCTTTTGGGTGGGATGAGGAGAACATATTGGAAAATATACTTATTTTTGGTAGATGAATGGTGCTTTGACATCAAAAAGAAGTCCACACCCTTGCTCCCTCACAGTGTGATACCCAACCACACTTGCAACTTCCTATTCCCACAGACTCCTGTACACCGTGGTATTCAGATAGCTGTTAGAGAGTCTTTAGAGAGAAATCAAAACAAGTCTTTTCTACACCCTTCTTGGCTATTATTCAACTCAAAGCGATAAAAAGAAAAAAGTCTGAGTTCATTTGATGCCCTTAATAGCTGCCTCCTAATCTGTATCTGCAGCTATGACTCTAAAAACAGATGTTCCCAAACCTTGCTGATTATCGGTGCTAGGGAATTTGATTATATACCATTTCTTGACCCATAATCCCATACACCTGAATTAAAAGCCTTGTGAATATGGTAAAGGCACTCATATTTTTAGTACCATTGGCACGCTATTTACATACATTTCAAGTTATCTGTCCAAAATCAACAGCCATCACTGGAAGAATTAGCAATACAATCCCAGAATTTGGACTCTTTGTTCAATGCTCATTTCTAATAAAATCAATTCATTCAGTACCCACAAAAAATCAACTTCATTTTATTCACATCAGGACATTTTAATACAATTCCAAATAATTCTGAGACCCTATCTTTAATTTTACATAATTAATTTGATATGATCCATGAGAATTCCAAAATATATTATCTGGAAGTAATCTGCTTTTCATGTACATTGATTTTGCAATTTTCAATCTTTGCTATGGTTCTATATCTAAGTCTATTTAAGAAATTTACCATGATCTGCAAAATTTAATAGCACTATGATAGGGCATACTATATTAATCATTTATGTGACATCTTTTAAATAGAAAAGACAAAATGTTATAATTTTGGTTACTTTGGACCACTGTCAATACTGTCAGTGTTTGATACAGCATTGCTCTCTCTCTTTTCCCTCTCTTTCCCTGTTCTTCAAGTAAAATTGCCCTTTTATTCATTTTTGCTCTATCCAAGACTGGCAGCTGATTTTGAAGTGTCAGACCATTATTTGTTTTTTGGATGTTACCATTTATTGCAAGGAAGATAAAAATCTATGTGACATTTCCAGAACAATGATAGATGACAATAGTGAATGGTCTTTAAATGCAGAAGACTAATTTTTAAAAATGTCACCAGTGTACTATTTCAGACATTGTCAAAGACAAAGCAGTAAAACTTATAGATGTAAAAACTAATAATATTCCACCATGTTACTTGCCGATAAAGATGCTCTACTTACAGTGCTATAGGTTTATCTAAATACTGCCCTACTGCCAACTAGAATAAATACAGTTATAATATTATAGAAATCTATTGATTTGGGCCATTCAAAATAAAATTAAAGATGCTTTATATGAGTGAATATGTATATGTGTGTGTGGGCATGTACACCTGAAGTCTCTGATTGTACACAGGATTTTAAACCTGTAAGCATGGATATATGCTCCATACAACATTCTTCTCTATCCTTGGCTGTGTGACCCAGGGCAATCTACACACCCTCTCTGTGCTTTGCTAACTCTATCTTTCAAATAAAAATATCACTAGAAGTTCTTGCATAGGCTAAATGGAAAAGATACACAAAAATCTTGGAAGAGTGCCTGACACATAGTAATCACTCAATAAATGTTAGCTATTATCAGTACTGCACTACTAATTTCTAGTTGTAATACGATATATCAACATTCAAATGTTCACACCCGCAGAGATTTTTACATTACCATTTTTGCTGTTGTTGTTCATGCTTTCTAACTGGTCTTTAAATTCATTTCACATAAGGCCTAGTTTGCATTTCTCTTTTTGTTCCCGGGAATCTAAACTAAAACTGTATGCATTCTGTGAACTATGGGACTGATGGTCAAGAAGCAGTTGAGCAGGAAGCCAGGAAGGAATTGCAGAGTTCCCATGAATGAAACATTTTTAGAAAAATGATCTGTGATTTTGATGAACCAAGTATAAGTCCCAATCTGGGATTTGCTCTCTAAGAATCCACCACCTTTTTGGAAGGGCCAAAGGATTTAGCAGGAATTTAGAACAAATTTATATCAGAGAGAAATTTTCTCTGCAAGATTGAAATCCAGGAAGAGAAAAAGAATTCCCTCTTGCATTCCCTATTGTCAGGTAACAGACACCCTATTGACACCTAGTTACCACTTCGTCAAGATTATTGGTAGCTACCCAGTGATGGAGGCTTTCTTTATTCTTTCTTTTTTTAAAAAAATTAAAGTTTCTTGGAGTGACAACTGTCAGTAAAGTTACATAGGTTTCAGGTGTACAATTCTGTAATACATCATCTATATATCACATTGTGTTCACCACCCAGAGTCAGTTCTCCTTCTATCACCAAATATTTCATCCCCTTTACCCTCATCTACCAACCCCTCCCCCTTCACTTAATCATACTCGCTGAATAGAAACCATCTAGCTTTCTATGGCCTTAATTTTTCATGAAACAGTTTTAAGCAGCATACCATTAAGTTCTAAGTAACATTTAGGTATTTCCTAACATTCAGAAAGTAGTTGAGCCATAAAAATCTTCTTTTTGTGAAAGACAGGCCTGGGTTCAAATTTCAACCTAAAACATTAATTTTGCGATTTTGAGCGATTTATTTAATACCTCTACATTTTCCTCACATATTCAGTGGTGATAACAGTGCTTAACAGTGCTAGTGTCTTGCGATATCTTGAGCATTATATTCACACACACACACACACACACACACACACACGTGCACTTGAGATAGTTCCTAGGAGCCAAAGGTTCTCAGATTATCTTTTTCCTTTTCCCAATCCTTTTTCCTCCTCCCCAACTTTTACTGCTTTGTTCATAGTATTTTTTTAGTTTACAAACCTGCCTTATAACTCATCCATAGTAATGGTATTCAAGATGAAAAGAGATTGTGAACTGGCAGGGAAATGGAGTCCTAGATCCCAACAGCCTTTTTTTTTTTTTTTTTTTTTTGCCACTGTCATCATTCCACACGCACCCTTGCCCCCCTACCAGCCACCACATTTATGAGGCTTTGGAAGGAGGAATGTCTTCAGAATAAGGCACGGAAAGAAAAAAAGAAAGAAAGAAAAAAGAAAAAGAAAAGAAAAATATATTCCTAGACAGGATTTTTTCTTCAGACCCAGATGAAAGCTCTTCAGCTGGACCTGATGAAGTAATCTTCTGATCAAAGCAAGGAACAAGATAGCCAACCAAGAAAACAAACAAAAACACTGCCACAGATTGATTTCCTCTTTTCACTTAGTCCCACCTAAGAATTGCTGCCCACTGGTTCTTACAAGAGTAGTTACCAGAAAAAACCTGTTGGATCAAAGACATGTGTTCTAAAGGTATATAAGACAGACAAAGGGAAATTGGTTTGCAGTAACACCTACAGCAACAACTGGGAAGCTTTCCAGTAGGAGAAATCCTGGGTATCATTTTACGCACTTAAGTCTCATACACAAAAAATGCCAAATAGTCCCCTTGGGACCCCGACCCTTTAACCCTTTGTGGTAAGCAGAGATCTTTGAGCTCCTTCTGGAGGCCAAAGAGCATTTTAATCACATTCCAGAGATGATAGCCTCAAATCAGTACTTACAATCATAGTCTTAGACGTCATTCTGGTCCAGGTTCCAGGAAGGGTTGAGCAGAGAACAGGTCAGGCAAATGAATGTGCTCTTATTGTCTTGCTAGGGAAAGTGTGGTCTTTGAACCAATAACATTTACATCTGGGAGTTTACTAGAAACACAGAATCACAGGCTATTGGTTTCAACCTCAAGAGTTTCTTGGGTGAAATTCAAAACTGGCCCCATACAGGGAGGGTAAAGAGCAATGGCAGAAAGAGGCAGGGCACTGCAGATTGGTAGGTGGCAGTCTAATAAACAAGACGATTTACATAGGAGTCTTATCTTGGCGACTGCAGGATGAACATTTCTCTGCAGCCGCCCGCGAGAATCTTAAAAGGTTATATAGAGGCCTCAATTGGACTTGGTCACGTGAATCATCAGATGGTCTCAATAACGCACGGCTCTCTCAAGTAGCACCCTTAAAACAGCACCAGCTGTGGGCAAGGTGGGTGGAAACTATTATACATTCCAAGAACAGGAACCTCCAATGGCCTGGGGTCAACTCTCGGATCAACCAGTGGTCACGGGCCCTCTTGATGACTCTCTCCAATAGAGGCTCACCTCAGACCTAGTAAATCAGAAACTCAGGGTACCCAGGCAGAATTCTGGGTTTAACAAGATTTTCAGGTGATTGATTTACTCATTAAATTTTGAAAAGTCACTGCTCTATTGTTATAAGGTTTATATTACAAAGTTTAAGCCAGTCACCAGTGAGGACAGCTAAATAGTGCCCAACCCGGATTCCTTGCAGAAGCTAAAAATAGGCCTTAAGCCTAGGTCAGCGGTTCTCAAAGTGTGGGTCCTGGACCAGCAGCATCAGCATCACCTGGTAACTTGTTAAAAACGCAGATTCCTTGTTCTACCCTAGAATTGATGAATCAGAGACTGGGAGTAGAGTCTAGCAATATGGGGTTTAACAAGCTTGCGCACGAATCTGATACATGCTGAAGTCTGAGAACCATCCACCTAGAACTAAAAACCAGTCACTAGACCAGTCCTAGCCTATAACAAAATTTTCTTGCCCTTTTGATTTACCACACTAATAGTAAAAAAAAAAAAAAAAAGGCAGGTTATGCGGTTCGCTCACAATGCCCATAGAAGAGCCAAACCAAACAGCCCAGGTGAGGTTTACTCAGGGTTCTTAAGCAGTAGTGCCCCAGCTCTTCCTTATTTTTGGAAAATCCTATCCCCCAGAGAGTTCATATCCAGGAATGTCCAAAGCTTAGTCTCCTTTAATTCTCCTACCACTGCCTAAACTCTCAGCTTCTACTGTCTTTGCCATTAAATTGTCTTCCTCAGCTTTCCTACATGATTGTGGTAGAGAGAATGATGAGAAGGGGAAAATAAAGTTATTGAGAGGCTTCTTCTAAGCCATTTCATAGCCATCATTTAAGAAGCTGCTCCATCCCACTTCTCTGATTATATTGTCCAACCTCACATTCAGACGTAGCCACCTATCCATAGGTGCAGAAAGCAGCATATATAGTAGGTTGAATGGTGGCCTCCCAAATAGTCATTCCCTAATCCCTGGAACCTGAGAATGTCTTCCTATTTGTGGGGGAGGGGAAAAGATCTTTGCAAATGTAATTGAACTAAAGATGTTGAGATGAGGAGGTCATCCTGGATTATATGTGTAGGCTCTAAATCCTATAAGTATCCTCATAGGAGAAAGACAGAAGGAGATTTGAGATAGAAGACGAGAAGACACGAAGAGCAGAAGGCAATGTGACCATGGAGACAAAGATGAGAGTAACATAGCCACAAGTCAAGAGATGCCTGAAATCATCAAAAGGTGGAAGAGGTAAAGAGCAGAATCTCCCCTATGAGCCTTCAGAAGAAGAATGCCCATGCCAACATGTTGGACTTCTGGCCTCCAGAGGTGTGAAAAAATAAATATCCATTGTTTTAAGCCACCCAATTTGTGGTAATTGTTTAGAGCAGCTCTAGAAAATGATTGCACTGCCTTTCTCTTCTAAGTGAGGGGGCTCAATATGGCTGCAGAAGGTCAAATGGAAGCCTGTTAACTTTGAAAACATCCTATAGTTAATTTATTATAATACTATAAGGGCCAGATCAAAGGACAGCTGCAAGAGGGGCATTTTCCACCCTCAATTCACAGAGCCACCTCTCTGTCAACTTTGTGTTCATCAGTTTTGACTCTGTGGCTGGGCCCCTACTTCACCCCCTCATACAGTGGTCTGTCCTCAAACCCCAAAGGCTGGCAAAAAACAAATCACGATTTGTCACCTCTCCCACCAATATTTAGTAGCTCTCAAATAGTTGTCATTCTGCTGTGTTTTTGTTGTCTTCATCCCTGTATTTTATCAGTAAATAAATAAATATATATAGGACTAGAACTACAGTAACCTAAGGATTGTTATGAGTCTAAATAGCTCAGATTTTAAGTTTCTGCTTTAAAACCACTGTTTCTTAAATGTGTTAAGCCTCGTGCCCCATTTTTATAACCCAGTGGTTTTCACATATTTGGCTTGCATACAATTAAAATAATTTAAGATGCAAATATACCTCCTTCAACATTTTTGCATTGACATTTAAAATGTTTTGCCATAAGTTGCAATGGATGTGGTTTTCAACCTGTTGCCAATTTTGACATTTTAAAATAATATATACATTTCTCTTTTAAATGTTTCCAATGGGACCTAAGTATCATTGTACTATGCCCACTGCTGCTTACTTAAAAATACATTAAAAACTCTTCAAGAATTAGAACTTTTACGTATTTTCTTTTTTCTATTTCAATGATGCTACATTTACCACATATTTTTTATATATAAAATATATTTTATATTATGAACCATACATATGTAATTTATGCTGAAAACCCTATTATTGATCACCTTATCATATTCCTGTACAAATTCCAAACAATATTTAAATTGAAATCTAATTTTAAACTTTTTGTGACTATATGTTCCTAAGTGCTAAAAATCTTATTTTAAATGAGTTATCAGAATTACTAACGTAATATTGTTCACAATATTAAAAATACTAAAATTTTCAATAAATGATTAGTATACTTAAACATTAAGTGTTGTTTAAATCTCCTAATGAGATGGATGAGGCTGCCTCCCATGACTGGTATTCATTCATCATCAATTCTATTATTCCTTTTATGTCTGTTGGGTTTTATACCTGTAATATGCAGAAACACAGTATCAGTCAGGAAGCACCAGGCTAATCAAGATGTAATTAGCAACCTCAAAACTTCAATGGTTAAAGGAATCAAACAAACAAACAAAATTGTCTATATTTCTCACCCTCTATGTACTCAATGCAAGTCATTGGTGGGTTATGGTCCACTGTCTACTGCCTCCAACCTTCAGTCTGTCAGAACAGCCACCATCCTGGAAGCTGCTAATCACAGTGGCAGAGGAAAAGACATTACCAGCAATTAAATTCTCAGCCCAGAAAGGACATCTGCCACTTTTTCTCCTAAATCATTGGCAAGACATGCAATCCTACTATGTGCTTGAAAGGTGGCACTCCAGAAATTCTTGGTGAGTTGCTACACTAATGACCACAGTGTCTTATTTTGGTCACTAAATATTTGGCTCACTCCCCGTTCCATAAGAAAAATACTCTCATACCCTCTAAAGCAGACAATCCAGAACCACAACTATTAGGTGTGAAATGGATTTAAGGTGTGCCTTTCTTTTATAAATTAAAAAAGGTGTGATTGTGAAAGAAAAAGTCAGAAAAGCACAATTGAATGAGTCTTTAATTGCAGCAGCTCAGAAGGGAAAAGTTTGGAATTTGAGGAACTGACAGTTGATTATACCCTTAAAATTCCCATGCACAGGTTTCCCTCGCCCCTATATAGTCTTTAAAGCCCCAGGGCATACATCACAAGTTTCATAAACACTCATTTTAGCCCAAGAGAGAGGAAAAAAAATGATATGCTAGTTTAGTCACAACAGATTTTAACATTTTAACACAACAGATTTAACATTTTAACATACTTTTAACATTGAAGAAACCAAATTTTAGAAGATTTAAATAATTTTTCCAAAGACTCATGATTAGTGACCTACAGAATTGTCATATCAGGAAAATGAGATTAACATACTTTTTTTTTAATCATATGTGTATGTGAGAGAGAGGAAGGGAGACTGAGACAGACAAAGAGAAAGGCAGAAATTAAAGAAAATATATACATATAAAATTTTAGTTGTTGAGTTCATAATTCCAGATCCTTTCCTTAGCAAAATGGCTTTTTCTCACAACTGTATCACACATGGCTAAACAACAACAACAAAACATCAGCAATCACAAGGCAAGTAATTTTATGATAAGATGCTACAACTCTATTGTCATGATACGAGCCAAACTTTCTCCTCAGATCTCTTTTGGTATAGTTAGGAGAGTGAAGAAAGGTAGCATTTAAAAACCTTCTCTTGAATAATTTGTTCTTTTTAGTATAGGTTATTGGTAAACATGTATGAGTATATAGCTAGTGGTTCCTCCATGTTCTCCTTGCTTTATTGGGAAAACAACACGTACCTACAGACTAAGCTTTAGGGCAAGGACTTACTACCATGATATAAAGCATTCCTAATGGTTTCCTTGAGAGTTTCAAGACCCTAGCTCCTAAGGTCATCTATTAGCTGCACTTTGCCATCTGACCATTTATCTAGTGCTTGGGGATTGTCACTTCAAAGACCTGACCTCACATTTTGATGATATAACTGCATACAAAAAAGTGGAGTAATTTTTTTAAGGATGAGTAAACCACAGTAGAAATGCAAGAAAACAGTAATACTTTTTTCTAAAGAAACAATTGTTTATTTTCTGATAAGTTTCTACAGTTCAAGTTTTAGAATAAACTGACAAAGCTTGACAGATGCAAAACTGCTAGAAACTTTTATTAGTAGGTAAAGAGGAATCATTTTTCTTTTTGTTCCAGGAAAATATGTTCCCCATAGGGGGGAAAAAATGAGCTCATTTCAACCTCAAAAAATCAATGGTCAAAAAAAAAAAAAGAAAAAAAAAAAAAGAAAAGAAAAAGAGAGAGAGAAAGAGAGAGAGAGAAGAAGAAGTAGTAAGAAAAATTCACTGGACCATATTTCACACAAGAAAATTATATCACTGATATATTTTTTAATAATACATGCTCTTTGAACTTCTTTCTATAAAAGTTTTCACTAAATTACCCACAATTACTCATTGGTTTCTTTTTTGAATAAAGACACTCTTGAGGTGACAACCATCTTTTCTCTATGAAAACTAACTCATTTAGCTTCACTAACTTTACTCTCCAATCCATTGCTCCTCCAAGACTCATTAAATGTCCCACCTTCTCCATGTTACCTTGCATAGATATAAAGTCCACCAAAATCTTCTAGAGTTATACTCTGTCATCTAACATACTGTTTGCTGTGAATTATCTTTTGTTTACTAATTTGATAGCAAGTTCTCTGAAAAGAGCTGTGAAAAGAATCTCAATTTTCTGAATTTTTCATGGATACTCAGAGCCACCAAACAAGTTTAAGATTAACAGAGCTCAAACATATAAAGCAAAACATCATGCTTTCTTTCTACCCGGTGTCCCAAACCCTCAAAGGGTCTTCCTACCAAGTCTATTTGAAGTGAAAGCAGATGTGAGCTGGGGAGACTCTTTTCACCTTAGGACTAATGGCCTGGAAAGGAGCAGGCTGAGTGATTGGTTGTTTTGCCCTTGAGTCCCACAGTGAGTCCCACTTGGCCTAAATAGGATGTATCCTCAAAGTAGATTGAGTGAAACATTTTGTTGTTACATTGTCATCAAGGAAGTGGGAAACTTTACAAAGAAAACTTTCCTTATGGAAAAGTATTTTAGTGTCTGGCTCCGTCCATCTCCATCTCTTGTATCATTATGAAACCAGGAGCATACTATCTATAGGTATTCCCATTTAATCATCTTTTTCTATAGCCTATTTATTTCATCTCAAAGCATTCATCAAAATCTGAAATAATACATTCTTTGCTTACTCTTCTGTTGACAAAGATCTTTAATAGTAAGAACCAGGACTATATTATTTGCAAATGTACATCCACTTCTAACTTAACACTTGATGCATCATAGGATCACAATGAAATGTGAATAAATGACTAAATGCATAACAGAATGCTTCTCTGTCTTGGTGATGGCTCTCTAGCATTTTTGGTGAACCTATAATATGCTTCCATATTACATCCTTTCTCTCACCTCTAGTGAATTGACTAGTTACACCTATGGTTTATTAGGATGCATTCTGTTCCTCTCAAAGAAAGAGATCAAGAGAGATATCAGATAAAGCCTCATGAAGGTTTAAGCAAGAATTGGCTAAATTATTGTTTTTATTTGCCAAACTGGAACTGGTGAGACTAGCAACTCAGATTCATAATTGGAATGTTTTGTTTCATTTTCAATGTTGCTCAGAGGATCTCCTGAAATGTTTTAGAATTTTGGTATGATTGCTTGTATCCCTGGTCCTTATGATATAGGGTAGTGAGCATCACAGTCACTTGGGAAGGTATCCATTATATGCATATCTGCCTCCATACACTTATCTGGGATTCAAAGTCTCAGGAAAGAAATTTGATCCTTTGTATTTCAGAAAAGCATCTAAAGTGATTTTAATAATCACTCCCAGATAGACAACACTGCAATTAAATGATAAACTGCCATATATTTTATTTCCCATTTCAAATTACGCCCAGCTATGTTGCTCGACATAGTCCATTTTATTTTATTAATGCTTAAAAATAACTAAGTTTTTGTTTGTTTGTTTTTGTTTTGTTTTGTTTTGTTTTAATTAGTTGGGTGTTTGTTATTTGAGGGAAGGGCTTTTTTTGATTTACTAGTTGCTATTTGGGTATTTGTTTCTATTCTTCATTTCAACAATTTGTTTTTATCTTTATTGATTTTTCCCTTTTCTGTTTTCTTTGGTTTTATTTTTTTTGTTTATTTTGATTAATAAATGCATATGTTTTCAATTTTTGTTTGCACATGTTCTGTTTTTTAAATGAATGTACTTAAACTGTAACTGTCTCTTTGAATATCTCTTTGAATAAAACAGGTACTTAATGCTTATTTTGACTTTGTTCCAAAGTAATGTTACTTTCACTTTTTAATTTTTATTTCCCAATATTTGATTTGAAAAAATATTCTAATTCTATTGTACTGAACAAAACATGACGATATTAAATCTTTGGCATTTGTTGAGATTCCCTTTATGGCCTAACTCAGTCCATTTTTATGTAAGTTCTACATTTGTTGAAAACAATGTATATATTCTATTTGCTTGTTTAAATTTGTACAATATGTCTACTTACTTCATATCTACTTTAACTGTGAATATCTTTGTTTTTTGATAGATCTTTTTAAATTTCTCCTGGAAGTTCAGGTTTTTGCTTTTTATAGCCTATATCTCAAAATTGTTTTGTTAGATAGCTAAAGATTCTTGATTTTTAATGATTTGTGGATTGGAGTTCAATAACCTGTTTTATTAGTTTTAATGCTTTACATACAAATTATATATATATGTGTGTATATATATATATATATATATATATATATATATACATATGTATTAGTAATATTATTTTTCTGTGTTTCTTTTCAATAATAGACTTTATATAATTTTATTTTTCTCTACTGTTATTATTGTCCTTCCACTTGCTCACCACTCATGCTGATTTCATATAGAAATAAATTCTATCTAGTTACTGATTTGCCCTTGAATTAGATTTTGACTGCTGTTATAACAAATTACCACACGCTCAATGGCTTAAAACAATGCAAATATATTATCTCACAGTTCTGTAAGTCAGAGGACAGGGATACTCAGCTGGGTACTGTGCTTAGAAACTCATGAGGCTGAAATCAAGGTGTTGGCTGGCCTATACTACTTATTGGAGTCTCTGGGGAAGAATCCACTTTCAGGCTCCTTCCGGTTGTTGTCAGAAATCATTTCCATGTGGTGGTAGGACAGAGGTCCCTCTCTCACTCATAGCTGTCAGTCAGTTATCATTCTCGACTTCTAGAGGCTGCCTGATCCCTTTTCCTAACCCCGCGTTACCTGGCTCATGACCTCTACCCTCAAAGTCACAATGGTGGGTAGAATTCTTTTCACACTTTGAATCTTTGTCACCTCTACTTGTGCCATATCTCTCTTACCTACAGCTGGAGAAAGTTTTTTGCTTTCATGGATTCACGTGATTACTTTAGATCCACCCTTAATCACATCTGCAAAGTCCCTCTCCCATGTAACTGAATTTATTCTCAGGTTCTAACGATTAGGGTATCAAATCTTCGGGGGGTCATTCTGCTTACCGAAGTCCTTAATATTGAAACCATGTAGCCTCACCCAAATACATATAACAGTATAACTCTAAAAACGATTCCCTCATGTGTCCTATAGTTCTAATATTTCAATGAATTAACTGATTATAAACACCCACAACATTTGGAAGCCAGAACCAACTGTAACTATTCCAATAAGCTATGTGCCAATTCTCTTAAACAATATCGTTTTCAAAATAAAATCACTGTTCCTGTAACCCAGGACGTTACAAAAGGTAGGTCAATGTTGCTGTTATTAGCATACAATAGAAAAACATAGTGTTACCAGGTGGAAAGGGTTGGAAAAAGTAAGAGAGAAAAATGGGAAGAAAATTGCTTTACATTTTGAGCTTTCCCGTCCTTGTGAAAAGTTTTTAAAAACTTATAAATGAAACAAGGCAAAACTCATCAAGAGGTCATATTTGCTATTTCAGTTGTGATTTGCGACATTTTTCATTGAACTGTCTCACAAATTGTTATTATACAGAGATGTTGCATTTACCTCATGAAGAAACAACTGACATCTTTGTTCATATGAGGTTTTTGTTTTCTTGAGATTTTCAGGTATAATGTGATATAGACTGAAATAATATTTTGCATCAACTCTTCACTATTTATATGTGTTCTTTCATGTAATTGTTTTGAGTTTACCTTTAAAATGTTATATAAAATGTTTTAGGCAAATATTTTCTTGTTCTTATTTTCAATGGTAGAGACTATAATATTTCTTCATTAAATATAAAATATAATGGTTTGAGTAGACATATTCTTCTTGGATTTTGTGGGGGGGAATATATGCGAATTTTATCAAATGTCTTTTGGAATCTCTTGAGAAGATACTATATATTTTTTTCTTCTCAGACAGATTAAAATGATAAATTATATGAATAGAGTTCCCTTTTGTTATTTGGAATTAAAGTCTATTATCCACAGTGATTAATTTATTTGACAATATTTTATTTATGATTCTTGCATGTATCCTTCAGCCTTCTTTTTTAACTTCTATCTTAGCAAAAATTGTTATCACTTCGTCCAAATCATTTACTATCTAAGTATTGCTTGACCTTTTTTTTTTTTTTTTTTTTTTAAACTGGTACTATTTTCTACTTTTTCTAAGCTCTGGAAAAGTTAGAATCACGTGATAATTATTTATTATTTTTAAAGTATTCATAATTCAAAAGTGTGGACCTGTAAAATTATTTGGATCCTACACATTTGTGGGGGTCATACCTGGACTAATTCCTCCACCCCCATTTCCCTCATGGTTATTAAACTCTTAAGACTTCTTGAATTTCATTAAACATGGGTTACCATTAATCATGAGACACATCATTATTTTACATATCTTCTAAGAAAAAGAAAACACTGTCAATCAATCTATGACTTTTTTTTCAATTTCTTAGAATTTTATTGTCAATTTAGTGACAGAGCTTTTTTTACTCATTTATATGTAGATGTTTGTCATACAGTTCCTGTGCATATACAAATATACAAATTATAATCTTCTCCTCCTTTCCATGATGCTGAATTATTACATGGGGACTTAAGCGAACTCTATAACTTGCATGACTTTGGGTGAATTATTCAATGTTTCATAATCCTCAGGTAAATTTGATAATAATTCCTAAAGGATTGAGTAGAATATGTATGTGAAACATGCAACATACTGTCTAATGCATAGAGATTGCTAAATAAGCAATAGCAATTGTTATTTCTTGGCTTTAGTATATGTGGATGATATTCATCTCTGTTTTATACTTCTCATATAGTGTTTTTGATTATTCCGATGTTGTTTTTTTGATAATGTAAATGGGGATATAAGAGGGAAGAAGTTAAAATTTATGGTTTAGCTGGCCATTTAGAAATAGAAATCTTGGATATACATTTGAACACATATATCTATAGTTTATTAATTTTTGTTTTAGTCACATGCTTTTCTGTTCTTCCCAAACTGCATATAAGCACTTGAAATCATGTACCACATATTCTTTATTTATTCTCCACTGTACTTGGCATAGAGCTAGGGAGAAAGCACATACTCAATGAATGTGTGTTGACTTAAACCAAAGCCAAAACAGTTAAACCACTCTAATTTTCCTCCAAGCATTCATACTCAGGTTCAATCTCATATTAGATGAATAGTACTGTAGAATCATTACATTCCCAGGCCTGTTTCTGGGAGGCATGTGAAACATATCAGGGTTTCAACTCTGTTCCCAATTGACAACTGTACAGATCACAAAACACATTCACTTGCCCTTCTGGTTGTCAGCCTATGCAGAGGATCTAAGGATGGAATAGGCCCCAAAGGCAAATTTTCATTTTCAGTGGCAACTAGGGCCAAGGTTGAGGCAGATTAACAGAGGTGGTGCAGAGCTAGTGCAATTGTCCTCTGGAGAAAAAGATATTCATTCCCAAGACTTGTCAATCATATTCATGAAAGCTATCTCCACTCCTCTTAAAAAGAGAAAACAAACCTATGTAATTTTCTGACATTTGGTTTTCAGAATGACCAATTTTCTGTGAGTTTTAATGTGTGTACTTCAACCCAATAAAATATCAATAGCCTTAGGATAAGGCCTTACTGTGTGTAACATTTTATTTTTAGAGAAAACATTCAAAAATAATACAGGGAACTTGACTATACTTTTTTTTTTTCTAGAACGACCAGTTGTTTTACTTTTGCCTCATTTCTTTTATCATTTGCTTTCTTTCTGCATATTTGTGTATGTGTTTGAGTGTGCATGTGTACACACACATTTATTTTCAAAACAATTTGAGAGTAAAGTTGCGATAACATGATCCTTTATAACTAAGTATTTTCACTTAGATTTTAAGAAAAAGATATTCTCATATTAACAAAGTACAATGATCAAAATCAGAAAATTTAACGTCAATCACAATATCATCCTCTAACATGTAGTCTATGTTCATTATTTTAAAAATGTCCTCAAAGACGTTCTCTATAACTGTTCTTCCTTGGTACAAGAAATCGTGTAAGATTGAATGTGAAGTCTTAGTCTTCTTTAATCTCAATTTATCTTTTTATTTCTTAAACTTGATAATTGTAAACCGTCAACTATTTTATACAATATCCCACAATATGGGTGTAGCTGTGATTTCCTCATGAATAGATTTAGGCTATGCATTTTAGGCAGGATACCACAGAAATAAAGCTGTTTCCTTTTTCACGAATCCTGTCCAGAGGCACATCATGTTTGTGATGTCACTTTTAAAGATTTTATTAAGGTTGGGTCTATCTGATGTCTCCATAATAAAGTTATGATTTCCCCCCCCTCTAATAAGTAAATGATTTTGTGAAGATGCTTTGAGACTACTGAACAATCTTTCTAATCAAACTTTCATTTACTAATTTTAGCAATCTTGAAGATTATCTAACTTAATAAATTATTTCTGTATGTATTAGTTGGTATTCCATTGTAAGAATTTTCCTTTTTCCCATATCAATCCATTCATTCATTCGTGTATTTATATTAGTATGAATTCATGAAATTCTGTTTTTATTCAATGGATTATATTGTATTATCATTAAAATTTTTTTTGATGATCAAATTGCTCTACATTTGACCAATGCAAGCCTCTTCAATCTAGATTCTGGTTTATTTTAACATGTCTTTAATCTTCTTGAGCTTTTCCTTAACACAGGGTTCATTATATCATCCAGCTTTCTATTATTTGCTGATATCTTCTCCAACAGTAATAAATATGGTTCCTACTAACCTTAATATTTTTATCTATTTTCTTAAGACTAGAATAAATCTAAAATACTTTCTAAATTGCTAACCCATGCCATCAATCCACTGAAAAAAGCCAATCTACAAACTAGAGTTCAATAATTAAATATTAACATTAAAGCTGTTAACATATTTTGTAAAATTCACATACAGTGAATGCATAACTGAGTGAATAACTCAGTGACTTTTGACAAATTCATAAACCCATGCAACCTATACCCCTGTCTAGATAGCACATTCCCATTACCTCATTAAATTTATTTATATTATTTCCCACTCAATCTCCAACCCACCCAAAGGCCACCATTGATATTTTCATTATAGAATAGTTTTACTACTTCTAGATCTTCACATATATTAAGTAATGATATTAATAACAAATAATAGATGATTAATAATAAATAATATTAAATGCTCGCTGGGAATATTATTTAGATTTATTAAATCTATAGACCAACTTGAAAGAATTGACACTTTACTGATACTATGTCTGGTAATCATATATACCTCCACATTCTTAAGTCTATCTTAATTTTTCAGTGATGTCTTATAACACTGTGTGCACAGATTTTGCCTGTGTTTTGTTAAATTTATCCCTAAGTGTGTTGTGTTTTGATGTTATGGTACATGATAGCTTTTATGGTACATGAAATAATTTTTATTTTATTTTCAAATTGTGTATCCCGATATCTAAATAAAACTGATTTTTGTATATTGATTGACCTATCCTGTGACCTTGCTAAATTCACTTATTTGTTGCCAAGTAATTGCCTTGTTGATTTCTTAGGAGTTTTTATGTAGACAGTTACGTTATCTGAAAATAAAAAGTTTTATTTTTCCCTTTTCCAATCTCTATGTCTTTATTTTGTTGAGTTTTCTCATTGAAAATATCAAGAACTTTCAGATAATAGCAAATAGAAGGTGCAAGATTAGATAATTTTATCATGTCTGTGCTCTTAGGAAGGAGGTTACTATTCCTACTTTATAAGTCACTCCAAAATGTAATGGGATAAAACTAATATTTTACCTTTATCACAGATTTTCTTGGTCAATATGTTATACAAGGTGCAATGGCTATGCCTTGCCTCTGTTCTACAATTTCACAGGTTTTTGCAAGAAAGACTTGTGGCTAAGGAAAGCCCAAGTGGCTGAAATGATCTTGATGTGTTTTCAGTCATACATCTGGGATTAATTCAGGTGGTTAGCTGAGACCTCTGTTGGAACTGTTGACTAAAACACCTTTCTCCTGGTCTTGAACTTCCTAACATCCAAGAGTTTTAGGGTAGTCAGATTTATCTGTGACCTCAGAGCTACAAAAGTACTGGTTCCACTCGACAAGGCCAACACCCCTATATGACTTGACCTTAGAATTAAAATGATATCTCTTCTGCTTTACTATATTTATCAAAGCAGTCATATACCCAAATAGATTGAATGAGAGGAAACATAGACTCCACACTTTGGTGAGATAAGAGAGGACACAATGTAGAAAATATGTTGGATGGGAAATTTAGCCACACAAAGCATTTAATATTTTAAAAAGCACAATGTAAGCTGTAGATTTTTTCATAGCTGCCCTTTATCAGATTGAGATATTTTTCTTCTGTTTCTAGTTTGTGGAGATATTTTATTATGAATGCATGTGATATAATCATGATACTATTTTTTTATTCTATTATTAAGGAAAATTGTGTTGATTTTTTAAATTTTAAACTATCCTTGAATTCCTCAGATAAACCCTACTTGTTCATAATGTTCTAGCGTTTTCATATATTTATTATATAAGTTGCTAACAAATTTTAAAGAAAATTTGCAGCTAAGTTTTTGCATGTCTAAATGTTCTATGTCCATTACTGAGAGGGATGTGTTAATATGGTTAATTCCTGATGAAATGCATTTTTATTATTGTGAAATATTTCTCTGTATCTCTTGTAATAATTTTTGTCAAGTAGTTTATTATATCTGGTATTTATATAGTATATTCAGCTATGGTAGGCATAATAATGGCCTGCTTGAAGATGTCCACTTATTAATTCCCCAGAGACTTGAAAATGCTATGGCAAAGGGGAATTAAGGTTGTAGATGGAATTAAGGCTATTAATCAGACCTTGGAAGGGGCATACTATATTGAGTGATCTGACTGGGCCCAGAGTAATCACAAGGATTCTTTTAAGTGAAAAAGGGAGGTAAGAATGTCAGAGTCAGAGTAGAAAAAGTGTCACAACAAAAGCGAAGGTCAGAATAATTTGATTGCCTGCTTTTAAGATGATAGTGGGTGTGAGGTAAGGAATCTTGTCTTTTCTAGACACTTGGAAAAGGCAAGGAAATGGGTTCTCTCCTAAAACCACTATTAGCAACACAGCCTACACCTTGAATTTAGCCTAGTGAGACTCATTTTGGACCTGTGACCTCCAAAACTATAAGATAGATATTTGTATTGTTTTAAGCAACTTTGTGATAATTGATTACAGCCATAGTAAGAAACTAATTAACCAGCCTTTTTATGCTTACTTTTTTCTTATGGTATGCCCACTTTTATCTTTTTATTTTTTTCCTATATCGTATTTTAGAATGCACGTAGATGGATCTTGATCTATATCTAGTTTGGCAATATTTACCTTATAACTGGAGTTTTTAGCTCAATTACATAAAATATAATTATTGACACTTTTGGATTTAGTTCTTCTAATTTGCTAATTTTTACTAATTATTTTCTTCTACTTATCCTTAATGCTTTCTTCTGGCTTAAACAAATACGGTTTTTATATTCAATTATAATTTGTCCGTTGGATTTTAGCTACAACACATTGCATTCCTTAGTATGTGCTCTGGAAATTTTAAAGTGTATTCTTAACAAATAAAACTCAATTTAGAGTAAATATTGTAGAACTTTATGTATTGTAAGAAACTTTTAATGGTATTGTTTCATTGAACACTCCTTCCACTGTTTGTGCTATTGTTACACACATTGCATCTATATACACTGGAAAAATTATCATTTACAAAAAAAATGATATACTTTTTTCTTTAAAAAAAGTCAATGTTTTTAAAAAAAATTATTCAGGCTGAAAAGAAATGTTATCAGATGAAAAACAGAATCTATAAAAATGGAGAAAGAGTACTACTAAAGGCAAATATGCACATAAATATGAAATTATACAATATATTTGTTAATCTTTTCATTTTTTCTTCATATTATGTATTTTTTATTGACTTCTCTATACAAATTCACATGGTATTCTGTTTTTGTGAGTAGGAAAAATGTATCTAGGAAAAAAATTGTTAACATTTTACTTCTCAGTTTTGGGAATTTTTATTTGGTTCTCATTTTTATAGTTTCCAATTCTCTTTGAAATTTCCCATCTAATCATTCATTATAACTATATTTTTATTTAAGATCTTGAGCATGTTTATAATAGCAGTTTTAATATTCTAACTCACTAATTTCAATACCTGGGTTATTTCAGTATATAAATTCTAATAATTTCCTCTTCTGTTGACAATTTGTCACATTTTACTGCTTTTTTTTTCATATGTTTAGAAATATTGATCCAATATTGGAAATTATGCTATCATGCTCCTTTATTTTTCCTCTCATCATTTATCACTTAAAATGATAAATATATAAATGAATGAATAGAGATGTGTATAAATATATAGATACATATGTAGACTCTTTTTACATGTTTCTTTTCAGCCTCCTTTACTAGAATATAATCTACAATACCTAGAATTTTGTCTCTATCACACCTATATTCTGAGTTCCCAGAAGAGCATTTAACATATAGGAGATGATACATAATTTTTAAAATATGTATTGTGAAATGTTTTGAGTAAAAATATCTGATAGAGGTAATTAATAGGCAAAAGTTAATATGCCATTCCTCATATAAAAAACTAGTGTCACTATACAAAGAGAAATGAAAGATGACCTCAGACTTGTTTTTATCATAAGTGATGACATGAATTGCATCAGCCACCCACACCACACACACTTTCTCATTTGACCTTTACAGTAGTTAATTACATATATATATCTATATATCTATATCTATATCTATCTATCTATCTATCTATCTATCTATATACACACACACACATATATCTATGTTTATATATAGACATATACATATATATATGATAGCTTCTATAGTTACAAATACAATATATATGTGTGAAAAGGGATATTTTGGAAAACGTAAAACAGGAGAATCAGGAGTGAGAAAATTACTTATAATCTCATGACCTAGAATCTCATGATTCTAGAGAATTACTTATAACGATGTTATAAATCTTCTTTGTTTTCAGTCATTTTTATGCATTTATTTATTAAAAATTGTGCTGCTCAACAAGTAGGTTTTTGGTATGCTTTTTATATGGAATTTTATATCATTAGCAGTGCCTTATATTGTATATTTATTAAAATATAAGTTTTGATGAAACACATCTCCTCTTATGCATATCATCCACCTCTGTATTCTCGCTCCTTTATTTAGGGGTTTTTAGGTTGCTTCTACCATTTTTTTTAATAAGTAATAATAAAAATAACATTCTTTGACAAATTATTATAAGGACATATTTGTGAAAATATTGATGTTGTCTGTACATTCTGAGTATCCGATACTGAAGGACAAACACTCACACATATAAAATTTTGCAATGTATTTCACATTTCTAACATTGGGGAAAGAGAGACCAGTGTCATGACTTGAGCTTGTTTGAATTTGCTGATTTTTAAGTGACATATGATTAGTGAGGAACATTCATAAGCTGTGTTTTATGTGTGTGTTTGTGGTAGTGGGTTGCTGCATTTAATTCACCTGAGACCAGCTCACCTGTTTATCATTTAGATGGGAATTTGCCAAAGTCTGAGTATTGGAACAGTGGACAACATTCCCGATAGTTCCTGTTTATCTTCATCATAAATGCCTACACCTTGTTACCAACAGAAATGGAAATTCTTTCATAAGCCAGTTGTCAATGCTGTTTCTACCTTCTTTTTCTCTTTGAAGTTCTATTTCATTTACACATAAGAAAATTGAAATGGAAAATGATTGGTTTGTTTTTCATCTGTATTCTCAAAAAACAATGACTTTCTTATATTTTCTACATATACTTAATATAAACTCAAAGTTTTTAGACATCATTTCCTAAACTTTATAAATGTAACTCTAACCTAAAAGCCTTGCAAATGAAAAGATACAAACAATATATTATGTGTTTATTACACGATGACCCAGAAATGTTTATTTTCCAAAAACTCTATTAAGTTGTACATGAGATGATATATCAGTTTTATGCTTTTCACAATGTTTCATCAGTAACAGCCTTTGTTTATCATATATCAATATTAGCCTAATTATATATGACTCAACATAACTGTAAAGTAAATGAAGAACTTAAATGTTATCAAAAGGATATAAAAGAATCCTATCTAGCTATACTAAAATATACGTTTTGTACTGCACCAGAGGAATAGAACTTCGAGGGGAATCTATACGAGGTCTCTGAAGAAACCACAGGATTACTTTGAAATTGAAACCAAAAAATCATCTTTCTAGACATTTGAGACTCTGTTAGGTCTTTACATTTTGCTTCTTCAGGTAAAGTTTTGATAGACGGCATTTATAACACATTGCTGAGGCAAGCAGTTGCCTCTGTATATGATGTCCATTTGCCTCTTCTCTGAGGCAAACTGCAGGCTTTGCTTCATCAGAAACATTTACGCAAGTTTGGGGGCTCCCTTACATTATGTTCTGGTTATGCCTCTTCTTTCTCATAAATACTGAAAATACATAGTTTCTCAAGAGTGGCCCAATTACACACATTGGCTCTACATTTAGGCTGGGTATTATCTAGAATCACGGAGAACTGTGCTTTTCTTTTCTCACTCTCAGGCAAAGTCTAACCAGGGCACCTAAGCCAACCTGTTCCAATGAGTTTTCTCTTCTCTGATAGACTGCTTTGGATGTCTGAGTAAGATCCTAAAATGGACAAGTACTGTCTTAGCGATTAGATTTTTATATCACATATACATGGCTATAGAAAATTAGTTATTTTCATCATATTTCAGTTAAATGTCAAATCAATCCAGTGAATGGCAGTGGTCAAAATGATTGATTGAATTGATTATTGCTTCACTGGCTGACTGACTGGATTCCTTTTAGAAATTGAAATTAATCCATTTAAAAGCAGAATCCATTGCCTCTGGCACATTGAATTATATTGTGATATGGGACCTCTGAGCCTGAGCTCTAAAGGGGAATAAAATAATATTAGCAACTTATGAAAAACCATGCCTATCTGTTCAATAATCCTGACCTCTTACTAAACATATATTCTACAGTCCTAGAGAGACTTTCAATTTATCAATCTGCCAAAGGTTTTTACATATGTCACTTTACTTCTAATAATTGACAAAAAAAAGAAAGAAAAAAAAAGCCATGTTTAAAGGTAGATAATTAAATAAAAGTATGAAAAAAAAACACCCCAAAAAACCAAACAAACAAACAAAAAAACAACAACTACCCACTTACTTAAAATAAAGAATTGGTAAGATAAGAGGAAACAACAAGCTAACAAGTTAAACTGCAAATGTCAATGTATTGGCCTTTAATTTTGAATGAGTCATTTCATTTAGTTGTCTAATTTATTAACAGAAATGAAAACTGTGGTAATTAACAATGTTGAACATTTAAAATCCCTGCAGAATGAGAGGTGTACAGGTAGATGATGTATCTAAGGAAAACCATCAGTGTGAAAAGCAGCAACTACAGTTGTAGAGGTTTCCCCTTGAAGGCCCTGCCCATGGTTTCTGCCATGTAAGAGCAATATGTTCATTTAAATTCACCAAATCATGGCAATGGATAAATTTACCATTGATTTAAAAAAATTGATTTTCTCTTATTTTCATGGCATTGATAGAAAATTAATTCTGAATAGAAAACACTGGTGGCAAGCTTGGAAGGCAGAAAGTTGGGAAGATATCTTATTCTCAACTAGTTTTCTTCTGCTCTCCTGCGAAGGTAATCATTACGGTAGCAGACAGCTCTAACTTAGAACCATACGGTTAGCCTAACTCCTGGTGCAGACACACAAAACTAACAGATAGCTCCTGGACAATTTGCCTAACTGTACACTGGTCTGTTGCTCCTGATGTACCCACAGGGTCCTTGACAACGTCTAGGACTTCCTTCTGATGACATCCTCAGAGTTGTCTGGAACAGGACAAGCATACTATGCAATACAACCAAATTAATGTGTGAATACACAGACATTTTACTCATGGAGTTCTAACTGACTATTGAGGATGCTTAGCTGTGACCTCGCAAATGTGCGGAGTGATCAAAACAACTAACATTAAATATGTCCATCAGGCTACATGTCTCCATGTAGATTAGCAAGTGAACTGTACCTGAGATGCTCCATCATTCTATGTGATGAAGGGGGAAGAGGAGAGAATCCACAATAATTCAATGTGGACCCAGGTGTGCATGGCCACTGGCGGCTCTAGAAGAAAGAACAGATAGCTCTCGGGAGAGGTCCTGTCTAGAGAGTGGACAAATAAAACAAGGGAACTGATGCTGAGGAATTTACCTGAGATACAAACTCTCTTAGTATGGAAGACTCACCCTATATGCTGCTATATTATTTAATGCTATTTATGCTATTTCTACTTTGTATGCATGGTTATTATTTTAAATCAGGGATGGTATAATCTCTTTGACCAACCTCAGTGTATGGGAGCCTGGAGCCAAAATGTTTTATTCATGAATGATGTCTTTTTTTTTTTAATAAACTATAAAAATGTGAAACAATAAAAGTGATATATACCTAATAATGAGTGAACCAATAAACCCACTGGGCAACTTAGCTCTGCAAGTGGAAAAAATTGACTTTGTATAACAAATTGCAGAATTATTAATCCTGTTTGAAACCTTTTTTATATCACACCATTTACTTTAATTCTTACTAGTTTGACCATTATCATACATTATGCATTTTTCTTGTTACTTTTTGGGAGGGGAAGTTGTGACAAAAATGTACTCTTGAACTTTCAAGGCCTCCAAGCAAGTTCAGGGGGAGGCCCTGACCAGATGGCAAAGGGAGAGGAGAGGGAGGCCCCCTGGCTATGGAAGGCTCTTTCCACATCTTGATTGACAGAAACCTCCAGTTTTCCCCTGGAAGGATTTTCTTTCTCCAAGCGGGGTGAAAGAGAAGCAAACATTAGCAATAAGCAGGTGCTTGCCTCTGGTGGCTTCCAGAAAGTTTATCACCACACCTGCCACAGGATATTCTTCTATAATTAAATAAATAAGCAGGGATAATATCAAAGCCTTGAGATTTTAAAAGAATTCTGAGAAAGAAAACAACTAGGTAGGTATTGAAACCTATACTTAAAAGTTAGCCTCCTCGTCCATGTTAGAAAGGGAACAACAACAACAAAAGAAACATTGAAAAACTATAATGCCAACATACTTTGAGGGAAGGTGATTAGCAATGCCAATATGAAACTATTAAAACTTGTATTAATGAATTATAATAAAAGAAATCCAGCAGACTTATTGGAGTTCCATGGCAAGTTGTAAACGTTTTGAGAGAGATAGATCTCATCCATCAATTTTCGTAGGATTCTCAACTTGAGCCTCAATTATGTACGCGCTAGTTTTCAGGTTTTCATCAGATGCCTGCCATAGTGAGAGACTCTAGACTCACCCTCTCATATGGAGGGAAGACAAAGGGATGTAGATAATATTGGTCGGGGAAATTAGGGGGCACAATATATGTCTGTTCCTAAGCTTCTCAGAATTGTGGAGTACATGGAGAGTAGGGACAATTACGAAGGTCTATTTCACTCAGTTCCCTTTGGGGCATTGTCAGCACACAGTGTTGTACCATTGAGGTCTATAGCTCTGAGGCTCTCAGTCTTCTCACCTGGGCCCTGGAGAAATGACACTCCCCTTTGGTGGGTGTTCCCCTACTGCAGTCACTTGGTACATCAGCAAGCATGCACCCAGTGAGAAAAGTGAAAAATGGCAGGATGACCATAGGCTGGATCTGTGAGAGCTTTCCGGAACAAAGTCTTGAGCCTATTACTGAAATCTACATTTATTCCCAAAGTGTTGTGGCCCATGAAAGCTGTGCTACTTATAGATGGGGAATGGGGTTTGGCGGGATGAAGAAACCTGTAAAACCATCACCTACCTAGATAAAGACAGGTCTGAAACAGAATTCTGGTCTCTTGACAAGTATCTACAGTGTGTTAGACATTATTCTGGCCCCTAGGAAAACAATGTTGGTATCATATAATTTATGCTCTGGTCTAATTCACAGCAAAATAACATCGCAAAAATATATAATATGTTAGGCAGCAAAACTGTCTAAGCAACAAATGAAGCAAGATAAGGAATCTGATTGTCGTAGGATTGTTTTGATAATCTAGTCAGCTAACTTTGATTAGGAGGTGAAAATTTCACAGAAACATGGCAACAGTGAGAGAGTAAATCCTGCAATAATTTTGAGGACAACATTGCTAACCAGGGGGAAGAACAAAGATAGTGAAGCAGGAGGGAGGATGATGTGCCTGAGACTCATTCAGCTGCACAGCTGGGGTGGCCTGAGCAGAGAGACGTGGCACAGAAGGTGAGGAGATGAAGATTGTGGGTGGACAGGGCTAGATCCCGCTGAGCATTGCAGGCAATAGCTCACGGTTGTATTTTATATTAAGTGTTGCAGGAAACCACAGCAACTTGAAGGCAGGGCATTGAAATAATCTAATATACATTTAAAATGATGACTCTAGCTACTGCGTGGAGAAGAGTGACACAATGGATAAAGAATGGGAGCAAAGAGACCAGTTAGGAAGCTAATACAGTTCAGTAGTGAGAGGGAAATGATGGTTACTTGTGTTAAAAAAGTAGCTACGTAACTGGTGATAGTGTACAGATTCAGGATGTGTAATGGGAAAAATGAGCCTGCATTATTCGTTTATTGCTTCGATGTGGGAGGTGGCGGGGGTGAGGAAGCTCACCTAAGCAATGAGGTGAACGATAGTATCAAGTATTGACACACAGGTAAGCATTTTAGGGGTGAGTGAGTATAAGTTTCATCTTACATATGTTATGCTTCGGATGCTTAGTGGTTATCTCAGTATATAAATTACCCACCTACAAAAGGTTGGTTTCATATATAAGTGATAATAGGTATTCCAGTAATATTTTAGGTTCTTGGCAGAATTATAAATTCAAATGGAGCCAACCTGTACAAAGTAATTTTTCCTAGCAGATACTCTAGTCATTTCAGTAAATAGAATCTCCCATTTCTTTAGTAACCTAGAGTGTTTTCATTCTCTCTCTCTCTCAAGGTAGAGGCAAGATAGACGGGAATGAAAATGTTTAATAAGGTGCTGACATCTCTATACATAATTGCCAATAGACTAACATTAAAAATATATATAGAACACAAAGCTGTACACAGAACCATAGATGTCAGAGAAAACTAAAGGAAACAAGTTTTATAGACTTTAGAGGTGAAGATCTAGGTACTCCGTGGCTTACGAGCCTCATCACAAATTGCTACGGGTGTGAACATCCATGTGCTGTGAATTCGCAGTCACCTCCATGCCATTTAATCCCCACCTCACCCACCCAGCTTTCCCAAACACAGTTATAAACCCTCTCCTGGTACATTCAATGGTACTGACGATAATTACCCTGAGGCCCAAAGGGCCCTGGTGATTCCATGACACTATACATAATATCATTTATTGTACTTAATATATTGAATTATAATTATTCATTCACTAGTTGTGAGTTCCATCAGGGAAGAGAATTTATGGTATTCCTAAATGAAGCACAATGACCGCCATATAGCATATATTCCATGTACTTTTTAAAATACATCAATACAAGGATATGTCCATTATAATTAGAAACCAAACTTGGATGAAGGCGTCAATGAAGAAGAATGTAAAATTATAATTCTGCTCCAATTAAAAGAGCAAATTATTTTATATTTTAAAAATTGTAAAATAAAAATGGCATATCTCATATAGGATTGTGATACCGTGTTTGGCTAGTTGGTTGATATTAATGAGTTTTGCATACTAACTTCTGGATTACTAGACCTATAATCTTCTTGAAACTTGGTAGAGAAAAGAAAAAAAAAAAGCTTTAACATCCATAACAGGAAGAATTTTGAAAGTACAGTGTGATCCAGCAATTGCTAACATGAATTTAGATGGCATAAATTTAATAAACATATGCTGAAAATATAAGTGGGTACAGAAATAGTTTAGATAAGTTAATAGATTCAACAAATGTTATAAAAGAAAAGTTCAAAAACATTCATCAAGTGTCTGGGATTTGTTCCTAACATGTGAGAGTAATTTCAGAGAAAATATAATACCAGACTTTCCCAAATATAAAATCCTTCTCTGAATGGACATCAGATTTGAACCATTGTGCCATTTCTCCTGTTCTTATGTAGCACCAGATATCAATTCATTTCTACCTTACCTTCCCAATAATCAACATATTTCTCATTCCTCTTGCTTTCTGAAATATCCATCTCCTAGACCCCAGTTATCTCTTCCTCCTTCAGTGGCATCTTTGAGTGAAAGGATAGGAGATATTTTCCAACTTCAATTATTTTTTATAGTTTTTGCAATCTAGTAATGCTTATGGTATAGGTGTAGTCTGGCTTTTCAGAATAGGATTTCTAGACAAGATGTTACAGTAAATATAACCACTTTTATACACCAGCCTAGAAAGCACAGATTTACTCATTTTACTTTAAAACATTCATTTCCAAACAGCTGGGGGAGAGAAACACAAACACCTTTATTTTAATAACTGACTTGAAAAGGTATTTGTTTAACTTTTCTAGAGAGGCAGAGCTGAGGATGACATTCATTTTCATGAACTGCTGAAGATTTAAGGGCCTGAATCTATTCCTCAGTAGGTTTCATTCTCACATCTGACAGTCTTGTCTTTCCTACTTTAACCATAATCAGAATATCCTGAGGCAGGGACAGTGCTGAACAATTTAAGGCAGTGACCTTGCCCCTGGACAGACGTGGTTCAGTACCTTGTACTAGCAGCTAAAATGATTTGCATGTATTTTCCTCTGGATATAGTCGACAGCTGGCAAAATCTTATGCATATTAATCGTGCATGACACATTCATCTTCTCATGTGCAAAAAAATATATTTTTAAAATCTTTGGTGCATCAAGCAAAGAATCATCTTACTACATTCTTTAAGAACTGATAAAAAGTACTGAGTCATTCATACATTCGATTTCTGAAGTTATTGCAGGTGGGTAGGTATTGGGGAGCTTGTCCTGTTGGGAGGAGAAGATATAACGCTATTCTGAAAAAAACAAAATGCTTTATGGTTCTCAAAATTCCTAAGGGGATCCCCATTAACTCCTGGAAATTATTTTTTATCTACATCATGAGAAGGGAGTAAGTGCAGAATGGAATTTAATGCTTTCCCTTTCAGGAAAGTTTGTAGCATTTCAAAGTCTTCGGTGTCTTCAGCTTAAACTAAATCGGTACAGCCATAAAAGTCTACCACCTCCTCCCCCACAAACCTTCACACCGGCTGTTTTAAAACCTACTGCCGTGTGTAACATGGAGGATTTAAGATATTTTATGTGTTTGGACAATGAACTTGAATGCAGCGTTTTATAAGCCTAGAAAGCCACGTGAATTGGTAACCTTATTATTTTATTGACTCAGTAAGGAACACGGAGATACAGACCATGGCAAGAAAAAATTATGACAGCACTTTAAATCCCTGATTTGGGGATGTCCCTCTCACATGAAAATAAAGTACAGACATAATCTATGGGGAAAAGAATATATTGATATTATCTGTGGATTATTTTCAAAACTTCCTAAAACACTTTCATCTATTTAAAGTACATTTCCCCTCAGTTACTCTATACCAATGAAGTAAGAGATATGTTTAACAGAATAATGAAATGTACTCTTTTCCTTTTAGTTAAAAAATATTCCCAACATCTCTGGAGAAAGGATTCTGTTTGAGAAAGGCTAGTCTGCTTTCTATTGTTCCTCCTGACAATCTTCCTGTCCCATTTAGATGTACCTACATTTCCTTTTTTCTTCCTCACATGCAACATATTCATTGAGCACTGCCACATCTGAGTTCTCAACTTATCTCCTCATACTTTTCCTTTGATTGGTTCCCCTCTATGTTCCCTTTTTCTGAAATTCAACTCACCCTTCACTTCTCTCTGAGGTTTTCTTAATCATAATCAAAGGCATGCACATCCAGTATCTATTGACTACCTTCTATATGTAAGCCACAAGTGTCTATTAGCAATGTAGCTATTGTAAAACAAGATTTCAAATTATTATGTATATGAGGTGTGATTGAAAAATAAGGTGACTGTTAAAATAGAAGCAAACCTTGTTGCAGTAAAAGACACATTGCTATTAATCCCCCTCAAAATACTCCCCCTCACTTTGAACACACTTATCCCATCGTTCTTGCCACTTTCTGAAGCATTTCTTGAAGTCCTCTTTTGTAAGTATCTTTGGTTGTGCTGTCATGGCTGCCTTGATGTCTGGAATCAATTAAAAAATACTACATTTCATGGTCATTTTGACTTTGGGGAAGAGCCAGAAGTCACATGATGCTAGATCCAGTGAGTAAAGTGGATGAGGACACACCATAATGTTTTCCTTTGACAGAAATTGCCATATACCAGGAGTGATGTGTGACACATAGCATTGTCATGATGGAAGATGAAACTATTTGCTCATTTCTCAGGCTGTTTTCTATGCACATCATTTCTTAAACATCGTAAAGACACTCATGAAAGAGGACTTCCAGAACTGCTTCAGAAATTGGCAAGAATGATGGGATAAGTGTGTTCGAAGTGAGGGGGAGTAATTTGAGGGGGATTAATAGCAATGTGTCTTTTACTGTAATATATATATATTTTTTAATTGAAACATTCACCGTATTTTTTTTTACCACACCTCATATACACTATCTATATATTGTATACATTATATATCTTATATACAGAGAGAGCAAGAGAAAGAGAGACACCTTCTTTCTTATTTTTTATAGAACTAAGTCTGAGAAGTATCATGCTATCATATAAGGACCTTGTTTCCAAGTCAGAGACTTTTCTTAACTAAGAATCATGGACATTAGTATATTTAGATGATCCAGGAAACGAAACAAAACACACACACACACACCACACACACACACACACACACACACAACCCACATTTTTCGTGTTTTTAAAAGTTGAAATGGCAAAGGTATTCAAGGTTAAATTACATTCAAAATATGTTACTAATGTACTGTTTCAAATATAGAAGATTAGAATGTTATGCTTGCAGGTCATCACCATTAAATCACAATGGCAGATAGAATTACTGGGAAGGGGAAAACATTGTGATTATGAATGTGAGCTTGCTTTACTCCTATATCCAGTCCAGCTGAAGTTATAAAATGTCAGAAAAAGTGGTGTATGTTGATTTTTATAAATCATTTAGTTGATACAATTCTTTCATTATTGGATCAAATGGATATCAGATCACAGTGCTTCTGTGCTGTAACATCCATACAAAAGGAACCCTGTAGCTAATAAACGTGCTTATCTCTATCTTTATAATGCCCTAGGTGGTGTGTGTAGAGGGGTGGAGGGTGTCTTGATTTCTAATATCTTTGTTTACATAAACTTGAATTTACTCCAAAACAAACAAAGCAAAACCTTATTGTGCAGTATCTTAGATTTCTAATCTTATAGGCAAGAAAAGGAGCCATGAAAAAATTAGAACAGTCATAGGGAAAATATGGAGCTTGAAAATTATCAAGCTGTTCTGTGGCTTGAAACAGCGGAAGACAATGTAAGCAGCGCTTTCGTCAGATAACATCTTCCACTCCATAGAACATGTTGTTTATTTCAATTTGTTGAAGCAAATCATGGAGAAATTGTCACATGTGCCATTTGCCTTCATCTTGTAATGGTATAAAACTATGGTGAGTTCGGGTGATTTCTATTCACGTGTTTTAGTCTCCACCATGGATGTCTTGGGAGAAAATTATAAATTTCCTTTTGAAAAAGATGCTTTCCTGGAAGGATATATTGGAGATGGAATTCTACTGGAACTGTCTTAGTAAAGTTTTCTTTTTATTGATTTCTCCATAGGCAGGAAGTCCAGAGATACCTAGAAACATTGAAGAACTATTTGGGCATTTCTGTGCACAGGATCTTTAGGGTGTTCTTTGACACATACCTACCCTCATTCTCCCAAGTGAGATATGAGAACTCTTACTCCATTTGCTAATTGTTACCTTACTTTGGTAAATCTTGGATTACTTACATAGGATTTATCAAAATGTGCTATTATCAAAGGCAAGGTTAGCATTGGTTGACTGTCTAAGGTGACGTATCAGTTTGTATGTCAAAGACCATATGGAAATGTTCTTTTTTATATAGACAAATTTTACACTTGATCTTAGCCAAAAGGCTGAGAAGCGATAGGCAAATTTTAAAACAATTGAAATTTACTGTTAGTGTACTTGAATCCAATCTTTTATTTTATTTGAATAATTTTGTTATATGCCTTTCTTAGAAATGGCAGTTTTTAAAAAATAAAAATGATAGAGAGCATATGTGTGTAAAAACCAAACTAAAAAAGATAGTGTTCATGACATAAAAAAAAAAAAAATCAGAGTTCATACTCATGTATCAGAAATACTGACATGCAGTCATAATTTTTAAATAAATGAATAAATGAGAAATAAAAGGCAGTTTTTCCTTATAATCAAATACCATGTGTAAATGTAAAAAGAAAGGAAGAAATTGAAAAGCCACTATCAGAAAAACACCATCGTAAAAATTGTTACGGACAAGTCCCACTAACGTATCTTAAAATTAATGGGTAAAAGTTTAAGGTGAAAGGATACACACATTCTCAAAGTATTTCCTCTGATGTATTTATTAACTACAGAAAGTAAAAGGATAGCTTTACAGTACAGAAACCCAGAAGACATCACCTTAGTTAAGTGATCACAGTTAACATCACCAGTCAGAAGCAATAACAACATCATGAATTCTTTTAATATGCTGTGTTGAGAAAGACACAACATAGTTTCTGGGGTATTGCTGCTAAAAATACATGACCTCATCCCAATAATGATAAAACAGCAGATAAATATAATTTGAGGGAGAGTCTACAAAATAATTTTTGGTACTCTTTAAAATCTTAAGATCATGAAAGACAAAGAAAGTCTGAGGAACCATTAGAGACTGGAGGAGACTAAGGAGAAACATTGTTAAATGTGATGTGGGATCCTGGAATGAATCTCAGAACATAAAAAGAATAGCAGAGAGAAAACTGGTAAAATTCAGTATGGTTTCTAGTTTAGCTAATAGCATTATATCAATTCTCATTTCCTGATTTTGAAAATTGTGCAATGGTTATGTAAGATGTTCATATTAAGGGAAGCAAGGGAGGAGTATATTGGAACTCTCCAAAATATTTTGAAACATTTCTTAAACTTAAGCTTAAAGTAGTTCCAAAATTTTATGTTTATTTGAACTGCACTTTCAGTGAAAAAAATTTAACATTGTATATATATCTGTATATATGTGTGTTTGTGTGTGTGTACCATAAACCATTCGCCAATGGATAATACACATTTGTTTTCATTTTACTGCAGAAGTTCTTGTCTTTATCAGACCTTGAAAGTTGATCCCAAAACATTAAAAAAATCACTTGTCTAAAGACTTAAGATTACTATGTTTCTTGTTTGACTTTATAGAACAACTTTTCACATTCTCCAACACCTCATCTTGTCCTCAGTCCCTGACCTTTCCTCAAGTAACTTCCCATGTCTGGCCTTGTGAACTATTGAACCTCTCCCAAGGGACAAACTACGGGTCAAGTTTTGTTTTATTTTTCAGATTGCCCAGAACAAGAGACTAAAATAATATGTGCCCTGTGAGAAGACCATGTGCATCAAGAAGAAATGTTTTTAGTGTCACAAAACAAGAACAATACTAATCACAACTCCTAACCTATGGTGCTGGCTCTTCCTCCAATTTACCATTTAACCCACAAATCTTAAGTCTTCCTACTTGACTATACAACTGCCAATATCTTGTACCTCTCCAAAGTTACAGGTTCCTATCCATGAAGCAGGAATAACACCGAATATGCAATATTAATGTGAATGCCACATGAGAGATGAGAAAAAATGTCTTCCAGTCATAAATTCATAGAGAGATAACTGACTTGTCCCCAAAAGGGTAGATTGAATGGCCAAAATAGCGACAGGCCTTGCTTTGGGCCAGAGGAGTTCAAGAGTTTCTGAGAGGTTTTGGTAGTCTCCACTTAAGATTGTCACTGGTTCTTTTAATTTTTCTAGAAGACTGTGGGTGGTAAGGGCAGTGTAGATTTGAGTAAGAGGTAATACTTCACAGATTTCTTCTATAATAGTTTCTGAATAACGTGTGCCTCGTGAGTTGATATAAAAGTTTGTCTTATCTATGCTGAAAACACAAAATAAAACAGTTTTTTCTTAGCAACAATGCAAGCTATAATTTTTCAGAATGGAAATGCTTCAACCTGTCTGTAGCTTGGCATTTAAGGAGCTTACTAACATGTGGATTAATTGATAAAGGTTACGTAAGCCAGAGTCATAGACCCTGAGGAGGATTCTAAATGTTTCACTGACTAGCTGACTGTCTTCCTAGGCTCAGGAAAATCCTTACTGATGGCTCTTAATTATTTGTAGGACCGAGGTTTAAATTCAATTGTGGAGGACATTCTTGTGTCATGAGCTGAGTGGATCCACACAGGGATTTTGCCCATTGGCAGATAAAAGTGAAAGAAAGCTTATGAAGGAAAAGTGCTGGGGACAGAGGGAGAAGGTCAGCCTGAAGAGTTAGAGCTTCAGTGAGGAGACGTACAAGGTATAAGGAAGTATGTACAGGGTCCCCCGGAGGGCGTGGTTTTAATGGGGGAAAGCTGTCTTTTGTTTAGTATCACCGAAATCTTTTCTAACTTTGGCTGAACAACTTTTAGAGAAGCTAATTGGGAGTCAGAATTTCACTTAAAAAAACTGCAATATACCAATTAAAAATACCTTGAGACTCTCCTCCTTATGATTAAACAACATTTATAGGAACAACCATCAGAGAGGTAAATTGCCAAGGATGTAAACCAAAAAAGGAAACTTCCAACTAATGCAAATACCCAGGAAAGAATAAATTAATAAAACAATAGAAGAACTCTTAGACAAAAAGGGTGGACACAGTGAAGAAGACTTACAGTTTTGAGCAAATGAAGGAGCAATTTTAGCTCAACGGGCCCAGGTGGCTGTCGCTCCTGCTCAAGAGACAAAGTCAGTCTTGTAGGTAGATCTGGCAGGATCCAAGTGTGGCATCCAGATAACTGTCAAAGACAAAACTAAGTCAGTGATAAAATTAACAAAGGCTATTTATTTATAAACTTATTATCAGGGTAACTGTCTTCCATCACTTTTGTTTCTGCAGGGGTTCAAATGTGTTAGAAGGGAGAATAAGTTTTATAAACCCAAAAGAGGAAATACTGACAGTCTCTGATTGGCAAGTGGACTTTTTAGAAATGGGGATATGTTTTCATTCGTCTTTAAGAACATGTGGTTGTGCTTGGTTAGATGCAAGAAGGCAAGCCAGCAATTTGGGGACATTTCAAAGAAAGAAAGATTGTTCAATATTACAGCAGAGGGTTTTTTGTTTTCTGTTTTTTTGTTTGTTTGTTTTTTGGTGTTTTCTTTTTTTTTTTTGCACTGTCCTAATTGTCTTCATGGTGCCTGTAATCCTAGGGAGTATCTCAATATTCTATTACTATAATATTATATATATATTCCAGAGTAGAAGTCAACATCCAAAATCTAAACTCCTTCATTGAAGAACACACAGATTTCTCCTTCTTTTGGTGATATCCTTCTTTCAGTCTGATGAACTTATCACATCCTCTCTAAATTAAAGTCTTCCTTTGGATTAGCTTTTATATGAAATGTAAATGCTGATCTGCTTTTCAGGACATCTGATTAGATTTTTACCTATACCCTAGGAGTTTGTACAGACTTTTCAAAGAGCAATATTACTGAGTTCTGAGAAATCCAATGGCCACAGCTACTTGCCTGGATGCCTTCCAGCTTCCTTCCAATTAAAATGAACCTGATCATAAATAAGAGACTAAGCTTTGCTAATGTGCTCACTAAATACTCCATCTTAAAATGATGTACTCTGGAGGCTATATTTCTTGGACAGCATATGCCTTTTCTGAGTGATGAAGCCCCCAAGTATAATGTCACAACATGATTTATTCATAATATTATTTTACATTTATTATCATTTCATAAATCTTTTTTCTTCTTTTTTTTCTAAATAAACTGAGACTTGTTTAATCCATTTCCTCTCACAATGTTTAACATAATACCACCTAGCCTTGGAAAGAATCATCTATAAGGCGAATAATAATGTCACTTGAATTTTTGTTTGTTTGTTAGTTTTTCTCCCATATTAACTTGATGTGATAATTATTTTTCCCTTATGCAATCTGATAAAACAAGTGATTAGCTTTAAGATTATTTTTTTCTTTATAATACTTAATTATATGTTTTTTACATCTCCATGGTTGAATTCTACTTCTTCATTCTGTCTGGGAACTAAGATTCTACAACCAAGTGTGGAGCAGAACCTGACTCTGTGACAGGATTTTAGAGAACCTGAAATTTTGACTTGCTAGTATTGTATTCCATTAATGTAGGATTTTGTTTTATTTAAAAATATCAGTGCTACTTGGAGAAGTAATGGTTTAGGAGAAAACATAACGTCATAATTAAGGGATATACTTCTCAGCCACATGGTCTGGAAACATACTCCATCTTCTCTGTGATGGAACTTTATCCAACGTCTCTCTTACTTTTCTCATCTGCAAGAGGGAACACATGATTTATTTCTACACGATAGAATGGTTGTGCTAATTAATGCATGAAATTATAAATTATTTATGTAAATTTCGTAGAACAATAGCTAACACATAATAAGTGTTTATGGGGGACATTAATGCTATTCACTAGAATTCCTAGTTTTGCTTCTTTCAGCATAAACAATAGGAGTGTATATACTTCTCCTTGAATTTAAGTGTGGATGTATAACTTTCTTGGCTAATGAAATATAAGCTCAAGTGACACGTGTCTTTTACAAGTAGACATATTGTAGAGCTAATGCAAGAATCTCTCTCTTCATAGCAATCATTGGAATATATGCTGGCACACTCTATGCTATAAGATCAAAGTGGCCTGGAATGCCTGGTCAAGATCTGGAGGTTGGCTACCCTAAAGAGTTACATACTCTCACAGCAAACTAGGAGTGTTGAAGAAACTTTTTTAAGCTAGGTCACTAAAATTTTATTTTATTTTTTAAAGTGGTGAAAGAGAAGTTTATCAGAAGAGATAGTCTAGGTCACTAATATTTTAGAACTATTATCATCACAGCATAACCTAGCCTATCATAACCAATATTCTAATAAACATTAACTACTATGTTTATTGACACAGTGAGGTTGTTTTGTGTGTTTTTTTTTTTTTTTTTTTTTTTTTTTTTTTCCCAAGTCAAGTTGTTGTCCTTTCAATCTTAGTTGTGGAGGGCGCAGCTCAGCTCCAGGTCCAGTTGTCGTTGCTAGTTGCAGGGGGAGCAGCTCACCATCCCTTGCGGGAGTCAAGGAATTGAACCGGCAACCTTGTGGTTGAGAGCCCACTGGCCCATGTGGGAATCAAACTGGCAGCCTTTGGAGTTAGGAGCATGGAGCTCTAACCACCTGAGCCACCAGGCTGGCCCAGTTTTGAAAGGGAGGGCAAATGGCAAGGAGTGATACAGATAAGGAGTGATAACAAAAGGAGAATTAAAAGTCTTGGATCTTCAAACATGAATTTCCTTGATATCAGAAAGGTTTCAAGTGCTTGCCCTACTTCTTTTCAAATTATGTCACTCAATTATTAACCAATCATTCAATCAACAGAATTACTGGTTATGTTATATGCATCAATCATTTTCTTCTGTCCTTGCTAGATTTTATATTTTTTCTCTACTTATGTTCACTAAAATCTCCCTCTTGCATCAGATTACCGCTTTTTCTCTTGTTCCTCCTTTCCTTTTTTTCTTTCTTTCTTTTTTTTTTTCCCCACCAAATTAATATCTTTAGGGGGAATCTACATTTAATTTTATTTCTAGGTGAAGAAAATAATGTCCTACCTCCAAGCCAGTAATGTAACAATGGGACAAATTCCATACACTTAACCTGTTATGTGAGGTCATTCAAAATCAGACACCTAGCTTGCCTTTCAAATCCTATTCCAATTATATCCATTCCAAGTCTTCTCACTTGAACTCACAGCACTAGTCATAACAGTCTTACCAATGATAGCCCACTTATATTCCATTTTGTGTTAGTTCTTATGCTGTCATGTATTTGATTTACCTTCTGAATAAACTGTTAGTATAATATCACTTTGCATGTCTCATCATGCCTAGAATAATTCCTTATGTTTATTTTTTAATTAAAAAAATATATGTCATGCATTTATTCATTGAATGAATATGTTAATTAACAAATAATAGAATTAATGGATTTAAAACTTTCCATAAAGTCCTCTGACCACAATAAAAACATTCTGACTTAGCCTTATCAAATTCTCTCCCTGATTTGAAATTCACAACATCATATTTATTTATTTTTTTAATAAGAATGATTGTAGACAATGTCTAAATAAAAGAAACTGCTGAAATGACCTATAGAAAGGAGTTTAACCCATAAAAATAACTAAGTCTCAGAGATTACTATGATATAAAGATATAGTTTCTTAAATTTCAACCCCAAAATCATAGTGATTCAAACTGCGGTATGTCAGTGGATTCACTGGTCATATACCTGCATGTATCGCAGCATGGCACACAGAACCTAAGGGCCTTTATTCCAGGCCTGTGTTCTCGTAGTCATTTAACATCTTTTTCTGTAATCGTTTTTCCTTAATTTTATGTTATGCATTATATTTGACCAAGCCAATAATTTATTTCATTGAAAACAGCCCTGAGCAACTAACAGAGAATAATTTTATTCCCATTTTACAGATCAGAAAATAGACACAAAGAGATTAACGCCACTTGTCTAAAGTTCCATAGGCAATACCCACTGACTATTTTAATAGTTGTAACTCTTTTCCTGAAAGAGTACCACTCTTTTTTTCCAACTTGTAATTCTGCTTGAGTTTTCATGAGAAATGTTATCCATCTCAGGGCCAAAGGAAGATTCAGCTAATGGAAGAACAAAACTAGGAATGGAGGCTGCCCAACACATCATCATCATTCTATGATTTCAGAAGTTAACTGGAAGAAAGGTAAAATTTAAAGTATTTTGTTGTATGGGTGTATTACTTTGGGTTCATTTGTGAGAAATATTTCAATTCCAGTTGTTCGCCACCAAGGAGAACCACCCTGCCTGCCTCCACCTCTCAGTGAACCAACGTAAACTCATTGAATGGCTGGAGCTAGATGCAGCGAGGAAGGCAATTATGCTGCAGAAAAAGTGATATAATAAAATCTAAAGACATTTGTGAATAATCTCTTTTTTCCTTGAATCAATCATACAACTGTTCCTCTCTATTAGCGCATGTAATTGAGTCGAATGTATATGCAAAGCTAGACTATTTCAACACTAAAATTCAGATTTACTCAAGTTACACTGTTTTTGGAAGAGAATAAAATAGTCACATATACTCGCCAAAACATGTATAATAAAGAACAAACACCAATTAGACTTAATGACTTATCTTGGCCTTCCAGAAACTTCTCAATCCTAAGTATTTACTCACTGCTTCCAAAAACACATTTAGGAACTGGAACTATAATGCCTATAGTGGCATTATAGACTAAAGGAGAAAAACTTTTACTCTGAATGAGTTCTGAAAATGTAAACTTTAGACTATACACATTTAAAAATATTTGTGATTTTTTTTTTTTAAAGTTCTATTCTTCTATGTGTCCTCTTACCTTCAGGTTATAGGACTTCAACTACTTATTTTTCATTTGTTAAAACTAGGTTAACATTCTTTCAGTTAAGCACACTGGGGCTGAAAACAATGAAAACCCTCATAAAACTTGAAAATAATGAATTATAATTTAGTCAAGAGAACTACTTTTTAAACAAAGATTCTTCTTCCCCTTTCAAATTCACAGAGATTTATTTATATTTTCTTGATTTAATTGGCAAGTTCCACAGTGCTTCAAAAGTTTAAAAATGAAAGGAAAACTATAGTAAAAGCTGAAGAATGATTTTGCATAACTTTACACAACAAGCAGGTGTTTGTAAGATCCATTTACAACAGAGACCACAGTACCCACCTAGCTTGGATGACTTCCAACCAATTTCCAATTAAAATTTACCTGATCATAAATAAGAGATTAAAGCTTGCTAACCAGTATAGTAAATAATAGATCTTAAAATAATGTATTTGAGGGCTATGTTTACAGACAGTAAATGAATTCCCTTTAGGTGAGAAATGTTAGAAGGGGAATTGAGGTCAGGATTCCCAGGAAGCCAATAGAATATTGTCTTTTTCAGCATTTGACTCTTATATTTTACAGTGTGAACTGCTGAATCACTAGGAAGTTTACAATGTACTCTGTGCCTGCCAGACACTGCAATGAGGTAGCTATTTTTCAACTCTGAGAAAGGTTTAATAAACATGGTTGCCTGACAATAAACTGGTTTGGAATGGACAGCATGAAATAGCGTGGTCAAATTGGACAGGAGGCCTGAACATACTGATTGCTATAGACCAGGAGGTCCTCATATTTTTGATCCCCTATTCAAAATAGGAATTCTAATGATTTTCATGGAGGCATTTCAGGGAGTGTTATTAACAACAAAGATCCAAAGAAGAGACATATGTAGGAAACTTACATTCCTCCATACACTGGAAAATAAAAAAAAGCTTTTGGAAGCTGGGTAAACAATGAGCTTCAGAAGAAAGGAACACAGAGAAAGGGAGGTCTTGCAACATCCACATCCTTCCTGTTGTGGGTTGTTTGTGTCCCCCCAAAAGGTATGTTGAAATCTTAACCCCAGTACGTGTGAATGTGACCATATTTGGAAATAGGGTCTTTACAGAAGTCATCAAATTAATGAAGACATTAAGGTGGGTCCTAATCCAATGTGATTGGTGTGCTCATAAAATGAGGGAAATTTGGATACAAACACAAAGGGAAGACAGCTATGTGAAGATGGAAACAGAAATTAGAGTGATGGTGCCATAAGCAAAGGTGTCACTGGGGCTACCAGAAGCTGGAAGAGAAAAGGAAGAATCCTCCCCTACAGACATTAAAGAGAACATTGCCTTGCTAACCCCTTAATTACTGATGTCTAGCTTCCAGTACGGTGAGATAATACATTTATGCCACTTTAAGCCATCTGGTTTGTGCTATATTGTTATGGCAGCTCTGGGAAACTAATTCAGCTCCATGTAATAGTCTATCAATTTTAGAAAGACTGGTGCCAACACCCATCCTACTTGCCTGAGCATTTCAAACCATATTCCTATGTAAGACTTATCACATGGTGACACTACTTTAGAAAGACTGGAACAATAATAGGTCATCATCAAACAACGTTCCAGCACTGATATTTTTATTGAAAGAGTTTATCTTTCGTCTTTTCCCAACCATACTTGACATTTGAAGGCAAATAACCCAATTCTCCTGTATCATCCAGGGTGCTATCTTGGAAACATAAGCTTCTATGTGTTTTGAATCAAGGGAATTTAATATGAGAAACATGTGACACAGACAAACATGTTAGAAGTGTAAATAAGAGGACACTGAGGAAATTCAGAGATTAAGAGCAGTGCAAAACTACTACTAACTCTATGCCTCCAGGAACAATTGAAAAGATGGTGTTATTGTAGATGCAGCTACCCAGTTGAAGCTAGACCCACCGTGATCTTTCCTAGGAGGAGCCATGAAGGGAATGCAAAAGGAGAGCGACACACTGACTTCTCCTTTCTTCCCAGCTATCGATTTCTGGCAAGTTCCTCCCATTAGCCAGACCTACACAGTGGACAGCTGAGTTTGGAAAATGCAGTATGCAGTGGCAGAGCCCATTCATTATAAGAATGAAAAATGGGAAAAGCAAGGAATGGACTTGAAAGCAAGCAGGCAATGAGTGTCACATTCCCTCTTCCATAATTTATTCCACATTAATTTATTTAAAAATATTTATTGAGTACATACTATATACTAGGCAACAGCAATTTTCAGTGATAGGAAAAGAGGGAGGAAGGAAGAGAGAGATTATATCTCCTCATATGAATTTTAATGTCTAGTGAAGAAAGTAGATATTAAACAAACTCAAAAATAAATAACTATAACGTGAACAAGGTTTATGACAACAAACAAAGGGATACTCTGGGAGTGGATAACTGAGAGAATCCAGAGAATACATTGGTGAGTCAGCGATGTGCTCACTGCAGAAGAGATTATAAAGAATTAAGATAAACTATCCCACCAATGTTTCAGCAAAAGAGCTTTCCAGATAGGAAAGAATCTGACCTGAAGAAATGGGATAGTTAATTTTATGTGTCAACTTGACTGGGCTATGAGGAGGCCAGATAATTAGTCAAACATTATTCTGAGTATTTCTGTGAGAGTGTTTTTGTAATAGATTAACATTTAAATCAACAGATTAAGTAAAGCAGATTGCCCTCTCTAATGTGGGTGAGCCTCATCCAATCAGTTGAAGGTCTGAATAGAACAAAAGGCTGACCCTACCTTGAATAAAAATAAATTCCTCTTGTCTGACTACGTGGGAGCTAAAACATCAGTTTTTGTTTTTGCTTTTTTTTTTTTTCCTGCCTGATAGAATTCAAATGGAAACATTGGCATCTCCCGGGTCTCAAGCCCGCTGGCCTGTGGACGGGGAACTATATTACCAGCTTTCCTGGTCTCTAGCTTGTTGACTGCAGATCTTTGGATATTTCAGCCTCCATCATCATGTGAGCCAATTCCATACACATATATCCTGTTTCTCTGGAGAACCATGACTAACATAAAAAGCAATTGAGATATTTAAGAAACTGAAGGAAGACCAGTGTGGGTTAATTGTTCTAAGCGTTTTGACCATGGCACACAGAGACGCAATATGTACTGATGAAGTAGGTAGGGCTAAAACATGAAGGATCTGAGAGTTGCTGTTTGAAATATGAATTTTATTCTACCCATAATGGGGAAATCGTTTCAGAAGGGGAGTGAGGTGACATGAATTCAATTTTTAAGAAATAATTCTGGATGAATTGAGGAAGAAGAATTGTACAGGAAAGAGATAGAGTTGGAAAATCAGAACAAATAAGAGGTGTTGAATTGCCGAGGAAGATGACGATGTTAGGTAGAACCAGGATGTACAATATAGAGAGAAGTGAACAGAGTTGCAACATATTTTTCAGGTAAAACTAATGGGATGCTATGAATCCAAGTGGACTTCATATAGTCCAATTTATGTAGTCAAAATATAGTCAAAATTCTAAGTTTTCTGCAAAGATGCTATGATTGCCAGTTCCTCAAAACTAAGCAGTGATTGCTTACGGGAAAGATGAATGCTATTTTTGTTTCACATGATACTAGTTCCCAAGGGGATCCAGTCTACTTATTCAAATCATTAGTCTTATCAGTTGCTTTTGCTGAACCAATCATTTGACTGACTGCTTTTAGTTTGCAAATAATACACTTTTAATAAATAATTTCTGGATTGGACCAAATCAATTTCCAAAATTTATGCTTCAACATTATGTAGTCATCCATGCCTACAGGTCCTTACGTTAAAAAACACAATCAATCGAAGGGACTATGCATCTCACAACAGGACTATTCAAATAGCTCAGGTTCTGTATAACTGTGGAATCAAATTCAGAGCTTAGTGCATTATATTTCAGGTTTGATAGATGTATTTAACTAATGAGGGTTAGTTATACATAAGTATATCAATATATCACAGAAGTAGATAAGTGTTAAAAGCAATAAGTGGCTCCTGAGTAACCCTACCTTCCTTCCATTTGTGTTCTCATTCCTTCTCTGTTGCCATTCCTTGCCTGTATCCTTTTTCTTTCTCAAAATTCGAGGTAGTCTCAATAATAAAAACCAGTACACAATCTCTTTCTCCCTATTATTTGTAATTTTTACACTACTTAAGAGTAAACTTTCTTGGGAAAATGATTTTTACCCTTTTGATGGCTAAATAAGTGAAAATAAGAATAGTTCAAAATAAAATTAATCTGTAATAGTGCATTACCAACTACTGGTGTCTTCAAGTAGATACTGAGAGATTTCATGGAGGGTATTATTACTAATAATGAGTCTAGAAAAGATGACTTAAACTTTTTCCCCCAAAGTTTAATGTTTCACAGCTCAATGAATGACAAAAATTAAGCAATACAAGTTTAAACACACAAAAAATCTAGGTACTTAAAAAACAAACAAACAACAACAACAACAAAAAAAAAAACTTTTATATTAGCTACACGATTTGTTAAGGAACAAAAATAAGATTGAGGAGAAGGCATTTTTCCATGCTCTAGCCAGAAACTAACAACTCTCAAAAAAAGAGTCTTGGTCATTTACTATTGAAGACATTTTCAAAAGAATTAAACTCAGCCTCAGTAGAAATTTGTTGATCCTATAACTTGTAGGAGACATTTTCAGGTCATCGATCTCATTTATTCTTGAAAAGCATCCCTAATAAATACATACTGCAATCTCTATTGTAACTATGAAAAAATAGGCTAAGAATGTCAAAGGAATACCTTCAATATCACAGAATATATAAACCGTTAAACCAGCATATGAACTGAGCTATCACCTTATGCCACAACTGCCTACACAAGAAAGAATAAAATCTATCATTTTGCTAGATGTTCTTTATTTCATCTTGTCTCAATTTCTTTTTTCTCCTTTTTCTATTTTTTTCTGGAGTCAATTGAGCACTTTTATTATTTATTTTAATATTTAATTTCATCACTTTTATTTACTTATTTGTGCTTTCTTTTTTTTTTTTCTTTTTTTTTTTTTCTTTTAGTGGTCACTCTAGGGCTTACACCTTTTAAATTAATCTAAGATTACTTTCAAATAATGTACTATTGCTTCACAGGTAGTATAAGGTCCTTGCAACAGTGTATTCTAAATTTCTCCCTTACATTTCATGCTATTATTGTCACCTATTTTGCTTTGACGTATGCTATAAACATTAATCATTACTATTTTTTGATTTAGACAATTATATTTTAGGGTATTTATATAAAAAATAAATTTTATTTTATCATTATTTTACCTCCAGTGCTCTTCAATTCTTTATGTTTCTATATTTCTGTATTTATTTTTCTTTTTATGTCAGCATTTTAATATGTCACTTCATCATCTTCTATTTTCATAGTTTCTGAGGGAAAATAAGCTATATATTTTTTTCTCTTATTCCTCTATAATGTGCCCTTTTCCCTCTGTCTTCCTTCAAGATTTTCTTTTCATGTTTGTTTGTCAGCAGTCTCAATATGACATGCATAGGTGTGTGTGGAAAGGGGGGGAAACATTTATTCTGCTGTAGTTCTCTGGGTTCTTGGATCTGTGGTTTGATATAATCCTTAGTTCTGGAAAGTTCTTGGTCATTGTTTCTTCAAATACTTCTTCTCTGTTTTCTACTTCTTTTTACAGAATTTCAATTACACGTATACGATAAGATCATTTGACACTGCCCTACAACTATAGGATGTTTTCTACTATATGTCTGTTTATATTTCCCCCTTCCACCTGCTGCCATGTTTCAGTATAGGCATTTCATTTTGGCTTATCTTCAAATTCATTAATTCTGTCATCAGACATGTTGAATCTACTGATGAGGCCACCAAATGTATTCTTTTTCTATGTTAATGTGTTTTTCACTGTTTGCACTTTTATTTGATTCTTTGTTGCAGTGTCCTTCTCTGCTTCAGTCATCTACATGATGTATGGTATTTACCTTTTACATTAGAACTTTTTAACATTTTCATATTATTTATTTTAAATTCTCTGTCTGATTATTCTAACATCTGTGACAAATGTGATTCTGGTTCTCATGATTCTGTTGTCTCTTGAGATTGTGTTTATTTTCTGCTTCATTGTATGACTTATCATGTTTTTTTATTGGAAGTCAAACATCTTATGTGAGACAGTAGACACTCAGGCAAATCTTTTTTTCTAATACTTGGAGATGGACACAATTTTCCTATCAATACATTGTTAGTGTATGGGTTTATTTCAATATAGTCAGGAGTTAAGCTGTGTTTCAGCATTGCTGGCCCTAATTTTACCCTTAGGGCACCACAGTATTTATAATCCTTTAGCAGTTCCTCATGTTTAGGTGTTGTCTGCAATCCCCAAAATGATTATCTCAATGTCTGACCCCACCCTTGGCTTTGTGCCTTCTTATTTGTGCTTTGCTCCTGAGACAATCTGACTCATATTTCTCCCAGCTGTATTCCACTGCTGTCTTCACTGCACGCTTGTTAGTTTTGGAGTGAAGAGTGGGAAAGGGGGATGTGCTGATTAAGCCTCAATCTTAGGAAAACACTACATTCTAGGACTCAAGATGATATCCCCACAAGTTTTCCTGTGGATCCCCATCCCTGTGGAGCTAGGCCAATATATATCCCTATGTGTCCTCCAGGAAAGATTTCCCCTGTTCTTCTTCTACAGCTCTTGTGGGTTTCCACCAGTGCCCTAAGGCTTTTGTGTTATAGGAGAGAGAGGAATGATGGTACATGCAGTTTTTCTTTAGTAGATGCTGTTCCTTTGGTATTCCCCAACCAGCCCCAAGTACCAAAAGGAAAGTTGTCTCCGTATTTTTCCCAATTTTCCTTATAAATTCCTGGTGGAATTTATGGAAGAAAACATCTTCAAGAGGATACAAACAACCCCTCAATATGTGGTTCACAGGGATTTCATACTCTCACTTCATCTTACACCCCGTCTTAAGCAATTCATTAAAACTTTTTAGCTGAATTCTTCTTCCTGGCTTATTGGGCCTCTGGCATCTGTCCTAGGTAATCAAATGCTCAAGTTCTGTTTCTCTTTGGAGACACCTGTCTTTCCCCAGATTTAGTGTTCGTCAGCTGCCTTGCCAATCAAGTTCTCTGATGGATTCAAGAAAAGCCATTACTACTTTGCAGTTTGCTCAGCTTTTTTCTTCTTGTAAGGACGGGAGTAATGCTTTCCATCTATCTATCAACTTTCCAACTATCTATCTCCAAGCTAAAACCAGAACAGAACACCACATACCTTTTTAATATCAATTTAGAGGACAAATAAAGAGTTTGTAGGATCGATTTTCAAATAAAGAGTTCTTGGTACCAAAAAGACATTTCTAGCCTTTTTCCTGCCACCCTTCTTGTGTTCACATTTGAGCAAGCTGGAAATCAAACAGCCAAGTATTAAAATCTTCTAAAAACACTTGCCTTTCCCTGTTCTCTGGTTGCTTATCTCTCTCCTCTTTCTGAGATCATGCAATGCCTGTCAGTCACGGTAACGGGAAAGAAAAGAACCGAGAGGGACTGTTTATCTAAGGAGAGCAGAGCTGCTTTTGCTTTGGCATCTTTCTTCTCCCAGATACTGTTTTGTTTTCTGTCATCGCCTGATGACCTTGCACTTTTCACTGATTTTCATTCATATGCCACATACACCATTCGAAGTGAAGGCCCGAAAGGGTCTAGAGGTGAAAAGCACTTTCAATAACAAAAAAATTTATTTTTTCCAAGAGTTTTTTCAGTCACAGATAGGAACTCAAGAGATTTTCAGATTTGGACAAATAAGTATAAACACAGCAAAGAGGGGTTTATAGTGTAGGCTTTTCTTTGAATAGGAAGTGGAAATGACTGAGCCAGTAGCAGCTGTGTATGGGTTTTAAGAGCTTTGTCTAGTAGGGAGGACAGACTGACTCTGTCGTCTATCATTTCTCAACTGATTTGCTGTGTAATCTGTCACTTATAGTAAGCTCAGCGTCTAGGGGTAGAGTATGGTTTGTATTCATGAAAGGGAACTAAACTATCGTTACTTGATTAGGCTCATACAAGTTTAGTTTGTTCGTTTTATGTATTGAAATGGAAACTTTTTAAAGGAAAAGGCAAATCTGGCCACCACTGAAGTCAACTTACTCAGAATCTGATTTTACCAGGTTTTAACCAGTTATATGACTTCAGAAATGCAATTGATCATCAACTTTGCTGCAGAACTGATCCAATGGAAACAAAATGTGTATTCTCTATTCTGCGTCTGATACATTTTATGTCCACAATGTTGGAAATGCTGTTGAAGAGTAAAATGTGAAATGTACACACACTTCAAACACAAATACTCAGTAATTTGTAATCCAAATTTCTATTCAGTGTATCTTTAATTTATGATTTTTTTTTAAATTATGGAGCCACAGTTTACACTGGTTATCAGACTAGATTCCCAATCAGTTTATTTCCTAAAATTTCTAAAGACTCATGAGAAAGGAAATTTAACTACTCTGAAAATTTCTATTACAGCCAAAGAGGGAAAAGCAATATAAATTAATACAAGGCAATGCCCTTATTATTAAAACAGAACAAAACAAAACAAACAAACAAAAAGAACTTCACAGTTTGTGGAACTAATAGTTGGAAATACAAATTGTTACATTATGGTGTCTCATAGCTATGCTGAATTTTCATAAGCAAATCAAAAACAAAAGCCAATTAACCCTAAAAGTATAATCCTGCCATATTGAACACATTCATTCCAAAAGCATTATTGTCAGGGTTATTACCTTATGATACAAAACCTGGTTATGCCACTCGATATTTTATCTCAGATGGAGCAAACCAACATTCAGAAGGAAAATAAGTGAATAATAGGTGGAAGTAATTTGTGTTCACTGTACTGAGGTGTGACATTTACAAACCTACCTGAGATGACTATGTTTTCTCTCTCTGACGTCCACTGCAAAGAAAAAACTCTCCTTTGCTTTGCAGCCAAGTTATGATTGACGGGTAGTGCCAATCACTTCATGGAGCTTGTTGATGTTTGCAGCCATGACCGAAGCTCTGTGAAGTTGATAATAGAATTGTAGGCAAAATTTCAGTCATTGGTGGTTTTTCCTTAAATGACATAGGATCTAGTGACAGATAGGACTTAAGCTAGAGAACGCACCATAAACTCCAGTGGGATTTCCCTCAGACCAAGTCCATATCCACACTGGAACTGTACTAAGGCAAAGTTCTCATGATGGAGAATCTTTGGACATCACTGGCTGAGGTGAACTATTTTCTTGGCATTTAAAGAAATTAGCTTTATATAAAGTACATAGTCCATGACCTTTATGTGTTCCAAAAGACTTATTTACTTGAAACTCCATGACCATTACTTATTGTACCAAATGAAATTTAAAGGTTCCTTATATTTCTTTATTGACCAACTGTTCACTGAGTATTTGCAATAGATCAGGGACTGTGGTAGGTGGTTTAGTAAGTTTATAGGACATGATCTTTGTCTTAAAGTATTTACTATCCAGTAGTTATAAGATGTACATAAATATAAAGTATGATACAAATACAGTTCTATGATAATATAAAATAAGGATTCATTATTTTTTTCATGGAAATTAGAAAGGTTTCTATGATTAGTCATATTTGAGATGAACTGTAAAGGTTTGAATGGATTTGTTAAATAGGGCATGGGGTATGTATATTTGACCTGAAAACACATTCAGTAACTTAAAATGTGAAAGTCAAGATTTACATGAATGAGAAATGATAAACTAAACTGATGTGATAAGTATAATAACTTATATGGAACATAAATATATATTGACTATATATTTGTAAGCTTTTCTTAGATTTAAGTGCTAAATTTCATTGTCTAGTCAAATATCATGTTCTTTGTTCAGGATAAAAATGTAGTTGGGGGTATGAGAAAAAAATGGGCAGCGAAGACAAAAAGGTAGTCTAGAATTAGAGTGTGAAAATCTTGACTTCAATTCCAAAAAGTTTTTAACATAATTCTACATCTAATGGAAAGGATTATTAAACATGATTCTTTTGTGTCTGAAATTACCACTCTTTTCTAATATGGACTCCCTGATCTTATAACTTCCCTCAATTAAAAAAAAAAGGACCACCTATAAATCCAACATCTAATATGATTTATTTCTCCATGGCTCTGATCATATTATTTGTCCTATTTACAATGGACTTCTCTTCTTCTCAACAAATCTCAAATTCTATTCATCTTTTGGGGCCTGATTCAATATCCAGTTCCACCAGAAAGCTGGTATCTTCTCCATATCCCTCCTTCAGAATGTAGATCTCATCACCAGTGTGTGCACTGACCAAATAGTAGCTGTTTCTGGAGACTATAGATGAACTTCGATGGGTGAATCGAAGTAACAATATGGCTGCAGAAGGGCTGTCACTTGCTGTACAGTCTAGAGTCAGGGGAATATAAAAAATGGGGCAGGCTGCTACAGCAGATGGGCTACCGGTGGGCTCTCTCTGATCCCAACATTCTAATAGGAGAGCTAGAGGGACTCTGAGTATCCCAAATTCAAACTTGGCCTTTCAATTTGTTATGAATGCTTATAACTTTTAAATACTTAAATAAATAATACACAGGTCTTCATTTGTATGATTGTTCTGGGCCCTACAAATATTACGTTAGTAGTTTCTCTGCGCAACTAATAACCTATGATATTTACTCTTACACTGTTTTATGTGATATTTAACTGATTCTGTTATAGTATCTGTTTTCCTTGGGTAGAGTTGATGTTCTCTGAAGGTAGAAACTACACTATTAAGAATCCAGCAAAATAGTATGCATGGAATTCTTAATCAATAACTGTTTTACTGAATTGGGAAGAAAAAAGTTATTTCACTAATGAAGAGCCTAAATTGCACAACTGTAGATTATGTGATGCTCCATTGTCCTGAGAAGTTTCCTTCTGTTTCATAAATACATTAAAACATTTCTGATAAAGATTTCATCCAGGAAAATTCCCTATTTGTTTAAAAAAATAAACATAGCTTCTCTATGATCTTAGGACATTGAAAGAGTGGAGAGGAATCTTAATAGAATGAATCAAGGCTTCTAAGTGTCAGGAGAATATAACTTAGATTAACATTCTTTTCAGTTTGATGGAATGAACATTTAGATTAGTAAAGACATGATTTTTATTAAAATTCAGCCTCATTATTCATAATACATCCTTAGTTTCTATCAAGACCATTTTTATAAAATATGAGGAACTAGGTACCCCTGTGGGGTTATTTCAGGGCCATTTCGAAGGACTCTTTTCAACAATATGTCATAGAGTCTAAAAATTTACTATTTCATCTTTGAGTTAATCATTACTTTTTTCTCTGCTGTCCTTAAAATCAAAAACAGATCAGAGAAAAATACACCATGACATTACTCTGGCCTTGGTTCTGGGGTCCTTATATTTTCCCAATATCTTGAGAAAATTGGAGAGCAGCACACTTGAGTGGCAGCCATGCATATATAGCATTGGCATCACATAATATAAGCAAATGTGGTGGTAAGCCCAATGCATGCTGGTGTGTCTAATTTCAATCTCTGAGACAGAGATGAACACGTAATATATGTGTCCAACAATTAGAAGGTAATTTTCTACAGCTATGACTACTAGATCCCAGAAACCCTAACACACTTGGTTGATGATATTGTAGACAATGGCAATGAACAAAGTGCCTTACAATTAATACAACCAAGAGGTAATTTCACTAGTGTAAGCAAAAGAGGACAGTTATCTCTCTTGTTCTAGATTCTATACTTCTGTTACTATACCTAAGATCAGAATTCTCTTTCTTCATCTTGTTTGCTTTGTCACCATAATTACCTGGCCCTCCAGTTTTCACTAATGCCCCCAACTAAAGAGTGGCTCTATTCCAGTTCCCACAATTTTGTTTGAGGTAGTTTTTCAGTGGTTTCTCTGCTTCTTATCATTTACCCAATAGGACTGAAAGTGGTCCCTCTTTCACGTTTAGGATCATAACTGACCATAACTAAAGGATCTTCAAGTTGTTTCCTGAGTTTTTTTAAGGGCATAAAAACACATATTTTATTCTCACACATATACATTATAGTCCATTTCTTTTGAATGACGATTCTTTAATGTTTCCCTTAAAATTCATTGACACATATTCATTGGTGGTATTATGGCTAATTTTATATGTCAACTTGTATGGATAGTAGGTCCATGTCTCAGGGAATAGTCACACTGCTTCCCCCTGAGGGTTGATACAATTTATAGAAATGTCTGCAACCCTTGATAACATTTACTCAGCCAGGTATCCTAGTTAGTGTCAAAGACTGGGTGTCTACCACGACTACCACCCAATGATAAGGAGATCAGCCATCCTGCCTTATTCTGTTCATCATGCTTATCTAACGAGTTTTTCATTTGTCCTTCCTAAAGGCTTAGAGACAAGGGATACAAGAACATGGCTGCCTACTCCTCAGTACCTGAGTCCAAGCTGGTGCCTAGATTTTGTTCTCTGTGACCAGAAACCTAAATGTGAGCTCTTTCCAGAACCATGCATCACAATGCCTTTTCCTTATAACACTGAATGTCACCTGCACAGATGTGTCACTACAGTTTCTACATTTTGGTCATTTCCTACGTTACTACCTTGCCCCAAGAGGCAGATACCATGTCAGTTCTTAACTACCTCTCCATCCTTCCATGATCCATTCTCTTAGATTCAAGCTTGGAATCAAGCATAATGCCTTGTGGGTGAATCCAGAGAGCAGTATACACTTTTAAAAATACTTTGTTTCCTTAGAGCTGTTTTAGGTTCATAGCAAAATTAAGAGGAACGTAGAGAGGTTTCTCATATACCCCCTGCCTCCACATATGCATAGATTTCCCCATTATCAACATTCCCCATCAGATGATACATCTTTTACTAAAGATGAGTCTATATTGACATATTATAATCCACCAAAGTCCGTAGTTTAAGTTACAGTTCACACTTGGTGTTGTAAGTCTTATGGGTTTAGACAAATGTATAATGGAATGTATCTATCATTACAGTATCATACTGAAGTTTTTCTCACTGCCCTAAAAATCCTCTGTACTCTGCCCATTCATCCCTCCCCACTTAACTCCTAGCAACTACTTCGTTATCTCTATAGTTTTGCCTTTTCCAGAATATTATATAGTTAGAATCATACAATATATATGTAACCTTTTAGACTGGCTTCTTTCACTCAGTAATATGCTTTTAAGGTTCCTCCATGTCTTTTCATGATTTGATAACCCATTTCTTTTTAATGTTGAATAATAGTCCATTGTCTGGATGTACCAGTTTATTTATTCATTCACCTACTGAAAGAGTGAAATTGTTTCCTTCCACATTTTGGCAAATATGAATGAAACTGGGAAGAGAATGTGTAGTTTTGTAAAAGACTCTATGTCTTCCAAAGTGACTATACCATTTTGTGTTCCCATCAGCAATGATAATTCCTGTTAGCCTTTGTGTAGGCCATGTTCCAGATTTCGGCCATTCTAATAGGTGGAGCTATATATTTTTTTGAGAAGTCTGGTTTAGAGGCATGTTACACATTTGGCACATACTGAGCATGTGGTAAACTGAAAGCTTGCTTTTCTCTCTCTCTCTCTCTCTCTCTCCCTCTCTCTCTCTCTCTCTCTCTCTCTCTCTCTCTCTGTCTCTCCCTCTCTCTCTCTCTCTCTTTTGATACATTGTCTTTTAAGCCTTCCACATTTATGATGTGCCTTTGTAGTTTATATTTGAATTTTAACTAAATGTATTTGCTGTGGTAACATTTTGTTTTGTTCAAGCATTCCAGCCACTGAAGAAGTCTTCTGTGCTTGCACTTCTATGTGTATGATCCCTCCTAGCAGGCCCAACACCTAGTGAAAGAGCACAACGCTTGGAGACTCAAGTGACGTGTCTACCACTGACTCTCTGTGAGCCTTCAAAAACTCGCTTCTTCTCTGTGAATTGTTTTTTCTTTCTTTTAAAACAGGACTAATACCACAAAGTCTACAGACCCTGAATCAAGTCTCATATGAGACAATATATTATAACACTGAACAGAAGCCCCCACTTAATGATAATGAAAAGAGTAATGAGACAGCAAAGACTGTATATACAATCCATATGGTTGTTTCCCAGACTCTACACAATCCTACCAAATATGCATTATCCTCTTGATTTTATATGCAACACTTTATGCTCTGGCTTGAAGAAGACTGGGATATGCCACCCCAAAAGATTCCACTTTGGCATAGGATTATTTTGAACTGAAGGCGACTCAGAAACAGCAGATGCAGGAAAAGCTCTCTACCCTCCTCCTAATTGTCTAAAAACAGGGCTTTGATACTCCCTTTTATAAAGGAATTTCCATTTACAAAGGTGGCCTCTTCTGAACCAGGAAAAGAAGAATGACCAGGAGACAACTTTTATCACTGGAGATGAAATGACTCAAATCTGCGTAAGGAACCTTGCTGAACAACCCTATTTACGATATATTTCCTAGTTGTCTTCCCACAATCTACCTATCACCTTCCACCACTGGAAACACAAACCTCCTTCTCCACACTTTGTTAAAATGGTATTTAAGCCACTGGATCTATCTGCCTCTTTGAGTTTTCACTCTTCTCTGAAGCTCCCCAATGTGTACTGAATCTTTTTCTCTTGTTACTCTGTCTTTTATTAGTTTGATTCATGGGCCTTACCCACTGAACCTAAGTGAGGGTAAAAGAAGAATGTTTTCCCTCTTCTACAGCCACTAGGGCTTGCTCCTCTCTTCATAAGTTGCGTGTTTTTTAATCTCCTTTTCAATATTCAGGCTCTCCCCTTTGACTTTAGTGCTTGCCCTTTCACTTTTCAACTACTATTATCCAGCAAATTCCTGTGCCCTTTAGGGTAAATCATAGACCTTGTTTGTCCTGGATTCCCTCTCTCATCAGTCTGGGCTTAGTGAGGTGTCCTTCATCTAGTATTAGAACACAGGTTACTAAGTTTTATAAGATGGGGATAGAGTGGGGAAAAGGTGCCAAAATAATCTCAAATACAGGATTGCAGGGCCTTAAAACCACATATTGGATATCATATTTGTATTAAAGTCAAGTCTTCTTTATAGTCTTATAATGGTTTCTCTTTCTAACACACACTGAGTTTATAGTATTGCTATTTCCCGTATTTCTGATTCCTGATTGATGCACTATCCATCACTCATTATTGAGAATCCTGCCTGAAAACTTTTCATGATAAACAGATACAGGTGTCTGTGTGAAATGGGGGAATCCTTCCCCATTCTGCCAGCACCTTGTCATGATTCAGAGGTTTAGACCAAATCTGCATGAATGACTTTCTTTTCTTACTCATGTACATCTTTTTTAAAAGAGTATACAGTGTGCCTACTCAGCGTTTGACAATTAGGAATTATTTTCTTAAGTGAGCATTAATGAAAGGGCTGAAAATTGCTTATGGCAAATGTTGTTAATAAAGCAACATTAAATGAAGAGAATGAATTTGGCAGTTAAGTGAATGACTCTTTGTGACAGAGAGGCCTTATTTTGTTGTCTGATAGGTGAAATTGACATTTATCATATACAAACGGGCATTAGAAATGAACCCAAAGTGGGCAGCGTTTTTTCTGCCCCCTCCTCCATTATATGTATAGATGGAGAACAAAAATATCACCTGGGAAAAGAACTAACCCAAATCTCATTCTTTTTATCATTGTAGTAGCTATTTGTTTCAAAATGTTTTCCCCATGAGAGCCAGCAATCTCTCCCCACCCTGATCAAGTTTCAGACTACAAGTTTTCAATGGCAGCCAATCTGGAGAGTTGCATATATCTACCCCTAGACAGCTGCATTATGGAACTAAAAGAACTGCATCTAAATTCATGAGCCGATAAAAAGTAATCTGGCTAAAGTCTTTTTTTATACCAGAATATACAATGATAATCACACCCCCTTGAATTACAAATGTTCCATAACCATTCAAACTGGTACTGAGTTACTGACATTATTTGAAGTAATGACATAATAAAACACATTTTAAAAGACAAACCCATAATTTACTTACTTCTTGCTTAAAAAAATGTTTCAGAAATCTTTTGAGATCATAATTGATAGAACACCATGATTTCATAGACCATCAAAGACTCGAATAGGTTTTAATAAACCAGGAGAATTAAAGTGGCTCTAGTTTGCTTGCTAGCTATATTATTTCTCCACTTTCTCCTAACCTTTTTAACAATCTAAAATTACAGCTAAAAAGAATTAAAATATATAGTGACCTGAAGCTTTTTTAATTAAGTTTTTTTCTAATAAATAAATCACTATTATCTCTATTTTCTATTTAATTTATTTTTTAGGGTACATTTGTAAACGGTATCCAGTCTAGACAAATTAAGCATCATAGTACACAGGAGCATAGATTCAATAAACTGGAATGCGAGAGACTTGACTAAAAACACTTATAATTCCTCCATACTTTCATGGTTAGGAATTCAAACCTTAGTGTTAAATTATCTTTGGAAATAGCAAGTCAAGATTTTGTATCACTAGCCACAGAATGATTGGGGAATCTCTCAGTAGACATGTTGATTTCACTGCCTGTTTGAGCTAATTAATTGTGCATATTACCCAGGATTATTTTATAGTTTTGAGCTGTAAGTTTTATTTTAAATATCCCTTTCCTGTCATTCCAAATAAATCCAGATGAACAAAATTATCTTCACCAGGTCTTTAACCACTGAAGCATATGTATGGTTCTGGTGAACAATGTGTCACAGTTCATGTGTCTAAATTCAAAGCCATAGAAGGTAAGCATTTAACACAGATGAACCTCAAAATTAAAACCTATAATGTTAAAACTAAGAACCCAATGTCATTCATCTAAAAAAATAATACACATATAAACAAAATAAATATGTGGGGCAAAAATAACAGCTTCCTTGAGCAAGGACAATTAAAATATGAAAGACCAGATTTCTGCTCCAGCTCTTCCTTTGAGCAGTGCCAGAGCAGTAACTAATGCTTAAGATCTCCTTAAAGCAACCTGTGTAAATATACTTTGAGAGAGAAAGGCAGCAGAAATCAAGAGAAAGAAACCCAGGAATAGGACATTTGGGGCCAAAATTAAATAGATAAGATATGAACGTTATGGGGCCAAAAAACAGGCAAGATACATCATATTCTGCAGATAGGGCAACCATCAATGCTGGCATTTACTTTAAGGAAGATAAGCTCTCAACTTCCACTAATTTATCCCGCGGATTATAGGTTCCACTGACTGGGCAAAGACCATTTGAAAGAGTTAAGCAGAACACTGACCTTTTTACCTAAGTAAGTAATTAGAAAAGATTAATTTCAGCCATAAAATGCTAGACCATTTCCTCTAAATTTATTTGAGGAATACCAAATACCTTACCACGAATATTTAAACATTATTCACCATAGCTATGTAAGTAACGTAACTGAAAATCGGAAATAAAATAGGTTACTCTAACCAAAACTGGAAGGCATGTATATACAGAGGGTGCCAAAAAATAAAAATAAATAAATAAATAAAATGCATACACATTTAAAGAAAAAAAAACTGTATTAAAATTGTAATACTCAATATACATCGATAACAAAAGTTGAATACAAGTCATGTGTACGTGTTTTTTTTTGGCACCCCCAGTATATACCAGGAAGAGTTCTTAGAGCCAAACCAGTCCAACTTTCATTCTTTAAATAACGTAGAATTTTTTGAGCCTCAGCCAGTGAGGTTTATCTTAACATCAGAGACAAGACTAGATGCCATTTGGTTCACTATTACAACATGAAGTTTACAACATAAGATCACACTTAAGTGTTCATACCATAATGCAATTGTCTCCAATAAATAAGACTTAAAATTTGTGAGTTACTAAGCACTTATCTCCTATTTACTTTGCATACATAATCACTAGTACCAAGTACAGTGATGGGCATACAATGGAATATTCAATTTTTCTTCAATGAATGATTTAAAGATAGAGGACACTAGAGACAGGTGAAAATGGGACCAGGGTATACCGGACAGGAAACAAAATGTCAATTGAGAAGCAAATAAGGAGGATGAATATGCTCATGAAAAACAAAGGTCAGGTGCTCGTTTAGAGTCCTGATGTTCTGAGTTATTTTAGGTTTTTTGTTTGTTTGTTTGTTTGTTTTTTTATCAATTACTTTGATTTTTACCCACCCACTGTATCACAATCTTCCACCTACAACCCACCTCCTAGCTCTTTATATTTGTCACTCTGGATATATTTTATATTGCAGTTGTTTTTTTCTGTTTGTTTGTTTGTTTGTTTGTTTGTTTGTTTTCCTGTGGGCATAAAAGTTTGTAGATCTCTCTGATCTCCTTTTTCTAGTATGAACACATGCACTCTCTGGAGACTGTCCATGAGAGACAGTAGAAAGTGAATTTGGTTGCAAAGCACAACCTGTGACTAACCCACTGTGCACTCTGAGACATGTTACTTTAAAGCCAGTGCTTTAGATTTGTTACGTGTAAAATGAGGATAATAATAGTGCTTAGGTCATAGAATTACTGTGCAGAATAAGTAAGTCAATACTGATGAAGTTCATAGCACATTGTAAGTCTTCAAAAAATGTTATGTAGTATCTTCCATGAAAACCCTGAAAAGCTTAGGTGTTCTGGCTGCCAAGCATATTGACATGCTAAAGACAACTGAGAGCCTTACATGGACGTCACCGAGCGAAGGACTATAATATTTCCTGTACAGGATTTTTCTGCATATGAGAAAATAAGAATTCTCCACACGAAAGGAGAAACCACTGGGTGATGCAAAATTGAAACCCCAACTCAATTCTAAATATATTGAGAGTTTTGTGGAAAATATATCTGACATTAAATAAATACATACATACATACATACATACATACATACATAAAATAAAAAAGGTGAGGATTTGACTCCAGAAAACCTTACAGAGCAGGAGGCATAGTCTACAAATAGAGGTATCCTTATATCTATCAGTTTTTATACACAACTTAGATATCCTAAGATGAAATGGAGCATACAGAGAAAGGCTAATGGGAGGGGGCCAAAGTTAAACATTGACATTTATTACTTCTCCATTTCCATTGAAATATCAGGTTTCAGAATTCTATACTGGAGACATTTATATTTTTAAATGTATAAAGTTGAAGAGATGCTTAATAGGTATTTACTCTGTACACAGAACTTTGTGGAATACAGAAAGATGAAGGGAATTTAGGTCAGTGGGCAAATGTTTATGCTACCAGTCAGGAAATTTGAGTTGTAGTCCCAGGACTGCTAGAATTAACTCAATATATGGCATTGGCAACAGTTTCAGAGCTTCTCCGGGCTTCAGTTTCCCACTCTATAAATTCAGGAGCCTGAAGTACTAATGCTCATTTTATCTCTAATATGTTATGAAAGTTACAGTGGAGTACCCTGTAAAGAGTAGTGTATTTCAAGCCAGGAACTCAATTCCTGCCCCTTCTAAGTAAATTATTGTCTGACCTTAAATCGGTTCTTTAACTTATACCAGATTCTTTTCTTCTCAATTATAAAATGAGATGTTAGACTATTTTATCTCCAAAGTTTCTTCTAGGTGTAAAAATCTGATTCAATTCATGACCCTGTCCTCAAGGAGCATTCCATCCAGTTAAGGAGACAAGATATGTACATAAAAAGGTCAATAGCAATATTAGCCAAAAATAGAACAGATGTCACAAGGCAATAGATGCCTTAATGCCAAATAAATGGGGCAGGTGGTAAGTAATATAAATGTGAGGCAGGAGAGACTATTTTAGATTGGAATAGTAGGAAAATTGTTCATGGAAGAGTCAGTCTAGCAGATTCTTAAAGTGTAGATCAGGCATACTATAGGTAGAGGCTGCTGTGAAGCTGGGCATTATAGTGAGCATGATCGTAAAGGTAGGAGAGCACATCCTGAGAGTGTAAACAAGATCAATGTGGTACAAAAAGGAAACGGTCGTGTGGCCAAGCAGTTTGGATGTTTTATTTAGCCATTTTGAAAATGGTGTTTTAGAAGGAATCATCTGAAACTGATGTGCTGGATGGTTGGTTACTTCTTTTTCCCTCTTGATTAAACAATTACCTACTGAGTGAGCATCTATAGGAAGCTGGATTTTGCATGAACTGGTTGGACAAAACAGAGGTTCTAACTTCATTTGTTAGTATTATCGATGATACCTCTTATGTGTTTCATACATTATTTCTCCCAATTTTTTAAAATTAATATATTTTTTTAATTTATTGGGGTAACAATTGTTAGTAAAATTATATAGATTTCAGGTGTACAATTCTGTATTACATCATCTACAAATCCCATTGTGTGTTCACCACCCAGAGTCAGTTCTCCTTCCATCACCATATATTTGATCCCCCTTACCCTCATCTCCCACCCCACTCCCCCCTTACCCTCTGGTAACTACTAAACTATTGTCTGTGTCTATGAGTTTTTGTTTCTCATTTGTTTGTCTTGTTCTTTTGTTGTTTTTGGTTTATATACCACATATCAGTGAAATCACATGGTTCTCTGCTTTTTCTGTCTGACTTGTTTCGCTTAGCATCATACTCTCAAGATCCATCCATGTTGTCACAAATGTTCCTATATCATCTTTTCTTACCACCCAAAGGATTATTTATTCCAAATCTCATTTCCAGACTATTTCAGACCAATGCAAACGACAGCGTTTTTGAGGCGGAGGAAGCCTACCTTTGAAGCAGATTGTACTAGGCATTAAAATGCAAGTATTTGTCTGACAAAAGGTGGTGTAGCCCCAGGGTTTACGGTTGTGACTTCAGAGCCAGTGCACCTGAAACTTTACATCACTGGAATGGTATAAAGCAGTATTTTATAATGTTGGGAGAAAATCACAGTGTTTATACTTGATTTCTTGAGGAAAGTTTCTCAAAGCCATCTGGGAGGAGGACAGCATATTTTTTGAATGCCATATGCTGTAATACAGTTGCAGCATGGGCAGATGCTGCACAAGATAAAAGCATTTTATTCAGTCCTCTCAGATAATTTGTCTGATACATCTGTGGGTCCAAACCAGGCCCTTGATTCAATAACCAATCTCAATCAGAGATATCAAAAGTTTCCCCCTGCCCTAGAGTATAAATTGAACTTTCAACCTCAGAGGCTGTCCACTCCATTAACAATGTACTCAAATTGAAAGCAAGCATCTAATGAATGCTCAGTTTCAGAGCAACAGCAGGAAGACTAGGCGAGCCTTAGGAGTTGCTGAAATGAAAGAGCCCCTCTCTTAATTTCAAATATCAGACGCCTTGAACAGAACATGGCATCTTAGCCATCTGAGCTTTTTAAATGTGACATTGGCAGACGTACAATGCTCAGCTCTGTGGTACCTGAATAATTGAGGCTTTGAAACATGAAAGTGTTGAAACCTTCAAACACTCAAGTAGCTTTATATAAAAGATTCTTACCAGAAAAGACTAACTCTGCCATTTGAGATCAGAGCATTTCTCTGAAGCACAGTGTCCCCACTTTATATTGAAATTAATGTTTACCACGTATTGACTAGCTGTGTCTCATGTGCAGAAGGTATTTGATTAAATACTCTTCTTTGTGATGGTATAATACCCGGAAGAATTATGAATGACTTGGGGTGGGGAGCATGCTAACAACATAACTTATTTCCTAAGCAGTGAACTTTCTTCAGATCTGATGTCATTCAGGAAGTCAGAATGAGAATTGAAGAATAATCACGTTCACATTAAGTGTTCAAAATAACAACAATAAGAAAAACAACATGATCCCATTTACTCATTCTTTCAGTGATATTTAGTGAGCATTCATTTTACTCTGGGCATTGTACTAGGTGCTGTAAATACAGAGAGAAACAAGATAAAGTAGGTACTATTCAAATTGAACTTGGACTCTTTTAGGGAATGTTGAGAAGTACATAGGCAATTACTATGTAAGGTGATGTTTTCTAAGTACCTGGGTAACTGATAGGGGAACCACTTATTTCTCTCAGAGCACATAGGAATCATATATATATATATATATATATATATATATATATATATATATATATAATATAACAATATCGATATGCTTCCCAGAGAAAATAAAATTAAAGCTGCAGTATAAAGTATGAGAAGGAACTATTCAGTAAAGCGGAAAATTAGGTAGTGGCCCAGTATGAGTTATAATTTTGTGAAATGTACAGAGTTGGTAGAAAGATGAGACAGTGTACGATATAATATCAGTACAGTTAACCCACCCGGTTCAAAGTGATTGGAGTAAAAGATGAGGATGGAGAAGTAAGGAAGGACCACATCAGGAATGGTTTTATACTCCATGATTAGTTTGTACTTAATACTGAGACATTATAGGCCTTTAATCATAGAAGTGATAGGACCACATTTGCAATTTAGAGACAGATCACTCAACTTCTATGTATTCTATGTAAATAAAAGGATAGAAGTGAGGCAAAACTAGAAGAATTGGGTTCAAACTGAGAGTCTCTTGCAGTACTCCGCAAAAAAAGAAAATTAGTGTGGAGCTGTGAGACAAGGAAGATAGCAGGTGGCAGGTGGCAGTAGGGGTGAAGTTAGGTGAGTTATAATATTTACTGTATTACCGTTTTATTCACTGAAATAGAAAACATAAGAGAAGGGGCAAATTTGTAGAGATGGAGGAAGAGTTTCATTTGAGGTCATATGTGCATTCAGTAAGTGTGACGGAAGCACAGTTTTAGCAATTGCTGAAAGGACAAAGGAAAGTATGCAAAGTGAGAAGAAAGGTGGGTTCAGGGCTTAGCCTTGAAGAATATAACCATTTTAAGAATATTCAAAGGAAGAGGATCTTACAAATGAGATCAGGAAGGATTAGTCATATATAACATAATAGTAGGAGAGTAATCAGACATATCACAGAGCTAAAGGGGGAACTATTTGAAAAAGGAGGAGAGGGTCAACGGTGTCAAAGTCTACCCAGAAATCAAGTAAAATTAGAACTTAAATCATCACCCACAAGATTTAGCAGCAAAGAGGTACCTGGTGATCCTGGAAAGGAAAGATTTATTAGTAGAGTGGGAACAGAATAAAATGTCAATGGAATAGGTGCGTTGGAGATTAGGAAGTGGAGAGGACAGCATTTGACAACCAGGACTTTTGTCTTTAAAAGGAAGATGAAAAATAGTTTTAAGGGGAAATATGTGGGTCAAGAGAGATTCAATTTTTCTGTATTTTTAAGTGTGAGACCTGAGGACATGTAAATGTTTATGTTAAGAAGCTGGCAAAGAAGGAAAGATAAAAAGCTGCAGGAAATAATGGGAATATCTGATGGAACCAGGATGCTGAGGAGGAGGGATGGCCTAAGTGGAGGAACACGTTAATGAAAGAAGGAAATCCATCTGAAAGAAACTGATCCTAAGTGCTCCCAATACAGCAGTGAACAAAGCATACAAACTTGCCTGTCCTCATGGAATTTTATTCTATGGATGCTCAAACATAAATGTTAGAATCCTTTGTGGAAATCACTCAGAGGGAGAAGCTCATGCCATTTGCATGCAAGCAATAGGCACTTTTTTTTTTTTTTTTTTTTTTTTTTTTTACAAGGAGCTTCGTTACTTCTGCCTCAGTTATCTATTTCCCAGGATACTTAACACAATGAGCCAGGATAGAAGGAGAGGGATTTGGAAGAAACAATGTTATACAAGAGAATAGTCACCCATTCTCCATGCAGGACTAGATCTATGTCTAGAATGGGAAATGCTAAAGGGTACCTTTAAGAGTTGAGTTAGCTGTTCCCCTTACAAAAGCCATAGAATTTATTGTCAGTATTTAACTATTTGCAAAAGCAAAGCCTCACTGCCCATTCCATACAAAACTTAAAACCAATTTTTACTTTGTGAGTCAGTATACGGACAAATATGTAACATTGCAAAACACTGGAGAGTGTTTTGATAATCTTCAGAAAGCTCTCCCCAGAAAACTGAACACTCAGACAATATTTTACATATTCCATATGCACCCTGAAGCTAATGATGGGACCCTAGGGGTGCTATTGATTCCAAGTTAAGAATTCCAGACCTCTTGCTGCTTTTGGAAGTAGAAAAGAAAAAAGATAAATTTAAAAACACAACAAGATTAGATGTAAGCAAAAAATGGATAAGATAAGAGAGAATTGCAAGGGAATGAAAAATGCAATAATAGAATTAAAATCTATATTCAATATGACAGAGCACGTTTTCATCTAAATAACTCTAGGCATTGCAAATTCAAAATGTTTATTATAATACTCATCAATCTGCTGCTCCATCTTCATGAACATAGCCAGTTCCTCTATCTGATCTCCTAATTGCTTTAATTAGGACTCTTGTAAACCGCCCAGATCTTACTGTTACTAGGATATTTCTTAACACTGAAGATATACTGCCTTAAATTGCAGTAAGAGTGAAATCTTGAATTGAGAGCATGTTCCCACATATTAAGTAAATGAAACAATCTCACAAAATGTTTTTCTACTCAGTGCAGAGACCATTTTCATAGATTTAAAAATAAGGATATCAAAGGCAGAAAAATTAGTAATTCACCCCAAATTTCCATGCTCCAAGACAGAGATGTTTATATTGTCTTCTTAATTAGTCTCCCAACCAAAATTCAACTGTGAACCATAAAAATAAAGTTTATCCATGCAGGCTTTCCCACTTCTTTACTGTTTCTTCATTCATAAATCTGATCTCTACTTATGCCTTCCACAGTTTGCTAACCATTGTTACTCTAAAATTTATTTTTATTTTCTCATTTTCTGTCACCAATACTTTAATGCAAATCAAATACGGTCTCAATCATAGAAACTGAAATAGTGCCCTGCCTTCCCTTTTCAGCTAGTTTACCCATTAATCTCCCTAAAGGACTGTTGAGATTGTCTTTTTCTCAAAATATGTGAAGACACCCAAATAATTGGCCGTCCACCATCATTCCAAAGCAACTTTTAAGTCTCGTTTGCTTCTCATCATAATTGATGCTCTGGATAAGCTTGCGTGGACTATTTAATGTCCACAAAAGACACCAGCTCTCTTACTACCCCCCACCCCCACACCATCATTCTTGGTTCACATAAGAACAACTGCTTAGAATAATGTATTCCCTTCATCTCCTATACAACCACTTGCAGGTTTCGCAGATACATACTTGTCATTTCTGTTATCTAAACTATACATCCAACTTTTCCTTTTCCATGAGTTCTCCCTGAGTCATCCCAATTGAAATAACTCTGCCATTCCTGCGTCGTGTGTTAAATACTAATTCATATTAAGATACAGAACATGAGTGACAGTCTTTCTTTAAATATTATTGCAATTGTAATTTCTAATTTTTATACATTTGCATGTTTCATTAAGAGGATGTTTCAAGACATATGCTAACTGAAGTTCTTCCTGCTTCTATGTGAATATGCTCGTGGTAATTCAGACTTCTACAAAGCAATTGTATGGCTCTGGCACATTGTTCCAAGAAATAAGAGCCAATCAGATGACTTTGGCCCTTTACATTCCACTCTTTCCCCAATGAATTTTAAGAGCTGAGTTCAGAGAACTTTTCCTGCTGACCTACAGTAATGATGGAACCATAGGAGCTTTATGTTCTTTACTGTAGTGTCCTAACTAAAGGATGCTATTGCCAAACAGATGGAATACTCAGTAGATTTGCCAAGAGTGACATGGGTCATAAATGTAGCACCAGGGTGCTATTGCATATTCTCTATATGAACTAAATGTTCTTTTCATTGTGGTGGGAAATTGGGTAGTAGTACTGCATTTTTTTTCTTTTTGTTAATAGCTATTCCCAAGTACACACTATATAACTTATTGGCAAAGTGCCGACATTAATCAACAGATTTCCTGAATTAAAAACTATTCACAAAATAATTAGCTTTAGAGTATTGGAGGTTATGGACCACATTAAGTCACAATTAGTGACTTATGGTATCTTTAGGGCTGGGTGATTTTGTCATTATGGTATCTTTTATTTATAGCAAGCTTAAAATGATATTATACAGTACTATGTTATTTTAAAAATAGGAAATTCTCTGAATAAATAATATATTTCACTACTTCTAAAAAGTTAAGACTCATTATTAACAAACACTATTCCTTGTGGTCAATTTTTTAAAAAAATACATTGTATTTTAACATTTAGAAACTTTACTGTTTTCTTTTTTGCAATAACTCTTTTTTCCTAAACAGAACCAGACCTAAAGTGGAAATCCAGACACTTTTGACAGACACGTGAATCCAGAATATTTTTCTCTGTAACATTTTAAGACTTGACACTGCCAAACTTGAATATGACTTAACTGTGTAGTCACGTATAGCCTTTCTTTTATGGATGTCAAGTATGTAGTGTTGTCACCTGAATGATGTCAAGATCAGCTTGAAGATCTTGGGAAAGCTAGCTATGCAATAAAACCCTAATGCTGGAGGACTCACTGTAAGCAAAATTCACAAAGACCTTTCCAAGCAAATGTCACTGAAGGGAGCTGAGTTAAGGCAACAGCACATTTTCTTAAAAGACAAGCACTTGTGCCTTTGTTTGGAATTCATGACCCCTACTTTCTTCTTTTTCCTTTTTTTTTTCCCTAACACAGGTCAGAGCAACACCAGCAAAAACAACATTTTCAAAAAGTGATTCATTAAATTCCTAATTTTTGCTTTATATACAGAATATTTCATAGTGTAGATAGGGCTTGCCTCTGGTGGGGATGGAAGTGTTGAAAAGGTATTAAAGTTTTGTTCTTCTTTCTAGCCTTTTATTTACTCATTTATACTCTCTTGATACCCTTGAAATGACTAGTCATGAACAAAGTGTTAGGAAACCAAAGTACATAAAACTGCCCCTCCCTAACACCCCATTTTGTTGAATAAAGAAGATAGTAAGAGAAGGGGTGAAGTTGAACATCTCTGCATAGTGAAATTGTTATATCTCTGTATTTGAGAAGTAAAACTTTCTTTAAAAGAGTATGTGTGTGTGTAAGGAGAAACGACCAAATTTTTATGTGAGGCTTCTAACACTAGAGCAAACATTGTCTTCCATGGTCACCTTTTGTGAGGGAGGTGGGATTGACTGACACTGGCCACTGTCTGATCTTCCTCAGGGAGGGTCACCAAGGACCTGTGTTGAAGGGCTGTATCTGTGGGGATGGAGAGGAACACACATTTGCAAGTCAGCCGCTTAAGTCCCCTTCCCTTGCTTAGAGTTTTGGCGTATTGCATGTCATTATTTGTATAAATATTAGGGAGGAAGAAACTCATTTTCAACGTTAGAAAAAGCTAAAACAGGCTACAAAAATATATGTATCAATAGATATTTCCATTGGAGATAATACAAGAGTCAAATTTTATAAAAAGAGAACAATTTTCCTGTTTCCATTTCCTCCCCAAACTCTGCTGGTTCCTCTGGTGATCCTTGCAGAGGCTCAGTTATGTCAAAGCAACTGCTACATCATGTGCCTGATTGAGTGAGCAGTGTTCACCTTGTAGTCCCTGGGCATGAGTCCATTAAGACAATTAAAGCATAAAACCACCATGGCAAAGACCAAAGAAATGTGGGTATTCTCTATGTGCCAATCGGTATCATATTAAAGAAATAATAAAAGATGACTGCAAGATTTTGACCAGCCAATATTAGTTGAGTGTCCTGAAATTTCCGTTTTAACTGCATCTTTAAAGAGGTATGATACTGAGTTCCAGTCAAGATGGTGGAGTAGGTAAAACTGTGCTTGCCTCCTCTCACAACCACATCAAAATTACAGAACAGACTTCATTGAGAATTACTTGAAATCTAGCTGAACAGAAGTCCTATAACTAAGTATATACAGAAGAAGCCACATCAAGACTGGTAGGAGGGGCAGAAATGTTGAACGAGCTGGCCCCACACCCACACGTGGCACTTAAAAATTGGGAAGGATAGTTTGGCTGTGGAGATACCCCCTGAGGAGTGAGGGGTCCCAGCCCCACACCAGGCTCGCCAGCTGAAGTTTCCAGTGTTGGGAAGAGAAGGGGGAGGTTTAGGAGGGGTAGGGGATTAAGAGGTACAAATTGGTAGTTACAAAATATTCATGGAAATGTAGAGCATAGCATGAGGAATAGAGTCAGTAGTATTGTAACAATTATGTATGGTGTCAGATGGGCACTGGATTTATCAGGGTGATCACTTTGTGTTATATAAATATCTAATAACTGTGTTGCACACCTGAAACTAATATAATATTGCATATCAACTGTAATTGAAAAATAAATAAACATTTAAAAACAAAATAATTTTTGAAAAGAAAAAAAAGACATGAAGGAGAATATTAAAAGAATGTTTAAAAATAAATAAATAAAAAAGATATACCATTGTCTTTTCCACAGAGGTGAGGCAGCTTTACTCTACACTGGCCCTTATTTGCTAAGGAGAGATTTTACCTTAGCAAATTTGGATAAGGCCATGGTGGTCAATGAAAGAATCTGAATCTAGAGCAGGTGTGCTGGCAAGCCAGTGTGCTTTACTGAAATTAAAAGAAGATAAAAAGAGGCAAGCTTTCAAATTAAAAAAAAAAAAAAAAAAAAAAAAAATTAATAGCTTCTGTGGGAAACTTAATTGAGACTGGTTAGCAGAGGAATAGGACAATTATGTCATAATCTAATACGGGACACATTTAGATAAAAGCATCTATGGGGATTTGTTAGTCAGAATGTGAGGGGCAGAGGGGAGGCTGAGCTGTACTTCTGTTTGAGACCAAAAAAAGTGAGGAAAAAAGTGGAGTATAATGGAGATCTGAGATCTGAGGCCAGGAATTTCCAGATGAGCTACTGCTGCTAATCAGTTGAATGTTCTACAAAAATTATCTATTTTTCATAGACTCAGTCCAACTGTTTATATATCATATATATATATATATATATATATATATTCCAAAGTCAATTTCAGCTTTAAAAATCATTTTCCTCTATAACAAAGGCAAGATGTTTTATACATCCTCTAAAATGCATTCTGAGAAATAGTGTAATCTAAGATTAGTCAATTAGTTGAGTTCACTTTCTGGGAGAAAAATGTATTTCCGGAGACTAATTTGCAAATTGTACTTTATAAGAAAATGAAAGTTATGCATCATAATGTGTTTCCCTTTTTACTTTAGTTTCTACAAAACTCAGAAATTAGATTAGATCTTAAAATTTTATAGCAAAATGAACCTTCCAATGACAGTAAGAACAACTACTCAAGAGCTTTCTTTCACTTCTGGAGACACATTTTACATTAGAAGTGCATATATATATATATATATATGTTTTTCATTTTTTAAATCACTTAGCTTTAAAACACCTCAATTTCAATGGGAAAATACATGAATATAAGTAAATGAAGAATTAGTGTTTAATAATTGGTTATAAAAACAGAATGAATAAAAATTTTCACATCACTAACACTGCTTTCTACAACTTTTATAAATTTTTAATGGAGATGAATTGTCTCATGTGCAAATCAAGTTATGTTTTTGTAAAGGATTGTAAATCTCCTATCTGATTCAAAACTATTTATCCCCAAGACGCAATGAGTAAGTCAACACTCTAAATCTACAATGTCATGAATCCCCTGATAGTAACTTCTTAGCAGTGAAAGATAATCTTTAGATGGGCATTTTGTAAATCTAAGTCATTTTGATGATGGGAAATTTGATATTTGCTACAATCCCAGGACCTTGCATACAGCCCTTCTAAGCACACCACATTTGTCCTACTCTGTTACTCTATTTGGTTAAGAAATAAAGTTAACACATGAAAAAGGACTGGGAGCCTCTGTTGCCAGTTCTTATGTTGGACTTGTGTCTTTCTCTTCTCTCTTTTTTTTTTTTTTTTTAATTTGACAATTTGGTTTGCAACCCTCATAGAGGTTCTACTCATTCAGTAATTATTTTTTTATTTGGAAGAGGTTACCCACATTCACATAAAACTGCCGTGGAGAAATTTCAAGGCAAGATTATTTGGCTGGATAAGAATTTTTATTTATTACCAACTAATTTTTCAGAATTTGGGGACATTATTTTGAATACCATGATATCTATACCAATTATGTTATCTGTGCCCATTTGTTATTTTGATTATTTTATAAAAATGCATAAATTATTTTTAAAGTTAGCTTTCTTAGAAAATATTACTTCCATGAAAATAATTTATATAATGTATTTTCATGTAAATTATAGGCAACTGGATTTATTAAACAGCTAATGATTGGCCTTATTCAGTATGGCACAGGAACCAATGTCCTGATACTAAAGGAAGTATAAAAGGAAATGAACGTGGCTACCTCAGGGACAAAATCAAATTAAACTTATTGTTCCATATATTAACATGGCTTCTTAATGATAAAATTATAGTAGAGCTTACATAATTTCCACAAAATAGGAACACCAAAATCAGAAGCATTCTTCTCCAGTCTCCAGTGAAAAAAGAAAAGCCCCTAAATCTAGGACTTTTTTTTAACCTGAATTGAACTTTTAAAACTCAACTCATAGGTAATGAATTTGGCCTTAAAATATCAGGATACTGATTAATGTTTTTAAAAATCAATAAAACTGGCTGATTTATAAAATCAATCTATAAGGCTGCTGTGGCATGTGCACAATGGCTTATCTAATCTACAGTATGCTCTTATCTTCCAAATGTCAATTTCACTCACAGGAAGGCAAAACCACCTGGAATGTACTAATCAAAATGATTGAACAATCTGAAATGCCCAAATACACACACTCACACACAGGTGACCTGTGAACAACACCAGTTCGAACTGCACAGATCTACTTCAAGCAGACATTTTTCAGTAAATACCTGTACTGTTTTGGATCCATAGCTGGGAGTCTGTGGATGTGGAGAGCTGACTGTGTGCATCAATCTATGCCACTTTACAGAGGGGACTTGAGCATGCCTGGGTATTGATATCTGCTGGGGGTCCTAGAAACAAACCTATGTGGATACCGAGGGACAACTAAGTTTTTTTGGGAAAGTCAAAAGTTATATGCAAATTTTCGACTGTGCAGGGGTGGAACCTCTAATCCTCACAGTGTTCAAGGGTCAATTATATGTGGCATTCCTCTCCCCAAATAGAAGAGTACCAGCTAAAATAAAACAAGTTCTATCCCATCCTGTTAATTTCAAGAACATTCACTGGATTTTCACGTTTCTCAGGTGTAAGGGAGATTATGAAAAAGAAACCGATGGTGCTCATTTTCAACACAGTTGATACTATTGATTAGCTGATAGTCAATCCCGAGGCATTATTTTCATTGTGCAAAATAAGCATAAAAATACTACAAGCAATTAATTGTCTGCTTTTCGTATCATGCTTTGCAATGGCCTATCGGCCTTTTATTAATATTAATGAGGAGAATTAGCACTGAAGATCAGGGAGCCACGATAGCTCCGAGAACCTGTGAGGACCCTACGGCTCTCATGCTTTATTATTTTTTAATCAAAGTAGCTGACTTGAAGGCACAAAATTAAAGGACTGAGTCTTTTATGATTCCACAATGATTCAAATTAAAATGATCTGTACTTGCATAATTCCCGTGAACCATTTTGTGCTTGTTAAAAACAGTTAAAAATTGCATAAATTCATGATTTAAGGGTTGCGGTTTTCTTTTCTTAATGAACAGTCCACTTTATATGTTTCTCCCAACTCACACATGTGGACATAATAAAGCAAAAGAGGGTGGGCAGAGACGGCAAGAGAGAATTTTAGCTTACAATTTACACCAACTAAAAGAGAAATGCTCATTTGTTACTTCTTTTAGGCCACTAGAAATTCTTGGCATTTATACATAGCTCTATTGAATTGTCCTTGAAAAAAATACCTGTGTAAAAAAAAAAAAAAAAGAAAAAAAAAAAAAAAGAAAAAAGTATCAGGAAAGTACATTTTTCAGGCAGAACACAGAACCTATGCAATTGAAGGAAATGGTTTCCAATTTATCTTACCCAGAAACTTAGGGCCCAGTGGAGGTATTTGAGCACACCCATAAAAACTATTATTTTCCTTTCAACAACCAAAAAAGGAAAGTCCCTAAGGAATTTACATTGTTTCAAATATTGAGGTTCCCATTAAAATTTTGTGTTAAAACTGTCACACTGTACAAAAATATTAAAATCACTGCCTTACTGAAACAAATGAATAACTGGGAACACACATTTCCCACTGATTCTTTCAAAATCATCACAGCAATGTAGATATGTGAATATGATCACTATGAAATATTATATATTCATTTTAAAATGTTGTAGATCCAGTCTTAACTAATGGTATCCAGAATGATGAAACATTCCTAAAGTAAGTCTCTTTTACATCATAATGACATAGATAACAAATTTCAAGGAGATAGATTTCTCATATTGATAAAGAGGCAGGATTAGACGTTGAGTTTAGAGTGAGCAAAATGAAGTCCCTGTACGAGTATGTCCAGAGAACACAAGGAACTCTGCATCAGATGAAGGAGACCTTCAGGACGTAAGTGTGCTGAAAATGTTTGAAGGTAAGAGTCATAGTAATCTAAAAAAACGAAATCTTTCAAAGAAATATTTCTTAAAGTATAGCCTGAGATGCCATCTATCAATGTCATCCCAAGAGTTTATTTAAACAAAAGAACAAAACAAAACAGATCCTTGGACGTCCATCTCAGATTTATGAATTGAAATCCCCAAAAGTGTTGCTTTTACATACTAAATGATTCATAGTTGGGAAAATCAGGATGATATTTATTGTTTTATAGTAGTAGTATTGATTTGCTTTTCCTTCTATTTTTTTTTTTTTTAACATAGTCATAAGAGAAACACTTATCTATATCAAAAAGAAGAGAACTAGAGTTTTCTACTTAAAGTAGGTGGTGAGTGGATTGATCTCCTCAATCTTGGTGTCCTCTTCAAACATGTGTACCCCAAAAGCCCTGAGACACATCCCAGGAGTCCTAACTATCATCCCCCTCAAGGATGTCCACCTTCCTTCTCCGTGAAACCTTCCAGTCTGCTTCACCTTGCAGCAGCAGTCCACAGAGAATATAGCTGCCATGTCTGACTTATCTTAACTTGGTTTTAATTTGTTTTATATCCTTATTTGCACCAGCATTATAGATCGATTCAAAATATTTTAGGGTGGAAGTTCATTATGTGGACACTATATTGGTAAAGAGGTTTGTGTCACCCAGGACACACAGTTTACTTGATAGATATCTCTCCAAGGATAACCTATGTTTTCAGCTGATGTTCTTTCTGTGCCTCCTGTCAAAATTGCTTCTGCTTTGCCAGAAGATCATTTCTTCTTGGACAGTTCTACACAAAAAGAACAACTTTATTTGGGTGTTTTACACTTATTTAAGAAATATTAAGTGTATGTATGATATCCTACCCTGTGAGAACAAAGCTTATGATTTATTAAACTCAACTGAGAAATTCCTGTCCTAACTTGAGTCCCTACCCGGTCCTTCTTCAATCAACATGCTCCAGAAATTTGTCCTGTCTTTGCTTGTTCCAAGTACCAGCACCCAGTTTCTGGTTTAGATCACTCTTTAACTGTGCTGATTGACAATTAAGACATAATTTGTCTAATTATGCGGTACTAGATGTAATTTGTCTAATTCTGCGGTACTCTGTCCACTAAAATTATAACTGAAACTTAAACCAAACAAAAACAAGATTTTCAAACTAATAGGGAAACAATGTTTATAACTGAATGTAAATGAGTTCATGTGAACAGTGTATAGACCAAGGGAAGCTACTGGGAACGAGGAGTAGATGTCAGACAGCCCAGAGGTGGCGCCATGATGGAGAAGTTTGTATGTTTGTAAAAGCTTAGCAGACTTTCTAGTACATGCCATATGCCCAACAAACATCACCTGCTGTTATTGTCCTTTATTATTACAGTGGATGCTTTCATAAGCAGATTCCACCTTCTAAATTAACCAATGCTTCACTTCTAATTTCCACAAAACCTATAGAATAATACCCATTACCTGCAGAATTACGGTGGCCAGTGAGCTTCTTGCTAATACTGTCTGCCTTTCTGATCCCACCAGGGGACTGTTATACTTACCAAGAATAATTTGTGTTGGTCTCCAAAATTATTTGTGCCATCAGTAATTTATTAACTTATTGAAAGGTTATGTAATATATATTTGAAAAGAAAAATCTAATTAGAATCTTTGGAAAGACTGGATGAAGTTTAGAGACTAAAAAATATTAGAAGAGGCAGAAATACCCCCAAATGTTGTGTGTGTACACACACACACACACACACACACACACAATTTAAAATTGATTTCCAAGTATAATTATCTTCTGTGATTAACTGAAAAACAACAGTAATGAAAGGTCTTCTACTCTACCACATCATCATCATGAGGACACTGAATAACAGAGAAGTGAACTGGAGGAAAGGGGTCTAGAAATAAATACAGCCTGCTTTAGAGTTTGTGCAGGGCCCACCCAAAGCTTAGAAAACCCCACTTAAAAAACAAAACAAAAAAGAAATGTTTGATTTCAATTATTCTCAAAGGCATCATCATTGTTCAGTTATTCTGCTTAGAGGATTCTTAAGATACTTTTCTCATAGTTCACTGGCCCTAACAAATAGGTTTAAAAAGTCATCTAGTGATTTTTTTTTTTCCTTTTTAAACCTAGGGAAATGTACTGTATTGTGTTGTGTTGTACTGTATTATAATATATTATATTGCACTGTATCCTACTGGATTTTCTCACTCAGATTTCTTATTTAAAATTTAAGTGGAAACAAACCTGGGGCTGAATTTGAGATGGGAATACCCATGGACCCTCCCTCTAGAACAGGGTAGGTAAATTGAAGCGCTGAAAGGAAAGAACCAACGGCTAATATAATGTGCCAAATGTTAATGGGTCATTGTTACTACACTTAAGATTTGAAATCATCTACATATTAGTCAGGAGTGGGAAATTGCTATGGGTATTCATAGACCTTCCCCAGCAGGGAAAGGGTGGCATATTCCTCCCAAGGTGGTGGGTAATCCATAAACACTAAGAAGTCTGCTCAGATTAGGCCAACTGCCTAATGTATCTGAGGGCTGACAATACAAATAAACTTGATGATAAAACACTTAGGGCTTAGCTTAATTTTTCAAACTGTATTTTGCATTTTGATGAGGAAACAAAATCTGAACTGAATGTGATGCAGGGAGAGCAATGGAAGGGTGCATGTTACATTTTTCATCGTAAACAGCATGATTTACTTTAGTCATTTCTAGAGTAACAAATCCTGTAACTGAAATCCATGCTTGGAATGCCTTAAAGGGATGAAAAGTCAGGTTGATTTTTCATCTTAAAAAGCTATTTTAGTTAATTTGGTCTTAATAAGGGATGGAGGAAAGGTAGGATATCAGATGTGGATAAAATACCCTCGTTTCTCTATTTCAGGTTCCAAGACTTGAATCTCACTGTATGCTCAAGGCATGTAAACAAATGCATGTGAGTTGCTTAGAGTATTCTCTTGGGTGGCATAGAGTTTTTCTTTGACTCATTTGTTTATAACAAGAACTTCTTAATTAACTAGTTGTACTCTGGGAAACTCTACACCAAAATCAGAATCTCATTTGCACCATCTTCACAGATTATTATTATTGTTTTTATTATTAAATTAATACAGTTAATAAGACATTAATAAAAACCACCTACAAGTCTACCATGCTGAGAGTCATCATGAACATTTTCATAACATCTTTTTACAGATCCTCATAAAACTCATAAATGGGATAATATTATACATACACACGGTTATTTGAGTAATTTGGCTTTTTTTTTACATTCATAATTGTTATCATCATCTGCCAGTACCGTTATTTACTATTATGTGTTCTCCATATAATTTTATATGTGCATTTATGTATGCAGATTGATTGATTAACATGCACATATGTACCATTCTTTTCTTTGTTATTATTAGGTTGGTGCAAAAGTAATTGCCATTTAAAAGGTTAAAAATAGTTGCAAAAACCGCGATTACTTTTGCACCAACCTAATATTTGTTCTATCAAAATGGAATCTCCTATTTGAAACTTTATTTTATTTCTTAATAACAAAATGTAAAATATTCTCTCAAGTCAAACAGTCAAAATCAAATCCATTCATTTATATTATTGAGTAATACTCATTGGTAAGGATTTACCACAACTTGTTTAAAAATTTTTTACAGGCATTCATTTTGTTGGAAATATTTTCACCAATGCAACTTTTTATTGTTAGGAAACAGATTTGTTGGAGTGGATATTTAGCTTGAAGAATATCTGTATATCAATTTTAAGAAATACTACTTACCATTACCTATGTCCTCAATCCTTTCTTATTTATTTTTTGTGTCTCTCGCTAGAAGAGATAATTCTACAAGAATTAAGATTATATCTCGTGTTCATTGCTGTATGTTCAATTCCAGGTACATATCAAGTATGCAATTAACACCTGTCGAACGAATAAATGATTTTGGAATTCTTAAAACCATGATGGTTCAATATCATCATTAAATGAAAGACCTCTCATTTTTATCCCTGATTTAGATGGAAATGGCAGAGTTCTTCCATTAAAAATAATGTTTATATGATATGATTAAAGATTATTTATAAAAAACAATATGTTTTTCTTCTGTTCCTCTTTGTTTAGGGATTTGTTGTTGTAGTTATTGTTTTTGTTTTAATGAGGAATGACTGATGGATGTCATGGAAATATTTTTCAGCATATACTATTTAATTATTTTTTTTTCTCCTTAAATTTACTTATGTATTGCCTATACTGATGATTGATTTCCTAACATTGAATCATCTTCGTGTTCATGGAATAAATAATATTGAGGTATATTATTTTTTATATACCATTGAATTATATTTGTTAATAATTTATGAAGAATAATTCCTTCCATACTTATAATTAAGATTGTTCTATATAGGCTTTTGTTTGTTTGTTTCAGGATTTTATTTTTGATATATTTTTGAATTAGAATTGTACTGCCCTAATAATATGACTTGGCAATATATTAATCTTTCTATGACACCTAGAATATTTTAAATATTGTGGGAATTGTGTATTTATTAAAACTTAGATAGAATTTATAGGGAATCCAGTTGGCCTTTAGCTATTTTATCGGCAAATGTTAAATCAACATTCCAGTTCTAAAGTAACTGTTCTATATGTTACCATTTTGTGAAGTTAATTTTGCTAATGTTTATGTTTCTAGAAAAGTGTTGACCTTTTCTATGTTTTCAAAGTCATTGCCATACAATTGTACATAACCTACCCCATAACTTTGGTTTTATGTCCTTTCATGTTTAAATTACAGTATGTCTGACATTTTTCTTTTTTTCTCCAAAGTAAGCTAGGGAAGGATTATCTATTGAATTGCTCTTTTCAAAAATCTTCATTTTAAATATATATACACATGTATGTGCCTACATGTGTGTATGTACAAATTTATGATTTTAAATAAAATTTTTAATAATATAGAAAAATTAGTTCATATAGCCTAACCTGTGTTTTGAACACTGGATTTTTATATATCCCTATATGTGGAGCCTATAGGGAAAACAAGAAGCCCAGACCATTAGAAGTACAGATAATATTATATGAGTATTTATTTAGTGAGCACATCTTGGTTAGAATACTTTGCAATCATTTTGACAGTTTTTAACTCAATGGGAGAGAAACCATTCCTATATGCTATTACCTTCTATATATCTCAGAAAAATTTTCCTATTTCACAAACTAACCTTAGTGATTATTTTCTACCAAAAATGCTAAGAAAACGGGGTACAAGTGACATAAAATCATCTAAAGGTGGGTAAAAACACTGTAGGTGTTTCATATATATATATATATATATATATATATATATATATATATATATATATAGCCAAGAAACTATCATGTTTCTACATACTCCATTAAATGTAGAGCTAACACCACACATCTCTATAAAAATTATCATCTCATTGGCAGTATGAACCTTGAAACAATGGCTCTCAGGGTCATTGTGCCAAAAACTTTAAGTGGCAGTATTTGCTAGACTTATTGCAGTAAATTACTTCCTATATATTTTTAATTTTGCTGAGAGATGAGGATATATGTCAAACAATGTGTAGGGTTTATTTTGGGGTGGAAAAAGCAGCATTTAATTGACAGATAAAAAGGGTGTAGAGAGGGTAATTTCATTTTCCATCAGTAGAAGTAAGGTTTTATTGTTGAGAATTAAATTAACAGCACATGAAATTGGCTTTTCCTAAGTTCATATTTTTTGAACAAAAAAAAAAAAGGGGAGGAGGACCCCCTAACCAAAGTAGAGTTATAAAACTTCCACCAATGAACACAGTTATTGCATTTTCTTTATTTATTAAAAAGGGAGAACAATAAAAATTTCTATAGTTTTATGTGTTTGTAGCATTTCTTCTTGGAGTCTGGTTATTCTTTACTTTTTTAATAGTATCAGGTTCTGTCTAGGAATGCAGCCTAATTTCTGGTTTCCACTGTTCATCACTCATCTTCAGCAATTTTTGTTTTGTTTTATTTTGGTTTTGGTTTTTTTGTAAGTTTTACCCCACTTCTTTAGCTGAAATGTGTTGCATATTCTATACTATGGTTTTCTATGCAGGTGATTTGTTTACATCTTATTTGGGGAGGGGAATATTTCTTTGGTCCTACAAAGGCCTGTGAAAATATCAATGTGTGGGTATTTCCATATAATGATTACCACCAATATAGTCAACCAGGAACTGAGGCAATTTAACCTATGAGGAATATGATGCATCAGAATGAAAACAATTACATTTTAGAAAGTACTGATTTTTTTTTTTTTTTTTTTAATGTATGGAAATAAAACAAAATCCCCCAGGTAAATTCTGAAAGAAGGTTGTGTTTCAATGCCAATTTTTACACTCTCAATAGCTGTCTATTGATATTAAGGTTAAGGTGGATGTTTACCTTTTAAAAAGCAAAGGAGGATAGTTAGTTGAAATGATGTTCTGAGGGAGGGAGGGAGGGGGAGAGAGAGAGAGAGAGAGAGAGAGAGAGAGAGAGAGAGAGAGAGAGAGAGAGAGAACTGACAAAAATGTCAGAATTAACTTTTTCAAAATTCTAGAAATCAACCAAATGCTTACAACAATATAAGGAACAACATTCAAGAAAAACTACTGATTCTTATTAAGAACAGGAAGCTCTGTGTCATTTCAACATGTCCTTTTCCTATTCCCTTCCCCCAAATTCAATTCATTGTAACTTTGAAAATCAATAACTTGTAATCAGGGTGAAAACTGGCAGCTTGGCAGCAACCAGGGCTGCAGAATGATTTTGGACATCTTTCAAATCTTCACTCCTAGAAAATTGTCATTATTTAACCTGCTTGTTGGTTCCCTAAAAGACCCAACTTGCAAGGTTGTCTTTATTTAACCTTAATTGGAGCTCTCCCAGTGTGAAAAGCTTTTTCCCTATGCATTTTTCAAAAAACAATTAAAGGCAACTGATTCACTTTGAAAATGTCCAACATATTTCTGGGTATCAAGAAGGCCATACATATACATAGGTCTATGTGCATGCCCAGATTTATATAATGTTCATAAAATCCCTGAGTATCCTAGAATCTGATGCGTGGCTGTATTGAGGCTCTGCACAAGCAGGAAATGGAGGCAAAGGCAGAGTTGTCAACTGACTGACTATTGAAGTTACGCCCTACAAACACACAGAATCCCTTACCAAAACTTGGAGACTTATTGTTCCACATATTCAAGGAAATCTCTGTACCATCTTTAGCTGACTACTCAGCTAACCAAGCAGAAACTTCAGCGGCCACACATGACAAAGAATACAGGGTTTACAGAGTTGGTTCAGAAAAGTCAATAAACAAACAACAGAAACTACAAAAGAGTGAGGGGAACCTGTTTTCCAGATTTGTAAAGAAATATTGTTTAAAATATCCAGTTTTCAACAATAACACAACAAAATATGGGACATATAACTAAATAAGAAAGTATGGTCCATACCCAAGGAACAAAGATCAATAGAAAGAAGAAGCCCAGACAGTGGAGTTACTAGACAAAGACTTTAAACCAGTTATTTTAAATATGCTTAAAGAACTAAAAGAAACCATGCCTGAGGAACTGAAGAAAATATAAAAAACTCTGTCTCATCAAATAGAGAATATCAATATAGAGCTAGAAATTATTTTTAAATATCAAATGACAATTATATAGGTGAAAAATTTAACTGAAATGAAAAATTCACTAGAGGGGCTCAACCACAGATAAGGAGGCAGAAGAATTAGCAAACCTGAGAACAGATCAATTGAGATTATCCAGGCTGACGGGTAGAAAGAAAAGAATTCGGATTAATGAATAGAGACCTGTGGGATACCATCAAACTTATCAATAATATGCATAATGGGGAAAAACACCCAATTTTGATAAAAATTACTAGTCTTCATATCCAAGAACTTCAACAAATTCTATGTAGGATAAAGTCAAAGAGCTCTATATTAGTCAGGATTCTCCAGAAAAGTAGAAGCAGTAGTGTGTGTGTGTGTGTGTGTGTGTGTGTGTGTGTGTGTGTGTGTCTTCATCCTTCTGGGTAGCTATAAGAATATACAACACACTGAGTGGCTAACAAACAACAGAAATGTATCTGTCATTGTTCTGAAGGCTGGGATGTCCAAAATCACAATGCTGGCAAATTTATTGTGGTGGCTATTGAGTGCTCACTTCCTGGTTCATAAATTGTAATTTCTCACTGTGTCCTCACCTGGTGGAAGAGTACAAAGGATCTCTCCAGAGCCTGCTTTATAGGGGCACTAATCCCGTTCATAGGGGCTCTATCCTCATGACCTAATCACCTCCTAAAGGCCCCACCTCTTAATATCATCACATTGGGGGTTAGGATTTCAGTGTATAACTTTTGGGGAGACACAAACATTTACACAATAACATTACACCCATGGCCCCCAAAATTCATATCCTTCCTGTATGAAAAATGCATCCCCCCACTTCATCACTGGCATTGCACTAATGGGAATCTCTGCATGGGGCCCTACCCCTGCAGCAACCCTCTGTCTGGGTTGTGCACCCCTAGCTCCAAGAGGTTCCATCCTTTGAAATCTAGGTGAAGGTAGCCATGCCTCCCATGCTTTGCTGGATAGAGCAAAACACTGCACCAGGGCCCCTGGAACTGAACCTACAGCAGCCGAGGAGCATGGCATCAGAATTTGGGGAGTGCTGAGCAGTTTTGGTTCCTCTTTTGAAATAATTCTGCTCCTAACAAGCTTTGTGTTCTCTCCTGAACAAGCTGTCTCATTTCTTTCAATATAGATAGGTGGAATGTTTCCCACATTTTAAAATTCTACTTCCTTTTAACAATTCTAGCTTTAAGTCATTTCTCTCTTCTTGCATTTTACTTAAATATTCAAGAGAAGCCATGCAACACTTCCAATACTTTGCTTAGATATTTCCTTTGCCAAATATTCAATTTATTTGCTTGCAAGTTTTACCGTCTTCAAAACACTAGCATACAAACACAATTCAACCAAGTTCTTTGTCACTTTATAACAAGGATGGCCAACAGGTCCCTCACTTCTGTCTGAGACCTTATCAGAAAAGCCTTTATTATCTGTATTTCTACTAACATTCTGGTCTTGGCAACCTAGGTATTCTCTAAGAAAAAGGTGGCTCTCTGTAAAGCTCTCTTATCCTTCTGAGCCTTCAACAGAATTGTCTTTGAAGGTCAATTCATGGCAAGTAGGCTTTTTCTAACATGCACCTTTAAACTCTTTTAGCATCAACGCACTCAGTTCCAAAGCCACTTCCGTACTCTTATGTATTTGTTACAGCAGCACCTCCAAGTCCAGGCACCAGTTTTTGGTCTTAGTCCATTTAGACTGAACTATGACAAAATATAACAAAGTAAAACAGATTGGATAGCTTATAAACAACTAAAATTTATTTCTCATAGTTCTGGAGGCTCCCCGTGCCAGCAACTTTGCTGTGATGGCTGGTGGGGGTCCACTTCATGGTTCATAGGTGGCAACTCCTGTGTGTCCTCACGAGAGGGAAGAGTATGAGGTATCTTTCCAGAGCCTCTTTTATAAGGATATTAATTCCATTCACGAAGGTTCTATCCTCATGACCTAATCTCTCCCAAAGGCACCACCTCTTATCACAATCATAGGGGTTAGAATTTAGTGTATAAATTTTGAGGACAAAAAAAAAAATCTGTCTATATCTATGTATCTATATCTATATCTACTCTCTCTCTCTCTCTCTCCCCATATATATATATATATATATATATATATATATATATATATATATATATATATGTAATGTTTATATTTATATATATATAAAACACGGTTTCACTCTAACACGGTTTGAGAATTAGAGAAATCCCTGAACAACATGGAGCATAATAAGAGCTTTTCAGAGGAAAAATACCAAATACCTCATTTGAAATTAGGGAAATCCCCGAACAACATGAACATAATAAGACCTTTTAAGAGCAAAAGACATCTTATTTGAAATTTTTCATTGGAGCGTGAATGTTGTATCAGATTTAACTGCAGAATTTTTAAATTTATTAGGATTTTTATTTTTATTTTTATTTATTTATTTATTAGGATTTTAAATTCATTTTGTTCATGGAGTATTAAGTTCAGAGGATGGAGATATCTTGTCAAAAAGAAAATGTCCTCGGTTAATGGTGCTTAGTAGTGATGATGAAGAAAACATTATTTAATACATATTAATAGGCTATAATTATGATGAAAATTGCTTTAATAAAGATATTTCTCTTAATTATTAAAATATAAGAGTATGTGTTTTTGGTGGTTTTTTGTTTTTTTTTAATTTTTGGAACCTAAACCCCTTTTTTGTACTAGTTCGTGGTTTCGTATAACATGGATTTGCATAACACAGCATGGTTTAGGAACTTAACAACCATATTATACAGGCATTACTTGTATGTGTGTGTGTATGTATATATGTATATAGGCTCACATAATCATGGAAGCTGAGAAGTCCCAATATGTATAGTCGGCACGCTAAAAAGCTGGGATAGTAAATGGTGTAGCTCTAGTCCAAGCTCAGGAGAAGACTGATGCCCCAGCTTAATATGTCAGGCAGAAGTTCCCCACTACTCAATCATTTTTTTTTTTTTTTCCATTTGGGTTCTTGATTGGATGAGGGCCACCCACATTAGAGAAGGCAACCTGTTTTACTCAATCTCGTCATTCAAATGTTAATCTCATCCAATAACATCTTCACAGACATACCCAGAATAATGTCTGATCAAATGTCTAGGCACCCATGGCTCAATCAAGGTGATACATAAACTTAACCATGCCTAGTCACATCACAATCAAAGTTTTATAAGACAAAGTGTATAAAACTAGATATAAAGAATCTTGAAAGAAGCAAGAGACAAATGAATTATCACATGCAAGAGATTCTCAGTAAAATTACTAGCTGTTTGCTCATCAGAAACCATAGAAGTCAAAACACAGTGGATTACACAAAAAGCTTAAAGACGTATTCAGAGTGCTGAAAAGTGAATTCTATAACCAGGTAAAATAAAGAGACAGAGAGCTGCAAATACACATTGTCTACTAAAAGAACCACCATATTTTGCCGTTCTGATGGCATGATGTGAAAGCTATGCAATCTCTAAGGTGCTAATAAAGGAAATGGATAACTGCCATCAAGAAAAATCATATTACTAATTTTTCCACATCATAATACCAACAACATATTCATTTTATTATAATATGTCTATTTGCTTTGACAATACTAGACTCTTATAGAGCAAATAATTTAAATCGAGAATTGCATTGTCTCTGCTTAAACTAGAGCATGACATTCAAGTAAACTCATTCTTTAGCTTTAGTCTATAAACTTAATTTAGTGAACTAGTACCAAATTTGAGTCTTAGACCTCTTTAAAAATTCAAAGAATTATTCTATGCTGTGTTAATTGAAGTTTTTGAATTATGATTTATTTTGTTCCTTGATTTACCACAGTGATTCTTAATTCACATCAGCTACAAAGTTACCCACCTCCCCAACCCTAACTCAGTTCTCATCTTCAAAGTTAGATCGGAGGGAGAATGGTTGTTCTTCAGGATGCAATCTCAAATGTTACACAGATTATCAAAGCATTTATTTTCTCTTATTTTATGTCATTAATTTATTAAATTCTTTTAATCTAGTTACATTTTCTGAATACAATTTTAGGAGTGTGCTCCACTGTGTTAAGATAAATATTATTTGATTTATAGAAAACACTTATCTTTAAGAGTTAGCATCTGATTTTAGATTTGTTATACTATGATGAATTGATGTTTCTAGTTTGTATGTTTTCCCTATAGGCATTAGATCCACATTAACTCCATGTAACCAATAACTAGCTTAAAGTACTAACATGAGATAAGAGCTGTGGGATTTCCCTCATAGAAGTTATAGTGTAATTGAGGAGAAAAAATAAAACAGTATATCCAGATAAATGAGGATACATAAGTACTAGAAAGGACATAACAGAGTGCTCTGAGACACAGTAACAAAGAACCCACTTTCTACTGGGCAAAAAATAGGAAAATTACTTTGAGATAAGAAGAAATGAGATGAGATTTGAATAAGGAAGATCCAGTTAGGCAAAGAGTGAAGGATTCTAGGATTGGCTAGCATGGGATGGAATTTCAATGTTTACTAGCATGAGCTTCCATGTTTCCATGTTATTTTAAAGTCAAGACTGCTGCTTTGATGTAGGAATTACAGATCAGGATCTCACTGTTGTATATATCACTGCCAGGGGACATGGGTTCCCTGGTACAGGTGAAGAAGTGAGAAGGGATATCTTTAACACTCTGTTTAAGAAAATTAGAGCTGCTTCAATCTTCAAAGTGAAATACAGATTTCTCAAAACTCTGGACTAATATTCACATGATTGATGTCTCATATGGTGAAGAGAAAGAAAGGGGCATAAAACTGTTTTGAAGAACATACGGTTGACAGCTTCCCTAAAATGGGGAAGAAAACAGACATTCGAGAATCCAGGAATCCTCAAGAGTTTCAAATAAGATGAACCCAAAGAGACATACAACCAAGGCAAATCACAATTAAATTGTCAATAGTTAAAGACAAAGAGAGAATCTTAAAAGCAGCAAAAGAAAAACAAATTGTTATATATGAGGGAAACCCTATAAGACTAGCAGATTTTTATTTATTTATTTATTCATTCATTCATTCATTCATTCATTTATTTTTGTAGCAGATACTGTGCAGGCCAGAAGGGAGTGGCAAAATAAATTCAAAATGCTGAAAGAAAGAAAGAAAAAAACAACAACTTCCAACGAGTAAAACTACCTGGCAAGCTGGTGAGGATGTGGAAAAAAAGGAACCCCTGTGCACTGTTGGTAGAAATGTAAATGGGTGCAGCCAGTGTGGAAAAAAAAAAAAAAAAAGAAAGAAAAATACTCAAAAAATTAAAAATAGAAGTATCATATGATCCAACAATTCCATTTCTTGGCATTTATTCAAAGGAAACAAAATCACTATTTTGATAAGTTATCTGAACCCCATGTTAATTACAGCATGATTTTCAATAGCCAACTCATGGAAACAACCAGAACACCCACTGATAGATGAATAGATAATGAAGTTGTGGTATGTGTATACACACACGTACATACACATATACAAATGGAATATTCTGCATTAAAAAGATATCCTGCAATGTGTTACATGCACGGACCCTGAGGGTAATTAATTTAAGTAAAATAAGTCAGATAGAAAAAGACATATACCGTATGATCTCTTTTATATATGGAATCTAAAAATGAAAGCCTGAACTCATAACTACAGTGAACAACAGATTGGTGGTTGCCAGAGGTGGGAGAAGGGAAGGAGGTAGGTGAAATGGGTAAAGATGGTCAAAAGATACAAACTTCTAGTTATAAAGTAAATAGGTCCTGGAGATGTAATGTACAGCATGGTGACTACAATAATGCTATATTGTGTATTTGAAAGTTGCGAAGGGAAAATATTTTAAAAGGTCTAATCACAAAATAAATGTGTAACTATGTGTATTGATGGATGCAGACTAGAATTATCAGGGTGATAATTTTGCAATATATACATACATTGTGCTGTACTCATGAAACTAATATAATGTTATATGTCAATTATATTTCAACAAAAGTAATTATTTTTTAAAAAGATGAATTTAATAGATAAAAATTGTATAAAATCTCCTAGAATGCTACACCCACAAAAGTGTATGTATTTATTTCTACATTATGAGATTAGAGGTGATTTGCTTATTTTTTTGCATTTTGACCATCTACATTTTCTACAATAAAATACATATATTTTTTTTTAATCAGGAGAAATAATGCATGATTTGTCAATTAAATTTCTAAATGTAGCTTACATTGACAAGCAAAATGATATCGCCAAATATAAGGTCAAGAGGCTTTTAAATTTTGCTTTCAAAGTTTTGACTGGAGGTTTTAAGTGCTATAGAGATAAACTTCTAGAATGATGGTAAGAAACTTTTTTCTTATATTTCTAAGTCCTGAACCTTATTACTAATTAAAATAACTATTTGAGATATTTTATGACTAGACATATATAAAAGAAGCATTACTTAAAATAAATAATGTTAAAGTTTTACAAAATACATACAGGCTATAGATTTCATTTGAGAAATGATTTGGAAATAAAAATTATTATACACTATGTGTAATGTTTCCTCAGGTAGCATCTATGCTGGTTTTACTATTATGAGATGGTGACATCTGTATAAACATTTACACCTTTAATGAAAATTTCACTGGTGATATTCTCAATTATTGTCCTATTCAACGTGAGCTCAGAGATTATTCAGATGAATTTTATTTCCCAAAAAGAAGTAAACATTTGAAGACTGGATGCCATTATTTTTTTTCCTAACAATAATAAATAATAATAAAAAGAAAAATAGAAGAAGATTTATGATGAAATTTTCAGAACCATTAGCTTATAAGTCAATGATTGCCTCCCAGTGGCTGGGTGGAATGCTGCAGATGGTCCCTGGTCTCTACCTGAATGTTTAGACTGGAGGGTGAACATATCCCTGAAGCACTCTACTTTAAATACGATTTCAAAGAAAATCTTTCAGATAAGAAACTATAACGTGATGTTTATTTTCTCCTAGTCCAAAAATCCCTCTGTTATGTTAATAAGCCATTTTGTTGTTATCGTTTTTACCATTGCTTGAGTGCTATCAAATAAATAGGATTTACACAAGTATTTCTAAAGTTGACAATGGAAACCAATGATTTCAAGTGCTCCGAATTGTTCATATACTTAACATCATTTAAGACTTGTAGCAATCTCTGAATTGGGCTGAGTAATTCGTGTTTCATTTACTGCTGAGGAAACTTTTGACTTGCCAAAATTGAGTCACAAGTGATCAAATGCCAAGTAGGAACCATAACTGAATAGACATTTTTCCTCCGTTATTTATATTTCTGTCTGTCTGCCTATCTGGAAAATTCAAATCCCCTCTAAAAATAGAAATTGTCATTTTCATTACTGTTCATAAATCCCTGGGGGATTATATGTACTTTAATTGAAAAATGTTGGAAGAAACACCCTTGAAAACAAAGAAAGAGATAGGGAGGGACTACCACTTTGAAATTCATTGTTAGCACTTTTCCAATCTATTGGCAGTTGCTTTTCCCTTTGAACTGTCTGGAAAATTGCTTGATTTTATTATCATTGATATTTGTTTCCTTCCTCTTTCTTGTAAACTGCATATGAAATAAGCAAACAAACAAATAGCTGTGGTGGATGGTGTATTCTTTAGTCAAAATGATTCACATCAGACAATTCCAAATGAATCCATGGCTTTAATCAGTGATAAGCTGACGTACACGTATAGTTTTAACTTCCTCATTTTCTGATTTGTGTTTTATTCACATTGGGGTTGAATAAGAGAGCTGTACTTTTCAAAGGTGTGGCTTTTTCTGCCTGGTAGGATTTCAGACATGAAAGAGTATTTCTAAGTTGGAGCAGATGGTGTGCCATTTATATAAGGGAACCAATGGCACTTTTGAGGGTCACCTATATGGTAACTAGAAAAAAAAGAACATATCTCATATACTGGTATAAATTATTATATTTATTTACACACCTTTAATTTGAGGGACTTAAATGTTTAATGCTGCAATTGCCTAAATACGGTTATACTACACAGTAGACTGTTAAATTGTCCATGAATAGATGTGCTAATTAAAAATCATGGACCAGTTCATCAATCTCCATCAAGACAACTTTTCATGATGTCTTCTTGCTAGATCCTATGAATCTTGTATAAGAAATTAAAAGACAGTTAACATAAGCAGAAAAGAGCTGGGAACATATTAAAATATGGCATACAATTTTTAGATCTGAAATGAACTTTCAAAATGACATGGCTCAACATGATTATCTTTTCATAACAGAAGTAGAAGCCTTGAAAGATCAGGTGACTTATTGAAGTCGGATAAATTGTTTGTGTAATGGGTGTGAATAAAGCCCTCTTCATTGTTTTTCATATTGTAGATCTTCCTGCCATTTCCTTGAAATTACTAGCATCTATTTTCTCATATGTGTAAACTTCTGGTCATATCATTTTATCATGCTTTACTGATCTGAAAAGCAGCTTAAATAATTTATGTTGTCACTCTCCTATTCACTATAGCTGTATGACCTTGAACATCTAACGTAACTACTCCACAATTCTGTTTCCTCATATCGCTATCCATGATTGTTAGTATTCATCGCATATGATTTTTATAAGGATTCAATGAGAGAGTTACTCAAAACAGCTTGGCATATCAACTGACATTAAACTTGGTGTTCTTCATTAATTTCATTGTTAGTAATATGATTATTTTTATGTTAATAATATGATTATTTTCAGATAGAACATCATGATGATGAACTCTTTACAAAAGAGAATAAGCCTATCCAGAAAATTATCTTTTTAAAGAATCCATAATTTTGAATTCATATGATTAATACAATCCCCATGGGTGAATGCTCAAAACACAAGGAACAGACAACAAGTAGAAACAAGCCACGTGTCTATCAATTGATAAATGAATAAAGGGAATGCAGTATATACACACAATATATTATTCATCTTACACATTCAACAATTTGGATGCTACTTGAGGGCATTATGCTTAGTGAAATAAGTCAATTACAAAAGGACAAATTCTGCGTGATTCTGTGGTCCTTGGAGTGTTCACATTCAGGGGATGGAAGGAGGGAGGGAATGGGGAATTGTTTAATTATTATGGAGTTTCAGTTTGGGAAGATGAAAACGTTCTCAAGATGGATGGTGGTGATAGTTATACCACAATATGAATGTACATACCACTGAATAGCAAATTTTAAAATGGTGACAATGGTAAAATTTACATTATGTATATTTTATCATCATTAAAGCAAACAAACAGAAAACATAAGAAAAGAGGTTTCATGGAATTATAACATCTTTGAAGATCTGTATGGCAGAAGTCTTGGTAAAGAATTGAGATTAAAGGGTAGCAGTGTGCAGTGGCAGCATACAGTGTGAATGAGGGGAATGTGTATTCCTCCCTACAACACAGGGGTTATTGGCACATGGAAGAGGTAGGTCTAAGTGATCATGCTTCAGAAATGCCAGGGCTTCCCACATTTTCTGAGCCAGGATCAAGGCAAGAAGAGGTGGTCAGACCAGTGGTTATCACCCAACCCCATGGAGATAAATCATAGAATTTAGAAAAGCAGAGGACTATGGCTGTTTATTTTCATTTAGATATTGAACAAAAAGTTGAAAAAACACACACACTATTTTGAAAGATTTCTGTGTCAGGGACTATGGCGGTTACTTTACATAATCTCAACTTGTCTAAAATATATATTAAAGAATGTGGAACATTTTTAGGAATAAAATAGATCATCTGTCTAGAGCAAATATTCACCCCCAAATTTTCTACCTTTCCAGCCTAATACATAGGCTAAAAAAAATCTACCATTAAAACTTGGCGTGTGTGTTTGTGTGTGTGTGTGTGTGTGTGTGTGTGTGTGTGTGCATGTGTATATGTGAAGCATTATCTTTAAAAAGAAAAACACTATAGTTTCTTATAAATTTATTTATAGGTAGTGGCAATACATAGGCATACATTTCTGAAAAGTTAAAAAGAACTACCTAAATCCTTTCAAGAAGGCTAAGACATGACACCTTAACACTATTTCCCCTATGCCTTTAGAGTGAGGGTCAACAAAACTAGATAGGCCAGGTGATAAAGGACCCAGTTCTGGAAATCAGACTGTGGTCCACAGTCCTAGGTAGAAACCAAGTGGCAAGTATAGATTATTATGAGGAACAGGCTAACCAGAGAGAACTCAAAGGCAGACAAGACAGAGGAGAATTTGTGAGTAGATTTGAGAGTTATCATTTATTCTCTATGTAACCTTGCACAATTTACATGGTTTCCTTATGCTTCAAATGCTTCATGTCCAAAATGAGGATTTTAATAGTATTTAACTCAAAGGGATCAAAGGAAGATAAAATAAAATAATAACAGTAAAATAAGTTCATAGAAAACGTATACAATGAAATAGAAAATGTATACATTGAAATAGAAATTCATAGAAAATGTACACAATGTGCAAATTGAAAGATGCAAATAATACAAATAATTGAAATACATTAATAACAATGTTATTGATAATAACTAATATTTAATATCATTAATTATAATTAATGTTAAATACATAATCTTGATTAACTTTAATGATAATAATTCTTATTACTTTCATTTCAGGCCTAGTGCTAAATGTTTATAAGTATCATCGTATTTAATACTCTCAACAACCCTGAGGTCTATATTATTATTTTTACACATATGCACACACATACACACATACTGTGAATAGAACATAAGATACAGAGACGATAAATAACTGAAGGCCATTAAGTAGCAGAGTAAGGATTGTTACTCAGGTGGTCGAGCTTCAGAGCTCATACTTCTAGCAGACAATACATGTTCAAAGAATGGTAGTCAAAGGTATTAGTTATGTGTTATCACACCAGCAAGCCATTAATTTAAAGGGAAAAGAGTATAGGTCACATTAGTCTATGCTAAATGCCGTTGATTAATTTCTTATACCTCCATTCTTAGTTTTTAAAAAATAATCTATTTTTGTTTTATTCTCTTGTAAGGAGAATCATCAGCTCTCTTATGCCATAGTCTCCCTTTATCTGAGTGTGTTACATTCCAAGATTCCCAGTAGATGTCTGAAACCAACAGCAGTACTGAAACATATATGCGATTTGTTCCTATACATACATAACTTTTCACATTAAGGAAGCACTTTATGGCTTCCCTTTGGAACATCCGAATTGCCAGAATCACTACTCTTGCTGTTTTGGGTCATTATTAAGTAAAATGAGGGTTACCTGAGAATAGCACAGTGATACTGCAACAGTTGATACGATATCCATGATGACTACTAAGTGACTAATGGGCATGTAGTGTAGAAATCATGAATATGCTAGACAAGGGATGATTTATGTCTGGAGTGGGGTGGTGTGAGATGGCATGAGATTTTATCACACTATACAGAACTACACACAGTTGAAGCCTTATAAGTTATTTCTGGAATTTTCCATTTAATATTTTTGGACTGTGTTTGGCCATGGGTAACAAACTGCGGAAAGCAAAACCACAGATAAGGGGGCGCTACTGTACTACTACTAAAAACAGCCTGCTCTTACTTATAAAAACAGGAGGTGATGGTCTACTTGTACTTTCTCTTAAATAATTATCATTGTAAGTTCAGATATCACAACTGGTAAGAATAGGGAACTGGTGAAAGAAACAATGTAGAACAAGTTATGAGCACAACAGAACGAGTAATTAAGGGCAGAAAAAAAAATACTTGCTTCAGAGTCATCTATATTGAACAGTCCAGTTCCTCTGTTGAAATAGGCAGACTTATTTTAATGTTCCAATCTAAAAACCAAGCAAATTCTCTAGACTGAAAAACTATTGATGGGCAAAATATTTCCAGGATGGAGAAAGAAAGGTGGTGTCATAGTTGTCTTGTTTGAAAAACATTACCATTCCACGTGGTTGGAACTATGTTCTCCAAGCCAAAATTTCTACTCCTACAGTGGAATTGAGGCTTAGCTCAAGGAATGCCATCAGTTTTACTTGACATCCCAGCAAAGGGTGGGCTTAGTCTCCTCACACATAAAATCTTATGCTAAAGAAATCTTAATGGTTACATCGTATTACAAAGATGGACAAGTATGAAACCTGGAGGGTTAAATGATCTGTCCTAAGTCATAGAGCCCATGCACTTGGTCCTAATTTTCCCTATCTGCTTTTCCTTCTACATATCCATTGTATTGTATAACTCATTTCCACTTTTACCACTTTTTAGGTAGCAGACATCTATCATCGGAAGGAGCCCCCTGCTTAATTTTCTATTTCAAAAGACACTAAACCATAATCAGCTGGTCTGGCTGCACTTATGTTTCCCAATGACAATTACATTTTTAAGTATGGGAACTGAATCCACATTATAGTTCTCCTTCTGTTCCTTTTTCTTAAACCAGAGATCTAGCAGTTAGTAAGCTGGATATTGTATCATCTACAGGCTCCCCTCTTTGTTTTCCTTTTATTATTTTTGGTTGTCAACCCCCTTCATCTCAATTTAAAGATGTCCCAGAAATGGCAGCTTCATGGACTACTGCAATGCCTTCTGGTGTTCTGTTATTTAAGTGCATCACTGTTAATAATATGGTGGGGTCTTCTCTATTATTTTTTATTTTATTTTATTTTATTTTATTTTTCTCTATGTAAAGGCATTTTATGGCAAAATCTAGCAAATGTCCCTATCAACCTGCAAATTAGTATGTTAAAGAGGTGGAGTCTATTAATATATGAATGCACAAAATAGTCCTAAAACATTCTCAGCAATACAGAGGGTAACAAAGGGAGAGAGAGAAAAAAAAAAAAAGATACTCTGCAACTTTTAGCAAAGCCTACTTATATAAAGCTGAAATGACTATGAAGAGTTATTAAAAAACAGAGAAAACACATCATCTGCTGGAAAACACTGCTTGCATTGTTGAATTGCTTTGCATTTTAATGTGTAAATTTGTTCTTGGCTTTTCCATTGAAAGAGTCAAACCGTTTGGTATTCTGTGTGATACATAAATGTATTAGCAATGTGCAGCAACATTTATTAAAATATATAAGGGAACAAAGGGTAGGATTAATTTTCCCCTTCTCTTTTTATTTCAGGGCCACCACTAGGGCATTTAATACGGGTTAAACCAGATTCAAAAAGCTTTCACTAGACAGTTAACACAAATGACTAAGAGCTTCATCAGCACATATTGTTTAAATACATTCAATAGAGGAATTGGACTGTTCATTGCATTATAATTTATAGGGTTTTTGTTTTTGATTACATAAGGGAAATGCATTTTTTATGCCTTAAAAGCATTCTTTTGTGATGTCAAAAATGTATTACATTATTGTTCAGAAAATGGTATTTCAATTTGGTGGGAAAGTCTAAAATCACCGGAGTGGAAAAGATAACAAGCAGATTTTTCAAAGTCTTGCCATTTGTGATTTCTTTTTTCTTCAAAAGTTCTTTTCTTTGGATAATGAACGCAGCTCTGCTCAATGGCATCTTCCAATTCTAAGTGTTTAAATCTTATATTTAGTATATTTGTAGAAAAGTAGTTTAAACAGAATTAAAACAAGTAGTTACATTCCAAACAGGCATAAGGAAATAAAATGATGTTGAAAATAAAGTTTTCGAATTTGTCCTTCTATTTATTTACTTATTTATTTATTTTACATTTGGTGATAGTATAAAGGAAATTCAATCTCCGCTTAGATAATACCTGCGGTAACTATGTGGATCAAATGTTCCATCAAAGATGATTATAGGAAATAAACTGTTAAAGAAGCAAAGCAGCTTTTCCTGTAGTAAAGTCTATCAACGTTTTCTCAAAAGAAAGCCCTTTGTAACTGTTTTGTCCTCCCTCAAATGACAGCCCGTTTCTGTTCTAAGCAAGTCCCTGTGGCCCTGTCCCCTCTGTTTATCCCTCTTCTTATTGTCCTATGCATATTCAGCATACTTTTAACAAAGACAATAAAGAATCCCCACTTGTTCTGAAAATATTGTGAACGCTTATCAGTCAAAAGGAAAAGGACACTGTCCTTTCACTGGGAGTTTGCTGTAGTGACTGTTTTTGTAGGTCAGCTGAAGAGGGAAAAGCTTTCCTTTAGATCATATCCCTCATTGTTCAGAGGAGAGCTCAAAACCAAGATAATCACTCTGAGAAAGGAGACACCCAAGCCATACATCTCCCCTCCCTCTTTCTCTTCTCCAAAGAAAATGATTTGCATACACATGTTACCTTCTGAGATTGTCCAGGGCTACTTTTGACAGATGCTATCTGGAAAGTGACTGGAGAGGGAAAAAGAGTGCACTAACCAGGTACTGCCAGTGCGGGTTGGGGTAAAGCAGAACTCTTCACTGCTGATGGAAAGATGGCCCTGGGGAGATAGCTGTGACTTTTCAGCTCCCGAGGACTTCTTTAGATGTCTTTGGAAAGCACCTTGCTCTGTAAACTCTGGTAAATTGTGTATATTTTCTGTAGTTGCACTTAGCCCATCCAAAATTAATTTAAGTGTAAATATTGTACATATTGTGTGGCTCTTTTGAAGAACAGAAAAATATATGTGAAATTATTTTAAAATATCATGATAAATTCATGATATTTAAGAATTATGGTCTTTAGGAAATCAAGTAGAACTAGTTCCAAAAGTATTATTCTGAGCAGCCCCACACTACCAATTGATTTTTAAATATATATATATATATATATATATATATATATATATATATATATATTCATATACATATATAGTAATTTTCTCTCAATTCACATTTGATTAGTGTGATCTGTATAAAAACAGAGATAAATGTTCTCTAACTTTTTATTAAAATTATACAGAGAACCTGACTTCTGCCTTGCCTTATTTTGATGTCACATACTGTGTATACCTACTTCTATAGCAGCAATAATATTGTTACGTTTATACTAGTCTTTAGACTAGTGCTTTTCAAATATATTAAACAGTGCAATTGTTCAAATGATCGCTCATTCAAAACTCCAAAATATAAAGTAAATGAATTGTAGATTTATTAGCAAAAGCAGGTTTTATATATTCAAATATTACTTTTTGGTTTTTTTAAAGATTCAACCACTGAAGCAGTGATACTGTTAAGATGAGGACAATGACCACAACATTTTTAACTCAGTTATTGATGACCTCTTTTTTTATTCTATCTCTTCCAGAAGCTATCTACATCTGGAAGATGAATTTGCTTGTTTCTCTGTCTTCTAAAGCCTGTTTTGTTTTGTTTTTCCCAATTTTCATTCCAAGATGAAGTTTTTGAGTCCTTACAGAGACATTTGATGGGTCGCTCTATGAAGCATACTCAGTTCTCACCCAGTCCCTCTGCTCTTCGTTTCCCCTAACACTGAGAAAGCAAAACATTCAGATTTGGCCTTTTTGACGTGGCTATGGTGATGCCTCATAATATTAATAAAAAAACATTCATTGAATTATTATTCTGTACCAGGAGCTGTGCTAAGTAATTTATACATAATGGCTCTTCTAATTAAAAAAAAAACAAATAAACAAAAAACGCTACATCAGAATATAAAATGCTTATTTTACTACAAATCTTATTACGTATTTTTATTCTATTGATAAATGTGCAACAAACACCAGCAACCCATTTGGAGAAATACAAAATATGAACCAGAGAAATCAGATTCACTAGGTAAATCAAAAAGTACTCTTGACTCAAAGGAGGGTCATTTGTTGGGTGGAGAAGTAATTGGCCTTCCTTGGGGGTAATCCATTAATTTTCTCAAGTTAATAAAATTGTCAATCAATGCATTTGTCAATCTTATGAACACAGCCATACTTAAAAATCATTAAAATTGCATCTGAGTTTTGCTATTTGCCCTTCTGCATCCACTCATCTATGCTAAAAATGGTGTATGGTGATATTGTCATGGATCTATATAAAACCCTCAGCTAAATCATATTAGGACATTCAGTGTTATGTTACTTAATAAAATGATATTTTTACATATGGTTATAGAGTACACATATGTCTTTATATGTCTGTATGAATATACACACTACATGACTTAAGTATTTATTGTACCGTGTTTCCCCAGAAATAACACTTAGCCAGACAATCAGCTCTAACACATCTCTTGGAGCAAAAATTAATATAAGATCCGGTCTTATATAAGACCCAGTCCTATATTATAGTAAAATAAGACCGGGTCTTACATTAATTTCTGCTCCAAAAGACGCATTAGAGCTGATTGTCCGGCTAGGTCTTATTTTCGGGGAAACGCGGTATGTTTTCTACACATGTATGAATATATATGTGTATATATGTATACATGTGTGTATATATAATCTATAGGTATACACATATACATCTCTATCATTTGGTTGGATGCCTTAGGACACATTTTGCTAAATAAATTTATATCATATTTATATTAATATTTAAAACACATAAATTTATAGTTTTCCTTACAATATAGAAATTGATATAGCAATTAATAAATTACATGAATGAATATCTAGGATTTATTTATTGGCAAAAGTAAATTTTTATTATTGCATGTTTTTCCTATGAGCAAAGTTGGGGGAAATTTTTATGGGAAATCACTGTAATTTTCAAAATGTTGGACAGCGGATGGTTCAGTTATTTAGAGCGCACGCTCTTAACAACAGGGCTGCCGGTTCGATTCCCACATAGACCAGTGAGCTGCGCCCTCCACAACTAGATTGAAGACAACGAGCTGCTACTGAGCTTCCAGAGAGGTGGCCGGATGGCTCAATTGGTTAGAGCACAAGCTCTCAACAACAAGGTCCCAGGTTCAATTCCCTATCCGTGGGATGGTGGGATGTGGCCCCTGCAACTAAAGATTAAAAACAGGGACTGGACTTGGAGCTGAGCTGCGCCCTCCACAACTAGATTGAAGGACAACAACTTGATTTGGAGCTGATGTGTCCTGGAAAAACACACTGTTCCCAATATTCCCCAACCAAAAAAAAAAAAAAAAAAAAAAAAATGTCTATCTGTCAATCTGCATTGGGAAAGGATAACCTTTATTTAGGGTAGTCTTTATTCAGGGTAGTGACTGCTTTCTAAAGCTCTCAGCATGTGACCTAATCACGCTGCAAAAAGCTGATAAAAAGAACCCTCAAAAGGAAGGCAAAGACAAGGCCAAGGCCATTATCTGATGAAAAGAACTTCTCTTCTGATGCCCCCTTTTTGCGCAGAAATTGAGGGAAAAGCAGAAATATGCTCCTCATGAGAAAATCAGCTCTCAGATAAAATTTTCTTCCTAAGAAGTGACTTTTCCAAGCTACCTCAATCCAAACTGGCATGTAGTGCATTTTAAAGATGGATAGTCAGCTGTGCCCCACAGCTGTGAGAGTCTGGCACACTAGCTCTCTAGCCAGCTAGCAGAAAGACAGATACTGTCATTTGGGGAGGAATGGATCACCCACAGATGTTTGGAGGAAGACAAGTGTCTATGTTCTTTGGCAAGCTTATCAAAATCAACCTCTTAAGCACAGGCACAGAAAGAACTGGAATCACTGCCCAGCCTATTATACATTACCCAGCATAGTTTTCATCTATTCCCTCATTCATCCTTAAGTGGAAAATAAATTATTTGAGTTGCAACTCTTCGGCCCTGGAGCAGATGGTACCACAAACCTTGTGAAGGAAACCCAACACACCTGGAGTTTTGAACCTCAAAGTTGCTTAAGAGCAACTTCCTTGTATAAAAAGCCAAGACTTATATTTTTCCCTCTATAAGTATTCCAAATGTTGGCTTGTGAGTAAAATTTTGTTCTTTTCTTGCCCTACAGTAACAGTACAAAACCTATTTGACACACGTGTGAATGCTTGAAATCTTTGTTTGCTAAAAGGAATGACATTGTGAACCAAGACATACAGTCCTGAAGAGATACTGTGGGGAATTCTTCATTGAGAGAAAAAGCCCAGAGAAGCATTATTTCCACAGCCCACTTGAGTTCATTATTAACAACTTTGAATGGTTACAGGTAATAACAACACTATACTAACAATATCCAGTATAAGATGTTCTTTCCTTACTGACTGCATACTTAACTATTTCTTTTTTTCTTTCCGTTTAATGGCTTATTATTTTTTTAATTGTGCAATTAGTTGACATTCAATAGTTTATATTAATGTCTGGTGAACAGCATAGTGGTTAGACATTTAGATACGTTACACAGTGATCCCCTTTAATAAGTCTAGTACCCACCAGGCATTAAAAATAGTTATTACAATATTATTGACTATATCTCCTATGCTATACTTTACGTCCTCATGAATATTTTGTAACTACCAATTACAAATCCCTTCAACTTTTTCACCCAGCTCTTCAAGCCCCCTCCCATCTGGCAACCATCACTTTGTTCTCTGTATCTATGAGTCTGTTTCCATTTTGTTTGTTATTTTTGTTTCTTTAGACTCCACATACAAGGGAAATCCTAGGCATTCGTCTTTCTCTGTCTGACTTATTTCACTTAGCATAGCACCCTCTAGGTCTATTCATATTTGTCGCAAATGGTAAAATTCCATTATTTTTTATGGCTAAGTAATAGTTCATTACACACACACACACACACACACACACACACACACACACACGGCATATTGTCTTTATCCAATCACTTATTGATGGGCATTGAGTTTGCTTCCATATATTGGGTTTTGTAAATAGCACTGCAGTGAACATAGGGGTGCATATATCTTTCAAAATTAGTGTTTTAGATTTCTTCAGATACATATCCAGAAGTAGTAATAAAGTAGTTTTGCTTTTAATTTTTTAGGCAACTCTATACAGTTTTTCATAGTGGCTACAATAATTTGCAGTCCCACCAACAGTGCCAGAGAGTACCCTTACCTCCACAGCCTCTCCAAAACTTGTGTTTGTTGGTTTATTGATAATAGCCATTGTGACGGTTGTGAGGTGATATCATAATGTGGTTTTAATATGCATTTTCTGACGATTAGTGATATTGAGCATCTTTTCATGTATCTATTGGTCATCTATATGTCCTCTTTGGAGATATGTCTGTTCAGATCCTCTGCCTATTTTAAAATTGGATTGTTTGGGTTTTTTTGGTGTTAAGTTGTATGACTGCTTTATTAATTTTGGATATTAACCCTTTATCAGATGTATCATTCACGAATATCTTCTCCTGTTCAGTAGGTTCTCTTTTCATTTGGTTGATGGTTTCCATTGTTAGGAAGAAACTTCTAAGTTTGATGTAGTCCCATTTGTCTATTTTTTTCTTTTGTTTCCCTTGACGAGAAGATATATCAGAAAAAAAAAGTATATATATATATATATATATATATATATATATATATATATATATATATATATATATATTACTAAGAGCAATATCAGATAGTTTACTGCCTGTGTTTTCTTCTGGAAGTTTTATGGTTTGGGGTCTTACATTTAACTCTTTAATCCATTTTGAGGTTTTCTTATATATGATGTAAGAAGGTAGTCCAGCTTCATTTTTTTTTTTTTTTTGCAAGTATCTGTACAGTTTTCCCAACACCATTTCTTCAATAGACTGTCTTTACCCCACTATATATTCTTACTTCCTTTGTCATAGATTAATTGACCATATAAGTGTAGGCTTAGTTCTAGGCTCTCTATTCTGTTCCACTATCTATGTTCTGTTTTGTTTTTCTGTTGTTGTTGTTGTTGTTTTTTTTTCCTTTTTAATGCCCATACAATGTTGTTTTGATTACTGTAACCATATAATTTAGCTTGATATCTGGTAGCATGATACCTCCAACTTTGTTCTTCTTTTGCAAGATTGCTGTAGCTATTCTTTTGTGCTTCCATACAAATTTTAGGATTATTTGATTCTGTTCCATGAAATATGCAATTGGTATTTTAATAGAGGTTGCATTGAATTTATTGATTTCTTTGTGTTTTATGGACGTTTTAATGATATTAAGTCTTCCTATCAATGAGCACAGTATGTGTTTCCATTTATTTGTATCTTCTTTAATTTCTTTCCTCAATGTCTTGTAATTTTCTGAGTACAGTTCCTTCACCTCCTTGGTTAAATTTATTTCTAGCTATTTTAATTTTTTGATGCAATTGTAAATGGGATCATTTTCTTAATTTCTCTTCCTGAGAGTTCATTATTGGTGTATACAAATGCAACCAATTTCTGAATATTAATTTTGTATCTTGCTACTTTATTGAATTCATTTATCAATTCTAATAGTTTTTTTTGTGGACTCTTCAGGGTTCTCTCTATATAGTACATGTCATCTGCGAATGATGACCGTTTTACTTGGACCTTTCCAATATGAATGTTTTTTATTTCTTTTTCTTGTCAGATTGCTTTGGCTAGGACTTCCAATGCTATGTTGAATAAAACTTGTGGACATCTTTGTCTTGTTCCTGATCTTAAGGAAAACACTATTAGCTTTTCCTCACTGAGTATATTAGCAGTTTGTTTGTCATATATGGCCTTTATTATACTAAGGTATGTTCCTTCTATTCCCACTTGGCTGATCATTTTCATCATAAACAAATGCTGGATTTTGACAAACACATTTTCTCATCTGTTGATATTATCACATGAGTTTGATCCTTTATTTTGTTTCTGTGGTGTATCACATTGATTTGCAAATATTGAACCAACCTTGCATTCCAGGAATAAATCCCACCTGATCATTGCATATGATCTTTTTAATGTATTTCTGAATTCAGTTTACTAATATTTTTGTTGCAGATTTTTGCATCTATGTTCATCAGGGATATCAGCATATATATCCCTGCATAGATAGATAGATAGATAGATAGATAGATAGATAGATAGATATTATCTAAATATCTATCTATCTATCTATCTATCTATCTATCTATATATATATATATATTTTTTTTTTGTAATGTCTTTGGTTTTGGAATTAGGGTAATGTTGGTCTCATAAAATGAGTTTAGGAACCTTCCCTCCTCTTGACATTTTTGGACTAGTTTGAGAATGACAGGTGTTAATTATTTTTTGAATGTTTGGCAAAATGTACCTGTGAAGCTGTCTGGTCCAGGACTTTTGTTTGTTGGGAGTTTTTTGATTAGTGATTTGATTTCATTAGCAGTAATTTATCTGTTCATATTTTCTGTTTCTTCCTGATTCAGTCTTGGAAGAGTGTATGTTTCTAGAAATTTATCTATTAACTACCTCTTTCTTTACATGGTTGAGGTGACAAATGACTTAATGGGCAGGGGTCATTTTGAATCGAATTTGGTTTTGTAAAAACATGTCTCCCCAGTCCCTTCAGGGCGTGTTATGTCTTCCTGCAAACTGTTTTATTTCACCATAACCCAAATGTAACTACTTCATTCTCAACTCTACTATTCTTATAAATCTTTTGTCATAGCTAACTGAGCTTTTACACAGGCCCAGTTAAAATTCCCACAAGAGAATCGAATGGCTTAGCCTCTTTAATAGATTAGATTTTCCTATGTTAGGTGTTTTTCTCCAGTCCAATTAGATGTGGCCAAAAAGGGGTGGTGATATGTTATAAACATGACTATTTTATGAGTTTACAAGGTAACACGTAAGCATTGGGTAGGTATTTTAATGGTATCACTATTGGCTATTTCTTTCTCAAGCTAGGTCACTAAGTAGCAGGATAAGCAATAAATTAAGTTTCAATTACTTGCTTCTCTAGATTAAGGACAACATAGTCATTATATATACATGCAGTTTATTTGTTCTTCTTGTCACTGATTTAAAAGTCTAGACATTTCTTCCCATAGGTTTTAATTATTCAGAGTTGATACACTTGTCAAATTTCAGATAGATGGTATTATATCCTTGTGGCCCCACACTTTGTCTAATACCTGACATAGTGTTTAATTATGTTTGAATAAATAAGTTAATAAAATTCTTGAATGAATGAGTATATGTGGTTATACAGGCATTGCACTGTGATATTCTAGAAAACAAAGAAAATTATCTTCCAAATGGAACATTACAGACATATCATTTTTGTTGGTATTCCTTCAAGCAATAACTGCTTACTTTTTTATTTTGCCTCCACTGAATTTAATTATTTACTTTTATTTCATAAGATAATCTGTGCTACTCTATCATTTTTGCTTTTCGAAGTTATTTTGTTGAAAAAAGCACAACCTGATAATTAGAAATATGGATTTTTGACTTAAGTTTCCATTTTGATACTTAACATGTGGAGATGCAGTAAAATTTTGTTATTATTTTTGTTTTTATGGCTATCTGAGGTTCTAAGCCTGACCTTTTGCCTCCAACTGGCAACTGGTGATCCGGGCTTCAGTGGGGCTATTTAGTTGAATTTTCAAATGTGTTTGAATGCTCTTTTTCTGTAAATGATTATGACATGGGTTTGTTGCCTATTATCAATTATACTTTGCAAGGTCAAAAATATGTTGCTTCTAGTTACATTTGAAAGTATACTCTAATGCTTTAAGTCCTGAACATGGCCAAAATATTGTAAGCAAATAAATACAACATCTTCTGTCAATGGAGCCATCTTATTCTAAAACTGAGGAATTTATTGAAGATACAGTTTTCATCCAAGTATAAAATGATTGACAAAGGAGCTTGCTTGTTTTACAAACATTACTCTCTGCGAAAGTCTAATGGATAACAAAGAGAAAAATAAATAATGCTTTAAACTAGCCGGAGGACAAATGCCACTTCCTACATGTCATTTCATGTATAAGTTTTTCTTGCTATCTATAAAATAAATTCCAAATTACTTAGATTGATGTGACATTCCTTAACATGGTCCGATTCTACATTTTCAACTTTGTCGAGAAGGCAGTCTTTTCATTATCCCACATTCCAAGCTCATTCCAGATATGGGACATTTTTCATTGTTCTGCTCCTCATCTTCTTCTGAATCTCCTACGCACATTCCAGAGTCCAGCTAAATTGTCTCACGTTAGTGTCTCTCTCTCTCTCTCTCTCTCTTCCATCACACATGAACACGCACACTCTCTCACTTTGTTCTTCCCTTCTTCCTTTTTTATTTTTTATTTTTCAAAGAGGTAATAGAGTACCATTAATTCACAGAAAGCACAAAATAGTGACTAGCCCATGTATCCATGGATTTTGTGTTGTAACTGTTATGGTGATCAAATGCCTTTTTTAGAGGCAAACATGGGTTATGATTGGACAATGGTTTACTGGAATAATTAGTTTTTTGAAATGGACATGATGAAGGATAGTTTTCCCTTCTGCACATCCCCCATCAGCATCACCAGCTATTTATTGCTTAGTGTATACAACAGATAAAAGGTTAAATAATATATCTTATAAATCAAAATAGTGCTTTAAAACACATGATAATTTCCTTTAAACTCATAACTTCTGTTTTATAATCTCTTTGGCAAATGTAAAATACTAAGTTATTAATACAGAGAGGAATGCTTTAAGGGTGATCAATAAGATTCTATTAAAACAATTTGACATGCCTAAAATGTTTCTTACAAGAACCTTAGCTCAACTGCTTTGTCACTCTGCCTTGCTAAATTTACTATGATTAATTTGCTTGAAATTACCTCCTGTCTTCCATTCACCTAGATCAAGTTCACCTAACTTTCAAAGACATATGTACGTCTCATGTCTTCTATGAACATTTTTTTATTATGGAAATCACTTATTGATTTCATTTAGTAATTTTGGGCTGTACAATGGCTTATTCGGAATTATTATTGTAGAATATTGAAACCAGAAGGGATGTTAAAGATTATCTGGTCGCATTTGTAATTTCACAATAAAATAACCGAGACACTTCAGCTCCTTTCTGTTCTATGCCTGCTTTACAAAGCTCAATTTTTCCCGATGTGATAACTCGGCTTTTATTTTTAAAATGCTTATCTATTGCACTTGTTTCTAAAATGTTTTTATATGGATATTGTCACCCTGTCATATATATATATATATATATATATATATATATATATATATATATATTACATACTTAAATTGTACATATCTATACATATGATATATATGAATATATGAAAAACACACATATATCTGATATACAGACGGTGCCAAAAACGTGTACACATTTTAAGAAAGGAAAACTGTATTAAAACTGAAAACAACAAAAGAACAAGACAAACAATGAAGAAACAAAAACTCATAGACACAAACAATAGTTTAGTGGTTACCAGACTGTAAGGGGGAAGGAAAGTGGTAGATGAGGGTAAAGGGGTCAAATATATGGTGATGGAAGGAGAACTGACTCTGGATGGTGAACACACAATGTGATACATAGATGATGTAGTACAGAATTGTACACCTGAAACCTATGTAACGTAACTAACAATTGTCACCCCAATAAGCTTAAAAAAAAATTGTACTACTCAATATATACTGATAACAAAAGATGAATACAAGTCACGTTCGACTGCTGCAATTACAAGAAGTGCTGAAAGTGGTTACCATCGGTGTCCAGACACCTCTGATTACGGCGAACAAATGCTTGAGCAACGTTAAGCAAAGTGTCCACTTATATACATTTTTTTGACACCCCTGGTATATATGTACACACACACACACACACACACACACACACACACACACACACACTTCTTTTATAAGGATTTTCCCATCAATTAAGGTTATCATTAAGTTAGTTTGCAATTAAAGTTTCATGTCTGAAGAAACCTCTCAGTCCCAGGAAAACTGTAACAGTAGGTCATCCTACATTATGTTACCCTGTTTTCTTCGTAAAAATCTTTTTTTTTTTTTTTTTTTGTCTATAATGTAATATTAAGGCATTGTATAACTGTTTACTTAATCATTACTCAATGATAAATATTCAGGTTGTTTCCAAGTATCCAATATACCCAGTTTCCCCTCCCCCTTAATTAAAACCTCTGAACTGAATGACATTGGTGATCCAAGAGCAAATATACATGCCTTATACCTGAGCTAATACAGTACCACAAGACACATGTGGATACTGAACAGTCGAAATGTCACTAGTCCAAATTGATATGTACCGTAAGCATAAAATACACCTCATTTCAAAGACTTAATACTAAAGGAAGAAAGTAGGATTATCTCATGTATTTTTATGCTAATTACACATGAAAATGGTAACAGTTTACATATATTAGATTATTAGATTAAATTAAATATTATTAAAACTAATTTTATCATGGAAAATTTTAGAAATAAAAGACAGACTACTGATTGTAAGGGGTTAGAAATACAGGAAACAGGAAGTGGGGTGTAGATGATTCTAGTTGTTAAAAGGTAACAGGAGGGATCTGTGGGGATCAAACTGTTTTGTCTTAAGGGTACTGTCAGTCCTTAGATTTTTATGCCAATAAATCAAGATTTAAAAAAATTTTTCTCCTAAAAATTCTACAAAAAGGGGACCCTGAAATCATCCCTGTAGCCTTATATCTGAATTGCCGTATAACCCATCTTATAGCCCTGCAATTTCTGAGTGTCGTTCGTGCTGAAAGTCTTACGTTGAACCCATCTAGAAGAGCACTCAGGGTTCTGAGTCAATTTTAAATTCCAGAGATACTTCATCTTTCAATCGGAAAAAGAACAGAATGCTATTCTGGGAAGGCTGAATTCTTGCTGTGTAAGCTGACTTATTTATTTATCCAACTTGATATTCTTGCCCCAAAGTTTCCTGTGTTTTTTTTGGGGGGGTTTTGTTTTTTTGTTTTTTTTTGGTTTGTTTGTTTTTTTATTTTGAAAGCCCATCACCGCAAGAAGCTAGTTTATTTGGTGTAAAAAGTCCAATAGAACTTCCTCATTAAATGGCAATATGTATCACCATTATTGCACAATATGATCCTTTCTGAACTTCCCCTCTATTGAGGACTTAAATTCTTTGAATTTTTTTCTCACTACTATTCCAATTAGAACTGTACAGGCCTAACTCTGCAAGTAAACTATTTTCTCTCTCCTATTAAAAGAGGTCTGAGGACCTCCTTTATATATTTTGGTTGAAATGGACTAGCCCATCTCTATGATTACCTCTTAAGCATTATCCATGTTTTATATAGTCCTAAATGATTAAAAATTACTTCCTCACAGAACTTATATATTCCTGAAAGGTAACTCACAGTCAGAAAAAAACAAAAAACAAAAAACATTCTTTTGAATAGCATAATAGCATCTTAAAAGGAGATTCTGATCCATTATTTTAAATATAACAGACATCAGACATTATTCAATGAATTCTCATCTCCAAGATATTTTAGCCACTTTCATTTATAACAATTGTAAGGTAAAACCAAGCAACACAAAATAAAACAAATCAAAATAAACAGCAACAAAACACCCTATGGCAAGGAAAGGGTAGGTAGATTATATTTACATCAGTTAATGAGATTCCAGGTTTATAGAGTTCCAATTTGCATTAACTCTACATTAAGATGAAAATGACATAAAGTGTACATCACTCCTACAAAGGTATATACAAAATTTCAAGGTATACACAAACTGTCAAAGCTATCTTAATTTATCAGCCTTATAACTTTTAAATCCTACTTGTCCCCAACAACTGCTGACTTAATTTTAGAGATTCTATAATCTGAGTTGGTAATAACACCCTTGATCTAACAGCATTCACCACCCCCACCCCAAGCCCACAAGTGGCACACACTTGGCCAGACTTGAGGAAAATAATCTCAATGGCATGTGTTGTATTTGAAGATACTATGGTGGACCAGAAAGATGAGTATATAAACAGGCAGAAGGTGAGTGTCATTTGAAACCCTAAATAAGATAAAGGAAAAGATAATATGGGTTGGGGTGGAGGAAATTCACAAGTATTGAGTGCCAGCTAATAAGCTAGGCATTTAAAATGTTTTTGTTTCTCATTTAATCATCTCAGTAATACCATGAGATAGACAATACTGGTTCACAGATGAGGAACTTAGCATCAAGGTACACAGAAGACTCAAATAGCATTCATGCATTTGAACTCAATTTCTGACTGACTTCCAAAGTTGTGCTTTATCTACTCTATCACAAGATCTCATGGGAATATTGTTTTGAAATTCAGTCTTTAAGAAAGACATAAGATCCTTCTCCTTTCTGCCTGTGAAGGAAGTGGTAATAAGGTTATATATCCAGATGACTGGAAGAAGTAATTTTACAACACATGGAGCTGTCCAGCCTAGCAGACAGGCAGCTCCATCAACAGAAAGAAGCAGAGGCAATGATGTCTAACAGGTGGTAGTAAGTTCTCTCAGCCCCTGCTTTCCCCATCCTACAGTTATACTGATGGATGTTGTTTTTTGTTGTTGTTGTTGTTGTTTTTGTTTGTTTGTTTGTATTTCATCTCAACTAGTAGGAACTGAACAAAAAGGATATCAGTAAGCTCTGCTCTTTAAACCGTGCACTCTAGAAGTAGTCCACTCTGCCAGGGGTAAAATCTTGGTATCTGTGAGAATATAAGTCACAACCTTCAAGTACTTTCTGGTCACAATGACTCAATTATTTTTATTCAGCTTTTATCCTTGTTTTCTTGTATCATTCCAAGAGCAGAGGTTTTTGACATTCTGCTTAATGTTCACAAGTCCGCAGTTACAGTTGATCATGTGCAGCCCCCACAATTAATCAATGGTTTATACTCAGAACCTACAGCTGTACCATTGGCTTGAGTTGGAGTATTACTTACTATTTTGACTTCACTCTCTGCATTGAACCCTTTCAAACATCAACACTTAATCTAACCAAGCAGAATCATTAAATATCACAAGTGACCTACCTTTAAGGGCCACATCTATAACTAGACTGATTTTCCCATTCATCATCCTGCCCAATTCAACCTTCATTTCTTACCTTCCCTGCTTATGTGGTTGAGATCCTAACACTTCACACAACCAAATCTAAGAAGAAAAGGCAGGGTCATGTAGCTTAGCTTTAAGTATTGTGTTCAAAAGGGACAGGAAAAAAGACTGACAGAACTGAGCTGTAACCTGCTTTGGTGTCCCCTGATATAAGACAATAGATCGATGCCATTGGTAAAACCACAGCAAATGTTAAATTTTTGTTTGTAAGGTTTTAGGTAAATTAATCTTAAAGGCTTCCAAGTGAAAATTTCTCAATAGTCTAATAGTTGTTTGTTTAGTTTTCTTTACCCCTCAGATATTTAGGTGAAGACTTCAGCCAAGATGCAGGCAACAACCTTGTGAATGCAATGAGTCTTAGAGTACACGTTTCAGTGATACTCAACTTTTTTGGGGGAAACACTATCTCAAAGAAACTACACATGGCATTCCACAGGAATCTAATAAATGCTTCATACTTTATTACAGTCCTTTCCATTTCCTCCCTTTTCTTTTGATATTTTGGTTTCTATATTAGTCAAAGATCCTCCGAGAAACAGAACCAATAAAAGGTGTGTGTGTGTGTGTGTGTGTGTGTGTGTGTGTGTGTGTGTGTAAATTTATTTAAGGAATTGGTTTACTAAATTATGGAGGCTGAGAAGTCCCATAATATGCCCTCTACAAGCTGGAGAGCCAGGAATGCCAGTGGTATATTTCATCCCCAGCCCAAAGATCTGGGGAACAGATGTTATAACTCCCAGCCAGAGATGAAAGCATGTGAATGTAAGTTTTGATGTTCAAAGGCCTGAGAACCAGGAGCTGTAATGTCTAAGAGCAGAAGAGAGAAAGTGATTTGCTTTCCAGAATTTTGTTCTATTCAGGGCCTTAGCAGATTGGATGATGCCTACCCATACTGGCAATGGGAAATCTTTAACTCAGTTTACTAATTCAAATGCTAAACTCATCCAGAAACACGCTCACAGACACATCAAGAAATATGTCTTTACCATCTAGACATCCTTTAGCCCAGTCAAGTTGACACATGAAGTTAACTACCATGGGGCCGATGCTATTATTTCTGTTTGTTACCAATACTTCTGACCTCCTATGTGCGACTCACCCTTTTTTACATTCGTTTACCTGCTTTCTATAATAACTTCATGCTTTGTCTTAACTTCCAAGATACGATAACACTCACATCCCCAAAAGGCTATGGGGCTGTGGTTACATTAGTTCATCTACCTTATCACCCAACTCTTTCTCCTTCTGTGATGGACAAGCTGAGGTAAAATATAGCAAAGGATGGTTAAAGGCAAAAGTGCACAAGATCTAGGCCATTTTCCTACCAGTAGCTTTTACTTTCTGTTGCTGGTTTCTTTGTATCTTTGCCCTCTTTGATATATAATTATAAACTTCTCAGAGTTGAATTTATTTTCTTCATTCATTCGGGACAGTCTTCCTATCCTAAACAAATAGATAGTCTTTCTCCTTGGCTCTGTAAAATGAATTATTTGATCTGAGAGTCCATAATGAAGTTTCCGTGGTCTTAATTAGATCATTAAACCAGAGGTTGAGATCATAACATGTCATCCTAATGATATCTATTTAATCAAAATGTCCATTTGTTTTCATTATACCAAGTTTAGAAAGCAATTCCAAAGTGCTTTCCAGGGTGTTAATTGGTCTTTCAGGTTTCTTTTTTCAGTGTGGAGGTGAAGAATGTGCTACAATGGACAAGAAATTAATGATTTTATTAGGTCACTCACTGATTCTCCTTTTCTGTCTCTCAAAATCCTTCTGTTCTTCACTGTTCACCCTAAATGTCAACTCTTCTAAAACATCTAGACAAGGGTGGCTGTAATTCAGGGACTCTGATCCCGCTCCCCGCAAAAAACACAGGATATGGTGAGGCCAAAAAGGAACACCAAAGGAGCCATGGATAGGTGGTTCATACCACTATAGTCTTGCTGGCAGCTGGGTTGGAGATACAGGAAGCAGGAGCCATACGATGCACAATTGACTGTTGGCTTCTCTGCCAACCAACCAACCCCTTTGCCAGCTGCAATCCACGCTTGCTAGCGTAGCTAATGGCTAAGTGGTTACAGCTTATGGCCAACTAGTTACAGCTGATGGCCATCTACTAACTGAGCCAGCACCTTTCCACGTGAGGCCAATAGCCTGGAAACTGCTTTCTGTCCCTACAGTGGCCTATGATTTTCCAGAACCCCTAGGTAATTTCTAGATCCCCATTTATCTACCCATCTGGGAAGGAACTAGTAAAGAAAACACCCAGCAGAGGAAAAACCTTTTAATGTCTCTTCCAGAAATGGCCACAGCTGGCAACAGATATCAGTAGTTCTCCCAGCAGGGAAAAGAAGGACTACCAGGTTGGCTGACAGAAGAGCTTATACTAAGAGGGGAGTCTTAATTATCATTGTGCAGTAAGACATGGCATATGCTCTAAACAGGGTTTCTCAAACTTTGGTACCAAACCAGCAACAACAGATCACCTGAGGTCTTGTTATGAATTCCCACACCAGAATTACTTAACCAGAATTTTGGGAGATGATTTTCCAAGTGATTCTGCATGCAGGGTGGAGTTTGAAAATGCTTTAGAAGACTGGACCTATAAAGCATTCCCTGGACACTTAAAGTGTTACATATGCCATTTATATATATTTTAATATAATATAAGACCGGGTCTTACTTAATTTTTGCTCCAAAAGACGCATTCGAGCTGATTGTCCGGCTAGGTCTTCTTTTCGGGGAAACACAGTAGCAGAGCCAGTTTTCAAACCCAGGCTACCAGACTCCAGAACTTGCACCCTAAATTACTGCAACATTCTGACTCTATAATTTAGAAATAGCATTTCTCTTGTTCCCAACTATATTCCAACATATCTATATTCCTGGCAAATGACAGACACTTGGCATTATATTAAGAATGAATAAAAGAATGGGACTAATTTGAAATGGGCATGGAGAGAAGGAAAGAGTAATTCTTGTCTCTTTGCATAATTACCCAGATTTTCACCGATCCATTTTTCACCTACTTTGCCTGGGATTCCTCTTAGTTAGAAAATAGTCCCATTACTACATAACAGAAAAAGATACTCACCCCAGAGTTGTGATGCTTTGTTCACAGTTGGCATCCTCTACATACAAGTTCATCCCTGTGGCCCTCAGGTGTTGGTCTACACCTGAATCACCTGGATAATTTGTTAAAACTACAAACACCTGGCTCCATTCTTGAAGATTCTTATTCCATACATAGTTCTGAAATGGGATCCAGGATCCAGAATTCTTTTTTAACTAATACCCTGGGAAATTCTTACAAACACTAAAATACGAGATTTTTATTTTTAACCTCAGGAAAATGCTTTATAAGATTTACATAGACAATTGTTTTAGCTGTAAGGCAAATAGATATAAGCAAATTCATTGAATATGCAACTCAAGTGGGGAAGGGTATATAGTACTTGTTGGAGTCAATATTATACATATACTTTTCAGGACTGAGTTATAGGTTCTTAGTGATCTTACACTGAGATATAAAATACGGAAGACTAATGTGAGAAAACCAGACTGCAAAATTGAGAGAAATATGCCCAGTGTTAATTAGGGGTTGATTATATTTGGTATCACTTGCACTAATTGAAGTACACTGGTCTTTGTTAACTGGGTCAGCCAGAGGTCAAGAGAACAGGTGGTTGAATACAATTTCATAAGAGCCTGTTTAATATTTGGATCTGCAATTTCCCTGAGGTTGATCAAAGTGGAGATATGATCATTACCCAAAGATTGTTTAGAGAGACTGAGCCTTGACTGATGAAAAAGGAGCTAATTAGAAACTCACCTTTCCAATCTGGAAAGTGATAAAGTTTAAATAAGAATGGCAAGCAATGGACTGACCTGATAAAATTGGTCTCTTGCCACTGTTCTTGTCCCTTCTACAACCAAACTTGTTTGTTCACATTTTCTTAATTTAATTATTCCCTTGCTCTATTAGAACATACACTTTTGTTTCATATTCCTAATTTTCTCCTCTTTTTTGAATAACTGGATTTAACAGTTACTTTTTTTCTTAATTTAAATAGATTACATACTTCATTTTATCCTTACCCACAGGTTGATTTATCTTCTTTAATACTCCTAAGAGGTTATTTTCACAAAAATTTTCTCTATAGAATTCATACAGTTTGATTGCAACAATTTATTAGCCATACATTCTACCTAAATCACTTGCTGAGAACTTCAGCAGTTACGTGCGTAAGGTGGTCACTTTTCAGGACACAAACCTTGTCTAACCAATACAGGTATTGGGAAAATCTAGATCTATAATTCAGTATATAATAAAAACTAGTGAAAAGATCTCTTTTAGTTTCAATAACTACATAGGGAAACATTTTAAAAATGAAATATTATGAAAGTATAGCATATAAATATCTCAGCATAAGTTTAAAAATTAAGTAAAGCAATAAGTGGCAGAAAAATATATTGAAATACAACTTTTCTCACTGAAATTTATATATATATTTTAAATAATCATTATACAATATATGACTTAAAGTAGCAAATCATTATATCTTTTTTCTAAAGAATGAGAACAAAATACAGAGATGGTATTGCTCTTCTGCTTTTATCAACTTCTGAGTAACTTTTTAAAATAATCACTATATGTTATCAAAAATTGCTAGGCTGTAAGCAAGGAAAACCGGGCAAAAAAAAAAAAAAAAAAAGGGGACTTATTTTTTAACTTTTTAATAAAAAAATATGGTAAACCCCCATTATGAAAAATTAGAAATAATAAAGATAAGTATAAGGAAGAAAGTCATAATCACCAGGGTTGCATGCTTAGATAACAATTTCCACATCTGGCATCCCATTTCAGGGCTGAAGGTTGGTGACTGTTAAAAGGAAATCCAAACAGAAATGTAAAATTGTCACTTATTTGTTTGCCTTTATTGCTCATATACTTAATTAAACAAATATTTATTGAGGACCAACCAATGGGGTTACTTATGAGAACCAAGAGTAAATATGCTGCCATCATAGCACTTACTATATAGTGATTAAAGCTAGTGCACTTTATACAGTGGAGGATAACATTTTCTTAATAGTTTCTGTTTCTTACTTATCATGTAGGCAAACACTCATAAGCAAAGTACCCAGCCTACTTAAGGTAAAAAGTGACCACCAAACTAGTGCATGAAGAAGATGGCTCACGGAACCCTGATATTAAATTCACATGAGCAAATGATGAAAATATAGTATATGAATTCAAATCCTCAAAAATATATCTTGACAGATATGGAAAAGCATATGTGGCTTTTCCATTGCCAAAGATGTAAATAAAGCAGCATTTATATGGGGAAAATTATGGCTTATTTGCTGCCAAACAATCCTAAAGCATAATCAATTAATTAGCATTTTGTGGCACTGTATTATGTATTCTGAATTGAAATGAAGGGCTATTGGGATATAAATGGAATATAGAACGTGAACTCTGATATATAAATAGTGTACACTGATACTTTGGTTCAATGTACAGGCTCACTCATGGACCAACGCTGGTGTTGTTTGTTTAAGGGGCTGTTAAAAGGCCAATTGTTTTTTATAAGTTTGTGATTATATAGAATTAAAAGTTACAAATAACATAATGAAAGAAATAAAATTCAAATCGTATCATTAAAAAAGTAAAAGGCCAACAAGCCTCACATATTTTAGAAAAAGAGTTTCTGTGAGCTTTTAAGGGCTGATGAAGTCGCAAGTCATGAAGGAAAAAAAAAATTCTTGGCTCTGTTCATGATAGCAGAAATAGGAAACTAAAAGAATACAAGTGTTAGAGCTCTTCCTGTTGGGGAGAGGGAGAGAGAGAGAGAGAGAGGGAGAGAGAGAGACAGAGAGAGAGAGAGAGAGAGAATATTTTTTATATTCTATGTAAATAGAGTCTGAGGATTGTGAATCCAGAGATAAAGGACTCTGTCTTAAGGATTCTCTTTGAGGTTGGGTGGCTTATTGGAGATGGTAGGTCTGGAAAAAAACTTTCCAATTTTCTTCCTTTTATTTTTCTTTTTTGTCCCTCTTATGCTGATACCTATCATTGATTTTTACAGAATCTTTATTTTGTGATTTGTATCTCTTATTCCTGATCTGTCTACCTAAATACCTCTTCCATGTCCACATATGCACTTACTCTTCAATTTCCTCTCTAGCATGCATATAACGCCATACATATACCGTATTTCCCTGAAAATAAGACCAAACTGGACAATCAGCTCTACTGCGTCTTTTGGAGCAAAAATTAATATAAGACCCGGTCTTATTTTACTATAATATAAGACCAGGACTTTAATATAATATAATATAATATAATATAATATAATATAATATAATATAATATAATATAATGTAATACCGAGTCTTATATTAATTTTTGCTCCAAAAGACACGTTAGAGCTGATTGTCTGGCTCATTCTTATTTTCGGAGAAACAGGGTACATAGTGTTATTTTGATTTTTCAATATACATAAGTGGTATTGTGTATCAGATCTCACCCTAATTTGTGTTTTTAATAATCAATACTATATTTTAATATCTATCCTTGATCTTATACATAACTCTATTTTAGGAGTTCTTAAACAATTTTGTTCTGTAGACTACTATGGCAGTACGGACTCCTTCTCAGAATAATCTTTTACGGAGCCCTATGTGCCATAATGTCTTTAATACTTGTGGTAGACATAAACAAATACATTGGTTTACAAAATAAACCAATTACAGTAAAATATAGTTATCAAAATACTAAAACAATAAATGTGTAGCATAGCAATATATGTGCTTATTTATTAATATATTAAATAACACAATTTAATGGTTAGTTTAATAACTACCATCATTCCATTATGATGATTAGCATATGAAATGTTTTGAGGTGTCTGAAACAAACTTAATGTAACTTGAAAATATATGTGACTGCTGTTGGTGACAAAGTCAAGGTACTGCTAATAGACCTGTAGTTTATTGTCCTCATTCTTAATTAAATGAAATACTAAATGTCAGTTAGAGGTTTGTTAATAGGAGGATGTACTTTTTTTTCATCAAAGTTTATTGGCTTTCTGAATTCTATCTGATTTCTTACTCTGGGTTAACAACTCCTGCTCTAGTTTATTGATCCTGTTTGCATACATCTCATTTTATTGCTTAATTCCCTTGGTGATAGGTACGTAGGTTGGTTTCAATTTCCTGGTTCCATGAACAATACTGGACTTTATTCTTCACAGCTAAAAATATAGTTATATATTTTAGTTTGTTATGATTGTTACACCTCACTCAGAGTGGTTGGAGAAATTAAATAGGATAATATGTAATAATGTTTATTGACTCAGATTAATATATGTAATTGTTTTGTAAAACACAATTAAGAAAATACCACTTCCTTTCCTCAGCTGTCAGGCTTTGGGCAGATAATTTTTTTGAAATCTTCTGGGAAAATAGAAAAAAAAATACACATTTTAATATAGCCATCATGAAGTCTCTGCAATAAAAGCTTTATATTGTCCCTTAAATACTATTGACTTGAAATTTGAATGTGCTTTTTACTATTTAACTCTTGAGGATCTGAAATCCCAATTAGAAAATATAATTCAAAGTTCCAAGCAAGATGGCAGAGTAGGTAAAAACATTGTGCTCTCCTCTTCCCATGACCACATTAAAATTACAACTAAATTATAGAACAATCAAGCTTAAGAACCATCTGAAGACTAGGTGAACAGAACTCCTATAACTAAGGATGTAAATAGGAGGTTACATGGAAACTAGTAGGAGGGGCAAAGACACGAAATGAGCTGACCCCACATCCATGCGTACTGGCTGAGCGTCAGGAGAGATATGTGAGTGGTGGAGTTCCCCCCTGAGAAGAGAGGGATCCCAGTCCTACACTGGGCTCCCCAACTCAGGGTTCCAAGGCTGGGAAGAGGGTTCCCCACAACATCTAGCTGTGACAATCAGTGAGGGTTCTGTCATTCTAGGTGAGATGGAAAGATGATGAAAAGCCAGATAGCCTCTTAAAGGCTGGTGCACAGACTCACTCACTCGTGGACACTCAGCCTGGGCTCTGGCGGAGGGATGGCAACTCAAGATGCACTAGAGGCATACAGGAAGAGACTGAGTTATGTGGCTGTAGGGTGAGGGCTAGATGGACAGCCACAATTTTCTCTGTGTAAAATCCTCGCCCCATGTAGCCTACAGTGGGCACCATCATTCCTGTGTTGAGCCCTCCCACACATGGCCAAATCTGAAACTTCATTGGCCTGGTGAACTCTGCTCACTTTACCCTGGTGACTCCCTGAGACCCTTCTCTTCCTAACTTGCACAGCACTGTGGGAGGCATTTTTGGTGACTTGGCTACCAGCCCTACCCCACATACCACAGGAGGCTCTTTCAGCAGTGGGCCTTGGCTCGCACACTGCCAGAGGTACTTTCAGTGGTGGTCAACTAGCATCAAACCATGCTGAAATATTTCTTGGACAATTCTCAGGGCTCTATAGGGTTGAGGCAGGTGGCAGCTGGCCAAAGTGTGCTTTGGCATTTTGCTAAGCTGCCCCAGGACCAGCACTGGTGACAGCAGGTGGTTTTCACTGCGGCCTCTCCCTAGAACCTTTAAGTCCAGCACAGACAGCAACCAACCACAGATAGCTTTGTAGCTCCTATGTGGTAGCCCTTGGCTGGTCATCAGTAGCAGCTAAATTTGGTCTGCATGGGAGCACCTCCCAAGAGGCTCCAACACCAACACACTCAGAGGATGGCTTCAGAACATACCAGAGCATTACTGGATTGTCCCCACAAGTGGTACACCCAAAGGGTGGTCTCAACCAGCACATGCAACTGCTTGGGTAAATCCGCCTTTGTGAGATCAGCCCCCACACAGCAGTTCACATGCTGTGGGCATGGTCAATCCTCATAGCAAGTCAGCCTGAGAGTCAATCCCAACAATTGACATTGCAAAAACAATCAAGGTTCAACTACAACAGCAGGATACATATAACCCATACAAAAGACACTCCTGGAGCACACAGTACAGGTGATCAGGGAGACTGTTCCCCTGGGCCATCCAGGACACCTACTCCATAAAGCCAAACAGCAAAGATGGAGAGACATTAGAGATGTACCTAATACAAATAAATGAACACAGAGAAGAAGCCAAAATGAACAAACAAACAAACAAATATATCCCAAATGAAAGAATAGGAGAAACCTCCCAAAAAAAGAAATGGAGGCAAGCAACCTACCAGAAATAGAGTTTAAAAGGATGCTTAAGGAACTGAGTGAGGACTTCAACAAAGAGATAGTAAGCATAAAAAAAGGACATGGAAACCTCACACACACACACACACACACACACAATCAGAAATGAAGACTATAATAACTGAAATGAAGAGTATACTAGAAGGATCAACAGTAGATTAGATGAAGCAGAGGGTTGAACTGGCAATTTCGAAGACAAGGGAAACACCCAATCAGAACAACAAAAAGAAAAAAAAAATTTTTTTTTAAATGAAGATAGTATAAGGGACCTCTGGGATAACATCAAGCATAACAACATTTGCATGATAGGAGTACCAGAAGGAGAAAAGAGAGACCAGGGATCAAGAACTATTTTAAGAAATAATAACTGAAAACTTCCCTAACTTGGCAAAGGAAATACACATACAAGTCCAGGAAGTGCAGAGCCTCAAACAAGATGAACTCAAAGAGGCCTACCCCAAGACACATCATAATTAAAATGACAAAGTTTAAAGACAGAGAGAATCCTAAAAGCAGCAAGAGAAAGGTGTTACTTACAAGAAAGCTCCCATAAGATTTCAGCTGATTTCTCAGCAGAAAGTTTGCAAGCCAGAAGCGATTGGAACAAAATATTCAATGTAATGGCAAGCAAGGACCTACAACCAAGACTACTCTACCCAGGAAGGCTAGCATTTAAAATTGAAGGAGAGATAGAGAACTTCCCAGAAAAAGTTTCCCAGACAAGAAAAAGCTTCCCAGACAAGAAAAAGTTCATCACATCAAACATGTATTACAAGAAATATGAAAGGGATTTCTTTAAGATGAAGAAGGGGGAAAAAGAACATAACTATGAATAATAAAATGATAATAACTATGTAGTTATCAACAAATCACTTTAAATGTAAATGGACTAACTATTCCAAGCAAAAGAAATAAGGTAATTAAATGAATAAGAAAGCAATATCCATACATATGCTGTCTACAAGAGATGACTTCAGATTAAAAGAAACATATAAAACAAAAGCAGAGAAATGGAAAAAAAAGATATTTAATGCAAAGGGAAAGTAAAAGAATTTGGAGCACCAATAGTTATATCAGACAAAATAGACTTTAAAACAAAAGCTATAATAAGAAACAACAAAGAAGGACATTACATAATGATAAAGGGATCAATCCAGTGAGTGGATATAACTCTAGTAAACATCTATGCACCCTACATAGGATCACCTAAATATATAAAGCAAATATTGACAGACATAAAAGGAAAGATAGAAAATACTACCGTCATAGTAGGGAATTTTAACACACCATTGACACTAATGAGCAGACTTTCTAGACAGAGTACAAAGAAACAGGGGCCTTAAATGACACACTATACCCGATGTATTTAATTGATACTTTTAGAGTATTCCACCCCAAAGCAAAAGAATATACATTAGTTTCAAGTACACATGGAACATTTTTGATGGTAGACCACATGCAAGGCCACAAAACAAGTCACAATAAATTTAAGAAGATTGAAATCTTATCAAGCATCTTCTCCAACCACAATGGTATGAAACTAGAAATGAATTACAAGGAAAAAAAAAGAAAAAAACTGAAAACACACAAACACTTGAAGGCTAAATAACATGCTCCTAAACAATGAATCAGTTAACAATTAAATCAAGGAAGAAATCAAAAGATATCTGAGCCAAATGAAAATGAAAACACAATGACCAAAAATTTATGGAAAACAGTGAAAGAAGTTTTAAGAGGGAAATTCATATCAATACAGGTCTACCATAAGACACAATAAAATTTTCAATTAAACATCTAACCTTACACCAAACGGAACTAGAAAAAGATCCACAAACAGAGCCCAAAGTGAGTAGAAGTATTTCAGAGCAGAAATAAACAACATAGAGTCTAAAACAACAATAACAAAGATCAACGAAACTAAGAGCTGGTTCTTTGAAAAGATAAACAAAATTGATAATAAACCCTTAACCAGACTCATCAAGAAAAAAGAAAAGAGGACCCAAATAAATCAGAAATGAAAGAGAAGTGACAATGGACACCAAAGAAACACAAAGGATTATAAGAAAATACTATGAGCAATTATATGCCAACAAATTGGACAATCTGGAGGAAATGGATAAGTTTCTAAAAACATGCACTCTTCCAAGACTGAATCAAGAAAAAACAAATTCTGAACAAACAATTACTACTAATGAAATCAAATCAGTAATCAAAAAAACTCCCAACAAACAAAAGTGCTGGACCAGACGGCTTCACAAGTAAATTTTACCAAACATTCAAACAAGTATTAACACATACCCTTCTCTAACTAGTCTAAGAAAGTAAAGATGAAGGAAGTCTCCCAAGCTCATTTTATGAGGTCACCATTATCCTGATTCCAAAAAAGACATTACAAAAAAATAAAATAAAATATTAGGCCTATATCCCTGATAAACCTAGATGCAAAATTTATCAATAAAGTATTAGTGAAATAAATTCACCAATACATTAAAAATATCATACACTACCTGAAATTAAATAAATAAATAAATAAATAAATAAATAAATAAATAAATATTTTTTTAAAAGATCATATGCAATGATCAAGTGGGATTTATTCCTGGGATGTAAGTAAGGTTGTTTCAATATTTGCTAATCAATTACTGTGATACACCACATAAACAAAATGAAGGATAAAAGTTATATGATCATTATCAATAGAAAACATGTTTGACAAAATCCAACATCCATTGATAATAAAAACTCTCAGCAAAGTGGGAATACAGGGAACATATCTCAACATAATTAAGGCCATATATGACAACCACACTGCTAACATTGTATTCAATGAGGAAAAGCTAAAAACGTTTTCCTTAAGATCAAGAACAAGACAAAGATGTCCACTTTCACCACTTTTATTCAACGTTATATTAGAAATTCTAGCCACAGCAACCTGACAATAAAAATAAATAAAAATCATCCAAATTGGAAAGCAACAAATAAAATTGTCATTATTTACAGATAACATGATACTATATAGAAAGAACCTTAAAGAGTCTGCACACACACACAAAAATATTATTGTGTTTCCCTGAAAATGAGACCTAGATGGACAATCAGCTCTAAAGCGTCTTCTGGAACAAAAATTAATATAAGACCCGGTTTTGTATTATATTATGTTAGATAAGACCTGGTCTTATATTATAAAATAAGACCAGGTCACATATTAATTTTTGCTTCAAAAGATGCATGAGAGCTGATTGCCCGGCTAGGTCTTATTTTGGGGGAAACACAGTGGAACTGATAAATAAATTCAGTAAAGTAACAGGATACAAAATTAATATTCAGAAATTGCTTGCATTTTGATTCACCAATAATGAATTATCAGAAAGATAAATTAAGAAAACAATCCCATTTCCAATTGCATCAACAAATTAAAATACTTAGAAATAAATTTAATGAAGGAGGTAAAAAACAAACAAACAAAAACAAAACAACAACAAAAACTACTCAGAAAATTATAAGACATTAAAGAAAGAAATTGAAGAAAATACAAATAAATGGAAGCATATATGTTTATGGATAGGGAAAATTAACATAAACAAAATGCCCATATTATTCTAAGAATCTATAGATTCAATGCAATCCATATCTAAATGTCAATGGCATTTTTCACAGAACTAGATCAAATAATTCTAAAGTTTGTATGAAACCACAAAAGACCCCAAATAGCCACAGCAATCTTGCAAAAGAAGAACAAAGTTGAAGGATCAGTCTAACTGATATCAAACTATATTAAATGGCTATCGTAATCAAAACAGCACAGTACTGTCATAAAAACAGACATTTAGATCAATAAAACAGAAATAAACCCACATCTATATGGTCAGTTAAACTATGACAAAGAAAGCAAGTTTAACTGGTAACTGGGGTAAAGACAGTCTATTGAATAAATGGTGTTGGGAAAACTGTACAGATACTTGCAAAAAAAAAAAAAATGGAACTGAACCAACTTTTTAAACCATACATAAGAATAAACTCAAATGGATTAAAGAGTTAAATGTAAGACCGGAAACCATGAAACTCCTAAAAGTAAACATAGGCAGTAAACTCTCTGACATTTATCTCAGTAATGTTTTTTTTTTTTTACTGATATATCTTTCTGGCAAAGGAAACTAAAGAGAAAATAAACCCATGATACGACATCAAATTCAAAAGTTTTTGCACAGCAAATAAATCATCAACCAAACGAAAAGACAATCTACTGAATAGGAGAAGATATTCATGAATTATTATCCAATAAGGGGTCAATATACAAAATTGATAAAGAACTCATCAAACTTAACACCAAGAAAACCAAAGCATCCAATTTTAAGTGGGCAGATTTCCTGCATAGACATTTCTCCAAAGAGGACATACAGATGACAAATAGATATATGAAAGGATGCTCAATATCACTAATCAACAGAAAATGCATATTAAAACCACAATGTGGTCTCATCTTACAACTATGATAGTAATAATGTCTATCATCAATAAATCAATACACAAGTGTTGACATAGGTTCAGAAAAATAGTTATGTGTATAGATGAATGTTCATAGCAGCTTTATTTGTAACTGCCTTCCAAACTGGGAACAACTCAAATGTCTTTCAAGAGGTGGATTAATAAACATATTTTTGTATATTCATGTAATACGAATCAGCAATAAAAATAATAAACACTTTATGTGCACAACAGCTCAGATGTATCTCAAAATAATTATACTGAATGAAAGAAGCCAAGCAAAAAAGGAATACGTACTGTATTATTTTATCTTTATAAAATTCTAAAAAAATACAAACTATAGTGACAGAAAGAAAATGAACAGTTGCCTAGGGAGGACACTTTTCTCAGATCACTAAGATTACCAGTCCAATTAAGAGCACAAACTGGAATAGATTTAGCCGCTTTGATATAATTGATGCAATAAACCTCCTTTCCTTTCCTAGTCATCTTTCTAATCCATGATTCTTCTATGATTAAAAAGGTCAGGAAAATACATTATTTATATGAATAGTTCAAATATTTGTTGATTTCTCTGTCAGTGTCTCAGATGAGAGATGGGTAAAGCCTGACAATCAAACCCAATGTCATAAACATTAGTGGAACTGAATAACTCATTTTTGGAAATACAACTTGCTTAATCTAAGTCTGTGTCTACACGCAAAAAAAAAAAAAAGTGAAAAAAAAAAAGGCAGTCATATTAAAAAGAAGATTAAAACCTATTTATTTTCCAAAGTGTTTATGAGATTCTCTCGATCCTCTAGAAGCCAGGTTGCCTGACACGAAGGGTGTTCCTGGGTCAGAACTGTCAAACCAACATTTACACCCTGTTTCCATTTGTCATGGGAGCCACTAAAGACCTATTTTCCAAAGAAGATCGTCAAACTGATACTCAAAGAAAAGCAAAAATATTCTGTTTGTTCTAGACTCGTATTATCACTACTGCTTAAGCATCATATTCTTAAAATAAAGGATTAACAAAAAGTCTTGAGCTCTAGGTCCCAAACTTGTCGCTCATCTAGACATCCAGAGTCAGACATTTGGAAGTCATCTATGAAAGCTGACGTAGGAAAAGAGAGGAATCAGGATGATTACTTCTGCTATAGTCTAACCTTGACCTTACCATTCCAACCTGGGCTCAAAGACATCACACTGCTGGCTTTGAGGAGAAAGGAAAAAATGCAGAAGAGAAGGCAAAGAGTGAGAAAAGAAAAGACAGGCCTTCAAACTACTTGTTTCATCCAAACCCTGGCTGAGTCTTCACTCACCCCAAAGAGGTGGCTTCAGGAAAGGCTCAGAGATCCCAGCACTGCTGGAGTGAGACACCTGCTCCAGAAGACAAGACCTACCCAACCCCTTCTACTCATACTGTGCAAGCCAGCTGTCCTTAAAACTGGGCACAGGTGTCATCATAAGAGGTAAATAATTAACTCATTGTGAGAAACAACTCTCCAGCAGCAGCCCCAGGTTCTGGGAGTAAATCCTGCATGTTGTTGCTGATTCCCAAACCAGCTGCTGCCATAGCCCTTTCCTCTGTCTTTTTTTGTCTAAACCTTGGTTGATCCTTACATTGATTTAGTGCCCCACATTTTCTCCTCATCCCATGTCCCCTTACTGTCTTCCTCAATAAGGAGTCACTGCTTATTTAATGCTTCTAAGTTTGAACAGAGACTTGAGTACATGCCGTATTTGGCTCTAACCCTTCTTAGGAGGACTAGCCAGGCTGGGTCCTTTGAGTTACCCAGCCCCTCTGATTGCCTTCTCCTGGACGCTGGATGGCTTTTAGGTGCCCCCAGCACAAAGGCATGGAGAGGAGACAAGAATTGGGATAAGTGGATATGAGCATCAGACACAATGCATCATGGTTGAGGAAGGGAGAAGGAGAAATAAATTAAATTCAATATAAAACTGGTGGTTCAACAACATTTGAGTTGGCTAACTTCATCTTGAGACCTCTACCTTCAGCATTAACTCTAATAACATCCTAAGCAAGAAAAATAGAGTAAAAAGAGTCTTTACAATTCCTATACAATATCAATCTTTTAATTTTGGGGTTTTAAAACAGTGCCGATCCAAGGGTGTCTAAGTTTGAACAAAGAAACCTAGTCAATTTGCAGAAAATGGAGGGCTCTAGTTTCTCAGTCCTCAGTTCTCCCACTGGACCGGCCCTTATCTAAGAGCAAGATATGAGCAGGGTGAGAACACTGAGCTCTAGGAGTGGGAAATAGTATGGAAATGGAAATAGTGGGAAAGCACTGAAGGAAGACAGTTTGGCTTATTTTAGACTTATTATAAACCAGCCTGGTCTCCTAAACTCCTGCTGCTTGAAAGGCCATTTTTGTTACAGAAACCGGTAGGGAGCCTACAATCCCACGTGTTGCAGTCAGTTATATTTAGGTATCTTCATAATCTTTCTTGAGAGAAGCCCATAAAAAGGCCCCTCTCTGCCACCAGTGTTATCATTGAAGAACTGTTATGGGACATCCTGTGGCTTCTGACACTACCTCCAGGCTTGTGGCTATAGCCAACTACTCTTGGAGTAACTTATACTCAGGACGTTTAGGGATTCTCATTGACTTAAGAAGTATCTCTACTTGAGCCAAATATGCTGCTTTCATGCTAAAATTCCCTTCACCTTCTCTCTTCTCTTTCTCATTGCCTTCTCCCTATACCCAACTGTTATGAAAATATAGCTAGAAGCTGTCATTTTTACTTTGCTTAATATGTACAACAAAATTGTCTGCAAGATGTCTTAATTTTCAAAGTTTGAAAACCATCCCTTCAAGATTCCTTACTATTCAGAAATCATCTTATCAAAAAAAGAGAAAAGAAAAAAAGAAAGAAAAAATAAGAAAAAGAAAGAAAAAGAAAAAAATATAGCTTCTTTTTTCTTATTTAATTTTATCTGTTAATGGTATCCTTAGAATCATCATGATTTAAAAATAGAGATGTCCACAGATATAAGGCTATGTATTCATTTATTTTAAAATATCAGTGTAAAACTTAAGAGGGAAACAAACATAACAAAATCAGCTATTTCCAGAGAACTCATATTCTAGTAGAAATCAGTGAATGTTATGTAATATGATCAGGGCTTTAATTGGTATGTACCATTAGGAGATACCCAGGTAGGAGAGTAAGGGAATACAGTTTCCTGAAGCAAATAAAGTTTGAACTGAGTTTAGTTTTCCTGGTGGAAAAGGAGAGAAAGGACCTTTCGTGTATCACTACATACCATGAAGGTTGAAGGGACTTATGTGTTTGTGTATATTGAAAAGTCAGGTGCTTTAGTTTAGTTTCTTCCTGGGACTCTTGGGCCCACGGTTTGATAGGGATGAAACTGGAATGGCAGTTGGAAGCATTTTCTCTTTGCCCCCTCATTCAATATTACAGTAAGTTACTTTTGTCTTAAATTTCTTTTTTCTTTTTCTTTTTCTTTTTTTTTCTTTTTTTCCCCGTGGCAATACCTTCCAGAAGAACAGCTTGGGAAAGGCCCCATTCTACCATGACCTACAAAGAATGAGCTTAGCTATCATGAGAAGCAGAAATGAGCCCAGTCAGTTCTGCTTTTTTTATCTTTACTTATTTTTCATCTTGCTTCCATCATTAATTATAGCATATTAGTAGTAGTAGTAGTAGTAGTAGTAGTAGTAGTAGTAGTAGTATTTTTAAATGTGTAAGAGTAGTACTTGGTCTCCAGTTCATGTACCCTTGATCTATACACATACTACATACATTTGCTGGACCATATATTATCAAATAACCTCTACAAAAAAAAAAAAAAAAAGTTAGTTGTCTTCCATTGTCAAAAAAATATATACACATTTCTAAGGTCCTAACTCTTTGGCCTGGTATCAGGATCCTTCATGAGCAGCACCTCCCTTTCTAACTATTTAACTTATCACTACCCTAGACAATTCATTTGTTTTATCCTTGATTGGGGAGGGGGATTCTGACTGACCCCCATTTCTGCAATTTTCATCCCTTCCCTCTCATATTCAATCATGCCTTTCCCTCCATTAAACCATCCACATTTTCACCTCTCCAAACCTACACATTTTTCAAAGCCAGGTTAATTCCTTACCTCTGGTGTCAAGTCAACCTAATTCCACTTTGTTTAGAAATTGATTATTTAAATTTCCAAATGTTTATTTTCTATATCACTCATATTGCCTTTAAAAAGTAGGTAAGAGACAACAAGATGGCCAAATGGAAAGGAAAATATCTCTGGAATCAAACCAAGATCAAATTTGAGCTCTGTTAAAATATACGACTTCAATTTCCCCATTTGAAAATAGGACACATACCTTAAAATAAGATGTTATTTCAAGATATTAAAAACCATAATAATAAGAGAACCTTAAAGCATTATGTGATTGTTAAATTAAATAAACAAGTAAGTGCTTGGCATAATATAGCCTCAGTTCTGCTATCTTCAAAATGTATTCAAGGTTAGTATCACAATAGTAGCATAATACATAATTATCAGGTACTGCTTTGGATTCTTATTTCTCATGCATCATCTTTCAAATCATTTTAGTGTCTAAAAGGTAATAGCCATGTCTCTTGTTTAATATCTCTATATCATCTAACTCATAATGGATTCTAATTAAATATAACTTTCCATTATCAATATATTATATATGAATGCCAAACAGCTATTTGGAATAAAAGTATCATTTCTTTACACACATAAACTCAGATATTGATGTTTTCATTAATTCTCTGATAAAAAATTTTAATCAAGCCAGACATAAATCAAGTTTGCTCCCTTTTTTCCTCAAGTCTTTATCTCACTGTCCACATCTTTTTTTAAAGGGTTAAATCTTTTTTGAGCCCAAATCTGACATCCCCATTGTTGATTCATGGTTGGGAATTATTAAAATGGAGGAGCTAGATGGACAAATCCAGGTGTGACAGAGAGATTTAGACAGGTTCTGATCAGAAATCAGTTAAGGCCTTCAGATTAGTCTGTTAGCACTTGGAAAATCTTCTGAAATCACTTCATACATATTTTTCCCCTTAACTCTCTATCTTTCTAAAGACCCTCTCAATATTGGGTCAGATTATGCATATTAAAGGATCTGTAAAACCCATGCTAATTTAAGCCGCAAGCACTGCGCATTACAAATAACCCACACCAGTAAAGTCCCTAAGTCTATGTGTGTGTGATTCAACAACTTTCAGAAAATTGGGTCAGAAATTGTTCAGTTTAGAAATGAAGTCTCTGAAATATCACAATAGCCCTTTAGACAGAATGCTTAGTGGTATCAGAACTGTTCCAGGTTTTAAAGCTTGAGTTTCTTCTCAACTTGCATGTACAACCTTTCTAAGACATACAGTTGCTTTGTCCTTTGATGGATAATCAGAAATCGTCTACCTCCCACCCTTGGCTTATTATGTATCACTGTTATATTGGTTCTGTATTCTTTATTTGATTAATGCTATGAAAATATAAACTCATTAACTGCTGAAGACAAGGATACATTCTGAACTCTAGTCTGACATTCAAGGTCTTTGGTAATGGAACCCCAAAACCTCTTTATAGAAATATTTCACTGGCAAATAATGCATCCCTATCAGTTGCTACAAGTTACCTAGAGTCCAGTGGAGAAGACAGATGAATACAAGCAAGCACAACTGAATGCCAGGGCAAACAGATAGAAGACGTAGGTGAAAACAGTGTTAAACGATCCCAAAGGAAGGAGTCTAATGGAGGCTAGGGTTTTAGGAAGAGAGTTTAAGATGAAGTGTCAGCCAAACTAAATCTTGAAGGACGAATGGGAAATACGAAAGGGGTAATTGGCATATAGTAGTCCACCCAAATAGATAAATATGTACAGAGGAGATGAAATTGCAATTAATCCAGAAGAATCTATCTATCTATCTATCTATCTATCTATCTATCTATCTACCCATCCATCCATCCATCCATCCATCCATCCATCCATCCATCCATCCATCTATCTATCTCCAGTGTGTCAAATAATTAGACTGTCAGATTAGATTCTCTAAAATTAGCAATAGCAATATTTCTGTTACCACATGCTGTTTTAGAAACTTACCATTCTCTCACTAAGAAATGGAATCTATTTCCTACCTCTTGAACCTAGGAGGGTTTGTGACTACTCCAATCAATAGCATATAGAGGGAGTGATTCTAGATGACTTTGAGCATAGTTCTTTAAAAGGCCACACGTTCTACTTGGCTGTCTTTTCCCTTGAAACCTTCCCACCATGCTGTGAGAAAGCCAAAAAGAAACTTGGAAAGTCCATGAGTGGATGATCTGAGAGACAGTTCCAACTGTGTGAATCTTCCCAGCCAATAGCTAGCATTGACCAGCAAACATGTAAGTAAGCATATCCTCAGATGATTCCAGTCCTCAGCCTTTGAGCTGCCTCATTGATACTGAGTGAACAGAGGTGATCTGTCCCTGTCCAGTTCTACAAACCAATTGTACTTTATGAGCAAAATAAATGACTTTGTTTTAAGCCACTAAGTTTTGGGTGATTTGTATCACAGCACTAAATAACAGGTTCAGACTAGGAGACAGTTAGGTCCTGGAGCATTTTCTGATCTTAGGCAATAATTTTAGAGTTTAGCATGTATGTAGTGGGAATTGTTTAAGCAAGGAAGTGATTTGATCAGATTTTCCTTTTAGCACAATTATTCTAGCAGCTGAACAGAGACTGAACTGGAAAATAAAACAAGAGACAGGGAGACCAGTTAAGAGAGTGGTTAAGACTAGACATATAAAGATTTGAAATACCTCAGTAAATATGACAATGAGAAACTTAGAATAGGTATGAAGGATACAATAAGCAAGAAATATCAAAAGGACTTGATATCTATTATATATGTTGTAGAACTTGAGATTAATTTCCAATTCTAATTTGTATGACAGGTTGAATGATACAGCGATCACGCAGACAAGGAATATTAAATGAGAAGCATGTTTGGTGGGGAAGTTGTTAACGGAGTATAAATTTAAACATACATTTAAGGTACCTGAGTGGACATCTTCAGAGAGAACCCCGGTATGTGATCTATACATCAGAGTATACATTATGGATGAAAATATAGATTTGGGAAACATCAACCTAATGGTGGTAACTGAAGTCATAAAAGTGGAAGAGATTTCCCTAAGACATTTTATAACTAAAAAAGGAGAAATGTCTAAAGTGATGACCTGGGAAATACCAATATTATTAAAAATGCAGAGAGGAAGAAAATACACAAAAGAAACTGAGGAGCACCCAGAGAAGAAGGAAGGGGAGCAGAAAAGAATGTTATCAAGAAATCCAGGTGTACAGGTTATCTATTGCTTTGTAGAAAAATTACCTAAGAACTTAGTCTAAAACAACAATAAGAATTTGTTGCCTCACAATCTGTAGGTCAGGAATTTGGAAGCAAATGTGGTTGGTTTTGGCTTCAGATTTTCTCATGATGTTGCTTTCAGGATGTCTCCTGGAGTTGTAGTTAATCTGAAATCTTGAATAGGGCCAGAGGATCTGCTTCCAAGATGGCTCACTTACATGGCTATTGTAAAGTAAGTCTCAGTTCCTCACCTTGTGGACCTCTCCATAGAGAAGAAGCATAACATGATAGCTGAATTTCCCCAGAGTGAGTAACCCAAGGGATCAGGGAAGAAGCTGTCATGTCATTGTGACCTAGTCTCAAAAGTCCCATGTCATCATTTCCATGCAATCCTATTATGTATACAGGTCAGCTCCATTCAGTGTTTTATAAGACTACAAAAAACACAAATAACAGAGGGTGGGCCAGACTGGGGGACAGCTGCCACACCAGGAAAGGAAACTGTCTAAAGAAGTGAATGGTCCTTAGTGTAAAAGGAAATAAATTATTCTACATGACCACATATTATTTTCTTGACTATACCATACACTTTCTCTGTTTTGAACTATTATTTATTCTATTTCTCTGAACTAAAAGTCCTTCTACTTTTTCTCTTCCTCCGTATCTTTATTCTCCAAATCCTTCTTATACTTCCCAGTCCAGCCTGTAAACAAATTTCTCATTGCTATTTAATCTGAGATGTCACTATGATCTCTTTCTTCTTTGAGCAATCCTGGCACATTGCATCTCACTTATTATGCATTTGTTCACTATTATGCAAATGGTTATTCAGCGTTAGCTATATGTCAAGCACTAATCTAGAAAGTAGGGATACAACAATAAACAGAAATTCCCTCTGATGGATTTTATATCCTATTGAGGTAAAGAAAAATAAATAAATAGATTGGTATAATAATTCAGGTAAAAATGCATGCTATGGTAAAAAAAAAAAATTAAAGCAAGTTTATGGGGACTAGTTGGAGAGCAGTGTGTGACTAGGTAGGATTGTCAAGGAAGATCTTAGGAGTTAAGTTTTGAGAAAAGCCTAAATGAAGTTAGGGAGGAAAAAAAGCATTTAGAAAAAATAACAATAAAACAAACAAATCCTGGTGCTGTACTTATTTGTTACCACCTGACAAACCCTCTCCAAATTCAAAGGATTAACATGTTTAACAATCAGTTTTTTGTTCATAGATCTGTAATTTGGGCTGGGCTTTGTCACAGTGGCTTGTCTGGGCTTCACCAGTGTCCATTCAAGTAACTTGACTGGGCTGGAAAATCCATTTCCAAAATGGCTCATGTGGCTGGCAAGTGGTACTGGTTGTCAGTTGCACCATTCATCTGGGAGCCTTAGTTCTTTTTACACAAGCCTATCGGTGGGGCTAATTGGGCTTCTTTATAGAATGTTGGCTAGGTTCCAACTTTGAGTATTTAAGAAGCAGGATAGTGTCCAGTCTCTTAAAATCTATGTCCATAAACTGCTACAGCACTACTTCCACCACATTCACTTGGTCAAGCAGTCACAGAGGCTACCCTGATTCCAGGGGAGGTGACATTTGATCATTTTAATCTACCACAACTTATGTTTATATATTGTTATGTATCATTTCTAGTCAGCAACAGTTCCCAAACTGAAGTACATTTCTTGAAGGTAGACACTGTTATGCTTTCTTTAACAGAGCACTGACATAACTTGGAAATAATATAATAAACACTAGTTTAAATGTATACAAGAGTGCTATAAGGTTCAAAAGGATAAATCAAACATGACTGTATTGATATGAACATTCTTAAAAGTATTTATTCATATCTTCACATTTCAACTCTATCTTATGAACAAAAATGGGTATATAGAATCTGACAAGTGATTCATCAATCAAGAAAAGGGAGAAGTTATAATCATACACAAACGCATAAACAGGGACTTGAAAACTGGAAATTGTACTGGGACACATGCAAGACATCATTTAAAATTAGTTATAATATGACAGTATCTGGAATATAAATTCCATTAATGTCAAATGAACCAGCAAGTATCAGTTATGTGTCTGAGTATCTTGCAACGGAAGAAAGGAAGGCCTAGATTTACATTGAGGATGAAGATGGTGAAATGGCAAGCCTAGCAGACCAATGATGCTTTTGTGGAATTTACTTTCTATGGAATTTAGGATGATAAGAAATAAAAAGTATGAAAATGTCAGCCAGAGATAAGGCACCATGAAGTACAGTTAAGCAGAGTGAAAAGAGCTGGTAGGAATTAGAACCTGATATAAAGGCAATTTTTACCACGGAAGAAAGACAGTGGTTAAGGAAACTGGGGAGTGGGCTCAAAGAAGACAGATTTTGAAAGTGTTATTGCTTATCTAGAGAATGCTCTAGGTAGGTTAGTTAGGCAAAGAAAAAGACTATAGGTATTCTGCAAAGGGAAATTTTATTCTATAGTTGCAAAATCTCTCTCGTAAATCGGTCTTTATTTTTAAGTAAAAGATTCTTGAACCATATGTTTTCTCAAAGTAGTACTGTACTTGGATTCTTAAACTGAATGACTTTTAAGGCTCTTTTAGCTTTAAATGTGTGATTGTGAGATTTGGGTTCAAATCCTAACTATGACACTTAACTTGGCTTTGAGATATTGGGAAAAAATCCTTTAACTCTTTGGTCTATAATTTTTTATCTGTAAGGCAGAAACTATAATAGAGTCCAATCTCAGGGAGGGGTATTAGAACCAAATTGGTAAAAGAATGTGACTATTCAAATAATCAATATTGTCTCTCGTTTTTCAGATTCATCTTCCCCAACAAGTCCCTTGTAGGCTAGTTGACTGAGGTTAAGTCAAAATTCCCATACTGGACTTCAAGGTTCTCTATAGGTTGACCAAACCTTACCTACGTTACCTCATCTTCTACAGTTTCAAATTAAATGTTCCATTGTCCTTATGCATTCTGTGCATATGTGATGTTGCTCTTTTTGAATGTAAAATGTTATACCATACAATTGAATTCTTAATTATGGGCAATGAAAAATTTAGCATTGAAAATGTCCATGCAGATTTTTGTCATATCTTCCCTTATTTTACAAATCAACAAACAACAATGATAACAACAACAAAATGGAAAACAAAAACAAAAACAAAACACAAAAGCTCAGAGATGTTGAGCTGCCCAAGACCAAAGGTCTAGAATTTAGAATTTAAATCTTCTAATTCCAGAAACAGTATTTTTTTTCTATTATACCACAATGTTGATCTGTATGTTTTCTAGGATTGCATGTAAATAGTTTCAAATAAAATTTTTAAAGCGTAAAGTAAAATAAAATTAAATAAAATAAAACAAAATAAATATATTTTTTCTGACTAATTCCTATTGATCTTTTATTTTAGAACAAGCTTGTGATAAAATGGTAATGATGTTGCAGCTTCAAACATAAGTACCTTTATGGCAACACCTACTGCTTCACCATCCCCTCTTCAGATATGTCAAAATATCTGGCTATCCTTTATTTATATTCAACATGAATATGAGCTATTAAAATGTGATTTTTGTACAGTCCCATTCATTCATTTTAGTTTTTACTCCCTTGCCTTTGAGGTTAAATTCATAAAATCCTCTTTGAACCCAAAGTCCATAACTTTAGTACCTATGTTTTCTTCTAAGCAGTTTATTGTTTCAGGTCTGATGTTTAGGTCTTTGATCCATTTTGAGTTAATTTTGGTACATGGTGACAAATAGCAGTCCAGTTTCATTCTTTTGTACGCAGCTTTCCAATTTTCCCAGTACCATTTATTGAAGAGGCTTTCCATGCTCCATTGTATGTTTTTGGCTCCTTTGTCAAAAATTATCTGTCCATATTTATGAGAGTTTATTTCTGGGTTTTCAATTCTATTCCATTGGTCTGTGTGTCTGTTTTTCTATATCAAACTAAAAAGCTTCGGCACAGCAAAAGAAACCATCAAAAAAAACAAAGAGGCAACCAAATGAATATGAGGAAATATTTGCAAACAATGCCTCCAATAAGGGGCTAATATCCAAATTATACAAGGAACTCATACAACTCAACAACAAAAAGACAATGCAATTAAAAAAAATGGGCTGATGACATGAACAGAAGTTTCTCCCAACGAGAATACAAACGGCCAATAGATATATGAAAAAATGTTCAACTTTCATTATCAGGAAATGCAAATCAAAACCACAATGAGATACCACCTCATACCTGTTAGAATGGCTACCATCAACAAGACAAATAATAACACGCGTTGGAGAGAATGTGGAGAAAAAGAAATCCTCATATACTGTTCGTGGGAATGTAAATTGGTACAGCCTCCATGGAAAACATTAGAGGTTCCTCAAAAAAGTAAGAATAAGAATATGATCCCTTTCATGGGTATACACCCCAAAACTCTGAAAACATTTATCTGTAAAGATATATATACTCCAATGTTCATTGCAGCATTATTTACAGTGGCCAAGACATGGAAACAATCAAAGTGTCCTTTGATAGGTGATTGAATAAAGAAGATGTGGTACATAGTTTACACAATGGAATACTACTCTACCATAAGAAAAGATAAAATACTGCCATTTACAACAACATGGCTGGATCTTGAGATTATTATGCTAAGTGAAATAAATCAGACAGAAAAAGTGAAGAACCATGTGACTTCACTCATGTGGGATATAAAACAGAAGGCAAAAAACAACAAGACAAACAAATAAAGAAACAAAAACTCATAGACACAGACAACAGTTTAGTGGTTACCAGAGGGTAAGGGGGGAGGGAGATGGTAGAAGAGAGTAAAGGGGGTCAAATATATGGTGATGGAAGGAGAACTGACTCTGGGTGGTGAACACATAATGTAATACGTAGATGACGTATTCTAGAATTGTACACTTGAAACCTATGTAGTTTTGTTGACCATTGTCATCTCAATAAATTTTAATAGAAAGTAAAGAAAAAGCAAAGAAAATGGAAACTTTTTTTTTTTTTCTTAATATGATTTTGGAAAGAAAATATTTGCCTCGTTGTAAAGCTGTTTCTTGGAGAAGGTAAACAAGGTATATTCTAGGGCTGGACCCTTTCCTGAAAAATCCCAGCCATACTACACTAGTCGCCACATGTTTGGTCTCCCCTGCACTATTTTAGTCTTCCAAAAGAAGGCATTGACCATTGCATTTCAAATGAACCTCTGTTCCAAGCTGTGTACTAAAATATTCCTTAGTGTATGAGGATATGTGCCCAATGCCTCCTGAGTGGGACTGAGGAAGGAGAGTGAGACTCAGGGGGATTCTATTCCTGACAAGTGAGCTTCCAGGTACTAAAGAAACAAGCAAAGCTCTAAGTCCTACTAAACTCGCCCAAAGTTATTATGTTGTCTCAAAGCTGCTTCTGCTTGAGGCTCTCATTTCATCGTGGCACAATTACAGGCATAATCATATGTTGCTTGAGTTTAAAAATAAATTCTCAATCATGTTATGTTAATGAAGAGTCAGGGATATGTTTTGTAATAGCTCACTTCCCCCTGTGGACAGGTAACCTCGTTGATGCTGAAATTTCCAATTTCAATCACTGCACTTATGAATTATTTTTAATCATGTTTTAATACACTCCTTCTGTCTTCCCTCCCTAAGCATTTTGAAAGTCTCTCTTAGAAGAAAAAAATAATAATAATAGTTATACAGCATCAGAGCTAGAAGTTATATTAAACATGATCTAATCATTCTTTGTTATTTTTGTTTAACAGATGAAGATATTAACGTCTAGATAAGGTAGACCTGAAAAGTCACATGGCCAGATGAAGCAGAGGTGGCACTAGAAGCCAGGCGTCCAGGTCTGTGCTTCAGCTTTGAAGACAAACTAGAACTACTCACAGCTTGTCACAAGTTTTATTCAGATTCATTGTGCCCCTCTAGCCACTCTGACTCCAGTCGTATCCTATTCCACCTTTTCAATATTCAGTTTCTATAACTCTATGCCAGACAGTGGAGTCACACCAGTGAACTAACAGGCATGATCCCTGTTCCCAGGATTACTAGGATTTCACTCTCTATGTCCTCTAAGAAGATTAAAGAACAGATTCTACCATTTCCGGAGACACTCACATTCAAGCAGCTACCCCCATTCACCTTGTTCCTTGCTGTTTCTCCATCACCAGAAGGCCCACCTATCGCCTCACCTGGCTCAGACACTTCCTCAACCTCTCCTCCTGTCATTTATGCAACACTCCCTCTATGGCAGTTGCTGGCAGCTTCTTTTTGCTCAAGGTATTTCAGTCTGGAAAAATGAAAAGCATGGAAGTGTGCCATGAGCAACAGTGGCTGCTGTTAAGTGCTTTGGCAGTTGGTCAAGATTTAGCCACCTGCCTGGAAGAAGTTTTATTTACCAGCAAATTCCACCCCCTCTGTTACCTCACTGCCTTGCTCCTCCAAACACTCTTAAGCAGTGGATCATTTCTGTATTTATTCATTATGATCTTCATGAAAGTCAAAGACATTTGACTCACAAAACCACTATGGCAAAAAACCAGGCTTTTAAAATCTCCAATTTATTTTCTTCCAGATGACTGCTTTTCAGCATTCCTTCAAACTCAGTATCATCCTTTGCCAGAACACCTGATGGTTATGTAAGGACAAATCCAAGAGCAAACAGACTCATCTTCCTTTCTCATTCTCCTCTGTTTCCCAGTGGAGGCAAATACATACATACATACATACATACATACATACATACATCTATAAAAATACATTGGTTGAAAATAATTAAGCCAAACCTCAAGATAGAATAATAATAAATAATCTTGACTGAAAAATCCTCCCCTCTTGTCAAATCCCACTGAATCATTTTGTTTATTTCTTTGAAAAACCAAAGTTACAGAGGGGAGGTCTGTTTGTAAAGTTGTAGATACTTGGAGGAGACTATATGTCATTTCAAAGAAAAGGACAGATGCAGTTGGAAGCCTGGAAGCCTTATTAAGAGGGAGCTAAACAATGGAGCCTGGCATCTGAGAAACATGAATGTAAACATTTTAGAGTTGGACTATTCTGTAACCCTGGAAAATTAATGTTTGCTGTGTAGAAATACAACAAATGCTCTATGCCAATGCCTCTGTACTTAGAGAATTGTTTCATTTAATACAGTCACACAAGCTGTATCAGCTCCTCAATGAGTCATCTACACACTTGTACACATAGCTATGGTCTCACTGGGACTAATTTCACAGAGATGGGAAGGAGGAAAAATGAGAGAAGTGTAGTCTGAAACTAAGTTCTGTGGCTTATGCTAAGAAGAAAAGAAGGGAAGGGTAACATCTGAAACCAAGCCCAAAAAGTAAGAAAAAACACTGTTTTGCTACCTTGAATGTTTACTTTGAGTAAGTTTTACCTTGAGAATGTAAACACCTTGAAAGAAGGAAGCACACAATACGCTCATTTCATAATTCCCAGCTAAGCAAAATGACTACTTCTATATCCGGTATTTGGATGGTGGATCAAATTTCTCAGTATCACACACAGAATGGCAGAAGTAGAAAGAAGAAAATGGATCCAGGAATGTAACTTCTTTTTTCTACAGGAGGAATTTGACCTCCATGCATAAGGCCTCAGGGCCAGTTTGTGGCAGAGCGAGGACAGGTAGGTAAGTCTGAGTTCCCTGCTCACCCAGTGCTAGTTTGACTGTTATCCCTCCTGGTAGGCTGTACTTGACCTTACGCAAGCTGCATGCTTGTAACTGCAAGTGCTATATTTAACTAGTTAGTCTGCAATCTAACGTGTCTTCTTTCCTGTTCCTGCTTTTCCAGAGCTTACTTATCCTTCAAAGCTGAGAGATAGCCCCACATTCTTCCTCGATAGTTCCACCAAGCAGTCTTTCCATTCCAGTCATTTCTCACCTAATGACTAGGGTGTTACCTATACCTCTCTGATAGAAATCATGGCTGCAGAAAGCCTTAGTACTCGCCTGCTGCAAGAGATTGACTTCCCTTATGTCTCCCTTTTCTCTGCCTTTCTACCTTTGCCTGGGAATCCCTCCTCAATCTTGCTATGATTAGAAAACATTAAAAAATATATTCTCTTTTATTGTTCTTCCGCACTGCCCTCTTTTCCATCCCTTCATTAAACTAATTCTCTTATTTTATTGTTTCCATGCTAAGGATGGAATGCTGGAGTGGCCTCCAAATGCTTATTTATTTATTTTTTCTCAAAATTTAAATCCTTCAGAATAGGTAGAATGTTTTCAGAGATCAAGTAATGTAAGGGTATGGTCTGAAAGAAGAACTGAAAAGAAATGTGAAAAGAGAATCCATTTGCACCATTCTTCATGATAGAAAGTTTTCAAGTCTGGTTTGGAAGTTGGGATAGAAAGTTCTGAAAGTCTCAGAGCAATGAGGCTCTCTGATCCTTGAATCCAAACAGCACTGCTGGTTAGTGGTGAGATCCCCCAATCAGAGTGAGTTGGAAGGGCAGCAGAGTGTGTGGGTTCTGGGCACAGCGCTTCGATACTTAATCCAAATTTCCAAGGCCCAACCATGGATCTGAGGCAGCACAGAGCCTGAGAACCTGAAGATGTCATGTACCAGGGAATAATGGATGCCTCTGAGGTAGTCTATACACGGATGATGGAGTCTCAGCATCCCTCCAAACCCTTAACCGATGCATAAGATCATAGAATCCTATATCACCTTAGGGAAATTCCAAAAACAACTAAACTAAAATTTCCAAAACCTGGTAGAATGAGGAATCATATTTGGAAATGAAGTTGAGTTACAGAAAAGTAAGAAAAAGGTATTGTTTCACACATCTGAGGTGGTGTGTTGAAATTTATCCCTCTATCTTACCTTGCTAGATTCTTGAGTCAATTCAGACTTGTAAATGCTGAACTAACTATGGCAGATATTAGGACAAAAAGGAGGTTGGAGGGAAATAGCACCCCATTAACAAGGCCCGTCTTAGCACAGTGATTTGGGGGTATCCTGGTCTCCATACTTGTCTCGGCGGCATTCTTGTGCTTCATCTTTTTCGAAAAAACTGTCATCACCTCATCGACTTTGAAGCTCTGTGATGTTGGGTAGTGCCTCAACTATCTCATCTTTATACAGGGATGATCACTGCACTTATTTTTTAGGCTTATTTGAAGATTAAATAAGTTAATGCATGCAAATAACCTAAAACACCACTTAATACATAGTATGTAATCAATAAATATGTGATTATTTGTTTTTAATTGGTGTGTTATTCTCTCAATTCTCTCTTTCCCTGGTTAGGAATGGCATGACTGGTCCCGTTTGTTCTTTGAAATGTAAAATATTCTGCAACGATTTTAGCTTTTCCTCTAGGGTCTAAACTACGACATGAAACAAGGCACTGGGGGAAGAAGGGATGGGTATGGAGGTAGAAAGGGAACGGACCTTTTCTTCAACCTCTTCCTTGCCTCTGTATACGTGGCTTTTTTTTTTTTTTTTTTTTTAAGTACAAACACATCTGAAAAGTTCTTAAAGAGAGTATGTAATTCCTTCAGGGATGTGCTAAAAGGAAAGAAAAGTTTTGAGACCAATTCTGAGAGACAGCAAGAAGAGAAACCTATCCTTTTTTTTGTTTGGGTGGGGGGAGGGGTTGTACATAAATGAAAAACAACCTGGCAACCAGGGGCTGGCCAGGCCAAGTCATGCCCCCAGGGATTATTAGAGACCGGAAGACTCAATTTCTTTAGACTGTCTCCATTGTGCTCTGACACCCCCCCATTGTACCTATCTGCTTCTATATGTTTCTAGGCCCTGCTCTGCTGAAGCTTTGAGTACAAATAAAAAGGACCAAAAGGGCTTGGAGCTAAGATAACTCCCTCCTACCATTGCTTGCAGAGAACCACTCCTGGAGATGCAAATTTAAATTCTGAATGCATTATCCCATAGAAACATTGCTACACTTTGTATTTAGTTTCCATAGTGTTTTTAGGACATTACTGTAGTTCAGCTACATTATGACTTAAATAGGCTTTTGTGAGTGGCTTGGGAACTAAAACACCATGTCTGAAACACATTTCTTTAAGAAAAATGCCTCCCGACTTCAAAAATGGACTTGTAAATCAAACTTCTTTTCAATATATGAAAAGGGAACTATTGGCATTAGCATGTGTTATATTTTTATTTGAATGTGTCTTATATTACAAACTTGATGTAAAATACTAAAAGGTAGCTTTCTCTGGAATTTCTTTATAACACTCCACACTCCACCTATACACATCCTCCAACATTATGTTCACATGTCCAGCGTAGTATTTTTTTACATAGGTGTTCAATTAAATTAATACTGGCTGAAGCTGACTTATTAGGTCAGCTAGAGCTAGCTTTTCTGAGAAATTGCTATCTGAATCGCCAAAGCAAATTTACTTGTTAACTAATTTGTTTTGATTGAAGTTTCTTTTCCATAAAGTTATTTCCTTATTTCTAATATCAAATAAAAAAGAAAACGTACAAAATCTGTGTACCATATTTGCTAGAACTTGTTGCTTAAATAAAAGGAAATGGCACTGCAGCCACAAACCCTGTGTAATCTGAGTACTGGCTGGTATAAAAGACCACTAGGAATCACCTCTGATGATATTTCATTCCCTGCTCTTTTTAAAAAGGGCAAAACCATCACAGAGGTCACATTTGACAAACTTGTTTGTTTTGCCATTCTTAGTGTTTGTCTCCACAATCAAGACCCAACCTCACCTCATTTCCTCCACTCCACACCTCTCCTCCTTACCCTTTTCCCCTCCTCTTCTTTCTTTCTTATTTTTTTTTTTCTGTCTCTGCCCTCCCCCACCTCCTCTGAAAACTCTAATGACTAGAATAAACCAAAATGTCAACATTTGCAATTCTGGAGCTTCATTTAAGCAATAAAAATAATAATTAAAAGGGTAAAACCTTAGAGAGATTTCTTCATTTTATATGGTTTGCCAGCAATGATACACATTCAAAAAAAAAAAAAGCCAGTAAAAGAATTAATTAGAAACAGCCAAAGCTCAACAAGCTCTGCAAGTTAATGAAGCAGAGAGGAAAATGTCATCTTTGAGACCCAGAGCTGCATTGGCTTGGATAATATCCACTCCTGTCTTACTCTCCTAACTAAACCTCTTTTAATCTCTCCTCGAGAAATCAATGCTAATGACACGGATTTACCAAGAAATGACAGCAGCATAATGCCACGAGAGCTGCTCCTGTTTAATGTAACTTAGTTCTGATGGGAACACTCAGAGTTTCATTCTGACAGCAAGTTGTTGTTTTGCATGCTCCTTTTGGGACTCGAAATAATGGAAGAGCTTCATTTTATTTTATTTTGATTCCTTCCATTGTGAGTTTGTTTTTTATATTGCTCCCTCTATCCCTCTTTCCAAAGCAGCTTTTTTTCTCCTAGTCGTAAGATTTCCACCCCTGTCATTCCCATCCACATTCTACAATCCACTCTCATTTCCTCTATCTTTCTTCAGAATGGTTCTCTTATGGCCAGCTGCTAGTGGCACAGTAGTGTACACAGCTTCCCTCCCGTTCTCTTCTACACGAGGTAATTTATATACACACATCTACTTACTTCTGTTTCTATTTCAATTGTCTGTTTGGTTGCTATGGTCAAATAAACAGGCTATTTCAATAATATGTCTAAAATATACAATTCACATAAATTTAAGGAATATCATTATATTGTTATTAAAACATAAATGTAAAGTTCATGCTCCATAATAGTGCTGTTCTTAAGCCCATCATACTGAGACACGTTCCACTGAATAGTGTACCTTTAAAGAATTGGAATCATGAGAAATGTCAGAAACATGGCAGCATGAGGGGGTCCCCCTTGATCTCTCCCCTTGAAGTTACAACAAGTTGAACAGCTATATCTCAACAAAGGATTCCCTGCACAATACACAAACACATCTGAGAGATCCATGCATTGAAACATCTGAAGGTGGGTGAATCAGGGCAAATAGGAGAGGATGGGACAGAGAAGAGCAGAAATGGCAGTCCCGGACGCAGCCCAGAGCTCCTGTGGTCCCAGGAGCGGGGAGGATTCAAAGAGCAGGTGCACTCTCTGTGGCCCAAGTATTCCTGCCCGAAGGATCAGCATGTAATACTGAATCAAGTGATGGGTGCAGAGACCTTGGGGCAAAGACGGAATACAGGAGTGTGGCAGCTGTGGTCTAACAGCCTTCACTGCCAGGAAGAAAACAAAGCCATTGAGACTGGCTGCCTCTACGCACCCTCTCAGAGCTCACCTCCTTCACATGCTCCCAGTGTACCCAGCAGGCCCCAGAAAAACTGTCACAGTCTTGGGTTAAAGAGCAGAAAATCTACAGCTCTGAGAACTGGAGATGCAGTTCCTGAGCAGAGGAGCTCACTGCGGCTAATTTCAGTGACAAGGAGGGAGACACAGGGGCTAGTCAGTTGTGGTCTGGCAGTCACCATTACTTGAAGGACAACAAAGCTACAAACATACCCGCTACCTCTCCCAGTCTACCCCACCCTCACTTTTCATGGCTGATCCCAGCGGGGGCAGCAGAGCTGATGAGGTGCACAGCTCTGAATCTGGCTGCGGGGGCAGCACTGGGATTTCAGGGGCTCAGAAACCCATTGTCGACCACATTCTCCCATGGGAGTGGAGCCCTGATACCAAGGCAATCTGATCACAGAGGAGATGCCCACTTCCATAGGACTCTTTCACCACAGGAAGCTGGAATAGGGCAAGATAAAACAAAACTGCCTAGTGCTACCTATTGAAAACCAAAAGAAAGACCTATTTATATCAACCTGCTGCAGAATTCATTTCTGTACATGCCCAGGAAGAGAAATAATTCATCAATTACTATTAATAACCAAGGTAACGAGGCAGCTCAGAAAGAAAATAAAAAGTTTCCAGAAAATAAACTTAAGGACGTGGAAATATGTGATTTAAATGACTGAAAATTCAAGATTGCAATTCTGAAAAAACAAGATGCAAGAAAACACAGATAGGCAGTTTAATGAACTCAGAAATAAAATCAACAAACAGATACTTTACCAAAGAGATCGAAATTTTTAAAAAGAACCAAATAGAAGTCCTGGAGCTGAGGAACTCAATAAAAGAGATGAAGAATGAAATAGAGAGCTTAGAAAATAAAGCTGACCAGATGAAGGGAAGAATTAGTGACATCAAATATAGAAATCTGCAAATGACACAGATGGAAGAAGAGAGAGACTTGGGAGTTAAAATACATAACTTGGGAGTTAAAAGAATTCTACAAGAGATCTCTGACTCCATCAGAAAGAACAACATAAGAATAATGGGTATACCAGAAGGAGAAGAGAGAGAGAGAGAGAGAGAGAGAGAGAGAGAGAGAGAGAGAGAGAGAGGGGCACAGAAGGCCTATTCAAACAAATAGTTGATGAGAACTTCCCAAACCTATGGAAAGAACTGGATCCTTAAATTCAAGAAGCAAACAAGAGACCTAATTACTTCAATCCTATAAGGCCTTCTCTAAGGCATAGTACATTAAAATTGCCAAAAATTATTGACAAGAAAATAATTCTCCAGGCAGTCAGGGGAAAGAAGATGGTAACCTAAAAGGAAAGCCCATTACATTATGATCACATTTTTTTTTCTTCAGCAGAAACTCTACAAGCTAGCAGTGACTAGAATCAAATATTCAAACTATTGAAAGAGAGAAATTACCAGATAAGAGTAATACAATTTTTGACAATTAAATTTGCGAACTTGTTGCAACGATGTTGCTAAGTGTTTTTTATATCAGAGGGATTGTTCATTATGAATTTGTACCAACTGGACAAACAGTTAACCAAGTTTACTATTTGGAAGTGCTGAAAACCCTTCATGAAAAAGTTAGATGAAAACGACCTGAACTTTTCGCCAACAATTCATGACTCTTGCATCACGACAATGCACCAGCTCACACGGCATTGTCTGTGAGGGAGTTTTTAGCCAGTCAACAAATAACTGTATTGGAACACCCTCCCTTCTCACCTGATCTGGCCCCCAATGATTTATTTCTTTACCTAAAGATAAAGGAAATGTTGAAAGGAAGACATTTTGATGACACTCAGGACATCAAGGGTAATACGATGACTGCTCTGATGGCAATTCCAGAAAAAGTTCCAACATTTCTTTGAGGGGTGGACTAGGTGGTGGCATCCGTGCATAGCTTCCTAAGGGGAGTACTTCAAAAGTGACAATAGTGATATTCAGCAATGAGTCATGTAGCACTTTTTCTAGAATGAGTTTGCGAACTTAAATGTCAGACCTCATATATAAATCGATGCAAAAAAAGCATTTGACAAGGTACAAAATCCATTTATGATTAAAGTGCTTAATATAGGTGAAGAAAATCCCTCAACATAATAAAAGCCATACACACAAATCAAAACCACAATGAGATACTTCCTCACACCTGTTAGAATGGCTATTATCAACAAGACAAATAATAACAAATATTGTAGAGGCTGTGGAGAGAAAGGAACCCTCATACACTGTTAGTGGGAATGTAAATTGGTACAGTGACTAAGGAAAACAGTATGGAGTTTCTTCAAAATATTAATAGATTACCAAACAACCTAGTAATCCCTCTTCTGGGTATCTACCCCAAAATTCTGAAAAAAATTATCCATAAAGATATATGTACTCCAATGTTCATTGCAGCATTATTCATGGTGGCCAAGACATGGAAACAACCAAAGTGTCCTTCAGTAGATGATTGGATAAAGAAGATGTGGTGCATATATGCAATGGACTATTACTGGGCCATAAGAAATGAAATACAGCCATTGTGACAACATAGATGGATCTTGAAATTATCATGCTAAGTGAAATAAGTCAGAAAGAAAAAAATTGAGAACCATATGATTTCACTCATATGTGGAGATATAAAACTGAAAGCAACAAATGAACAAGACAAACAAAAAAGCAAAAACTCATAGACACAGACAACAGTTCAGCTGTTACCAGAAGGTAAGGAGGGAGGGGTGGTAGAGGAGGACAAAGGGGGTCAAATATATGGCGATGAAAAAAGAACTGACTCTGGGTGGTGAACACACAATGCAATATATAGATGATGTATTATAGAATTGTACACTTTAAACCTATATAATTTTACTAACCAATGTCACTCCAATAAATTTAATGATTAAAAAAAAAAAGAATTGGAATCATAAAGAACAGTTTGTCTACTTGACCACTTACTAGATAAGTGACTTTGGGTAGGAAATTCAATCCTTCTGATGTGTTTAACTCTGTAAAGAGATATAAATAACATCTATGATGTATTTCTGTGTTCATAAGAAGTAATGAGAAAATGTAAAGTGCCTGGAACTTATTTTGTTTCCAATAACCGTTTTATCCCTTGTTCCCTTCTCTAATTCCCCCTTTTGGACTTATCAAAATGCATTGTACCTTAGTTTTGCATGAAACATAGCAACAGTGGTCACATAGTCCTCTTTCCTTTGGGATAAACATCTTAGTAGAAATGTCAAACATCCCTCCAATCACGGAGATGTGAGAGCAATTTGTCACTATCCCTCTTAATTTGAAGGTCACCAAATGAAAATGAGACTTGTATGGATGGATTAACTAGTATAAAGTATAGTGTTTAGTCCAATGGCCTTTGTAAGTATACTATCAGGAAAAGGTTCCGGTTTTGTAAGACCTAAAGCTTACACAATTGAGGTGTTTCCCTTTTAATATAAAGAACACAAAACTGGAAAGGCCATAGAAAGGGTCATGAGCTCAAGCTTCATTTAATTTCACAGGAAATAACAAATCCACTCCCCTTGCCCACCCCCCCCACACACACACACACACAAACATCTTACCAACTCTCCAGGGACATTCAGTGAACACCTAAAATTTAGCAGCAATTCAAGACTAGTGAGGAGGGAGTAAGAAGCAAAGCGGTCCTTAAATATACTGAGATAAAGTTCCTGCCACCTAGTGAAAAGGGACCTAGAACTTTCTTAACAGGATTTCAGTTCAGATTTAGAAAAAGAAAGCAGAAAGCTCCATTTCTGAAACAATTGAGTATGTGAAACATAACCAGATTCATGAATGCGTAAATAATTTCAGATATTTATATAAATGCAAAGAGAAAACAAATAGAATGCTAGTGATAGGAAGGTACTAAAGAAATGGTAGGGTTGGGGAAATGTGACTTTAGATAGTGGGGTCAGAGAGAGGAGATTTGAGGGTCTTAAAAAATGAGAAGAGTTAAGCTATGCCAAAAGGCAGGAAGAGAGAAGGTCCGGCAGAGGGAACAGCTAGCACAGAGCCTGGAGCCTTGAAGGATTGCAGAATATGTAAAGAGAAAAAGGGAAAACAATATCACAGAAATCTGCAAAAGGTGTGTCTCACTTGTTTGTCACATGCTATTGAGTTGGGTCCAACTCCTGGTGACCTTCTGAATGAGTGACGTCCACAATGTCCTATCCCCAACAGCCCTGCTCAGCTCTTGTAAACTCATGCCTGTGATTTCTTTCCTAGAGTCAATCCATCTCATATTTGGTCTTCCTCTTTCCCTGCTGCTTTCTATTTTTCCCAGAATCATTGTCTTTTCCAAAGAACCCCGACTTCTCATGATGTGCTGGAAGTAGGACAGTGTCAGTTTTGTCATTTTTGCCTCCAGCAATGTTTCAGGCTTAATTTGCTCTGAGACCTACTTGTGGTGGTCCAGGATATCCATACAACTCTCTTCCATTACCGTATTTCAAGTGAATTAAGCATCTCATTTACTTAACAAAATAAAAATTACAGTGTAAGCATCAGAAGGCAAAAATGTCCTTTGTTTATTATCTGCACCCTTTCACTGAATTCTGTTAAAGTCCATATACTGCTTGCTGTCACATCAAAAATTTAGTTAGGAAGAAAAAAAAAAAAACTCGTAGTGGATTTTGAAATCATGTACACAACTATATTCATAGTGAAGACAAGGATCACTTAAAGCCTACAAACTCTTAAACTCTAAACTAATCAGTTACCTCAATAAATACACGCCAATTTAAATAAATTCACTGAAAATAGTTGCAACACCTTTCAATGTTTCTCACAGATTTGGAACATAGGAATTTTGGGTGGGCATCAGTGTTTCTCAGTTTCTCTCTGACTTTAAGCCTTTTAGTAATATCTTCCTACATGTAGGTCATGTAACCTACAATTCAAAATTCAAGTGCTAGAATTCTTTAGGGTCTTACATGGCACTGGATCCTCTTCAAGCTACATGGCTTGTATTAACTTCTATCAGCCAAATTTGAAATCAGGAGTTTGACTCTTCTCTTGGAATATGAAAAAGGGAGAGTGGATGAGTTCCAAGGATGGGTGTTGGTTTTACTCTGGAACACAATTTAAAGACCTCAGAAGACAGTCACATAATTATCATGTAGCAGAGACACTTTGACGTCTACCAAAGTTTTGTGATTCCCTTGTATGCTATTGTACCATGGTCATTAAGCAGTCATTTCGCCAAGGACTATATGTCCCAGTCCCCTCACTCCCACCCCTGTTTTAAAGAGGGTTTAAGTGGTTTTCATCCATAAAATGTGAGCATAAGTGATATAACTTCTGAAGCAAGTTAAATATGTTTTCTCTGTCCTAATTAATTGGCTAAAACACAGACTCCTTATGTTTCTTCTTACTGGAGCCCATTGGACAGTTACATGAGAAATAAATAAATGTCTATTGTGTTAAACTGGTGAAATTTGAGAGTGTGTATTTTTGTAGCATTACCCAACTAATATGCGGGGTCTTCAAAATTCTTGATCTACAGCAAACTGAGTTAACTAAGTATCTTGGTGGAGGTGTGAAATTAAAGAGTTTTATTTTGTTTTGTCGTTGTTTTCTCTTCTTGAATGAAAGAGGTAGCAGAAATTCTAGAGATGGCTAAAGGTAGCTCTCCCTGAAAGGTAGGCATAAACTTTATTGGAATAATTTTAGAAGATACTCTTAGAAAAGTAAATTTCCTCAAATTCAAGTTCATTTAGGTTAGCGTCCTGAAGAAGGACAAGACAGTACATACACATAGAAGGATGTAGGGGAAAATCGTGTTCTTCTTAAGAGCATGAATTGATAGGCTGAGAATAAAGAGTGACTATTTTGGGTCTGTGGTGTGGTTGGTAGTGAACCTAAAGTCCCTAGGGCCTGTTTTTGCCCTGGAAGGTATGGAAGTGGAAATGGAAACTATGTAGAGGGAAGATTAGAACTCTAAGAGCTGCAGACAATTCAGAGCTCTTGGTTGAGTTTAGCATGAGTAAAACCATCCTTGCTGCAAATCCATGGCAACCTGAATAGGATATCAGCAGTGGTCCAGCATAAGCTGGCAGACTGTGTGTGATCAATTTTTAACAGCAATACCATGTCACAGCAAGACTTTCTGGCACTAGTGGACTGATCAGACTCCAGATATTTCCCAATTATAAAGTGCAAACTGAACACAACTCCCATTATATATGTCCGCCTGGGTGTTGTTCAGTGGTCAAGAGGAAAACACTGGACTTTCTCCCAATTAATTAGTTGGGAAATCAAGCCATCCATATATCTCTTTTATAAATAAAATGTCGGAAGAATCTTTAAGATGATATCTATATGGAGATTTTTAAACATGTGATATTCCTAATATATTTTTATAGCTTTGTACAATTTACTCAGGATTTTCACAAGCTTTATTTTATTTGACCTTCTTGGCAACTCAATAAGGTAGATATTATCACCTCAATTCTATTGATAAGGAAACTAAAGTACTTGCTCAGGATTACACTCATATTAAGTAGTGGAGGCACAATTACAATCTCAGATTTGATATAACCTGTATTAATTTTTGCCTCAAAACCATGATGTAACTAACTGTAATCCAGATAAACAATATATCAAAAATTACTCTGAAATCTTTTGGTTACTGCCTTATATATAGCTGTCTCTGTGGATTCTTCTTTCCACAATTTCCTCTGATTCTTAGCAAAGAAGAGGCTACAGCTAACTCCACTCCTCTTTCCTGCTCCATTTATTTCTTTCCAAAATATGGCCAACATCTAACTTCATTGATTTAAGAATTTTAAGAAAGAAGAAAAGGAGCTTCTGCATATACTCTTACGCACCCACATACACTTTTCAGAGATACTTAATACAATATACGCTCATTGTTTCAATTCTGGTTTGATAATTGATTGACAATTGTGTACCCTTGAATACATTCAAAATAATCAGCACCAAAGTACTTCCGTACAGCTTCTATTATAATAGATTCAGATAAAGTTTATGGGGCTGAGTACAGTGGCAGAGGGAATAGAATGTAAAAACATTTTTTTTTTTTCTAAAATCACATTGTTCTTTATACCCCTTACTGCAGAAGAAATCAAACACTCACTGGAGTTGTGTGCCACTGGCTCTTGAAAAATAGCAATACTTTGCAATATTCAATTTTACTTCTCTGGTGGTTTAGCCACTGCATTAGCCACCTTCATTCTGAAATTTTCCTCACGGAAATTACCTACTGTTTCCTTCACAAACTAAATAACTAAATAGCGTGCATTTTCTCATGTAATATTGGTGACACAACTTCTAGGTGAGAGAACCAGGACATATACAGAAAAGCTGGACTTCTTCTATGCCAAAGCGCTGATGGGGCTATTTTTCTCCTTATTGGAAAAGAAAAAAAAAAGAAAAAAAGATTTATTTCATATCAGCATCAGAGCATGGTTCCCATGCAGTAATTTCTTCAAATAGTGACCATTTGGGAAATGATGGTCATGAAACTAATTTACAAAAGCATGAGATAAATATTAAAATAGAAACACTGAAGGTGTTAGCCTCCTGCAGGTTCTAAGAAACTTGGAGTAAATATTTACCTTGACTTTCCTGCCATGGAATTACTTTGTGAATCTTACCATGAAGAAGATGACATTTTTCCAGTTATTCTCAATAGCATTTCTCTCAGGGTGATTGCTGCCTTTTCTCTTTCACACTCTAATGTTACATTGGAAATGCTGTAAGCGTGCTCACATACTGTTGTGAATTCAGAAGGGTACTTAGACCCAGAAACAAAAGACATTCTCTTTCCCTATGGCTTCCACCACTACTTGGAGAGCTGATAAATTGGTTTGTATGAAGGTTTTAACATGAGAACAATAAAAAATGTGGACCTTTGTATGATGGGGGCTGGGGGAAAGTCTTGTTTTAATAAAATGAAGACTTTCGTCTGAGTCTACAGGATAACAACCCCATCAACTGCAAAGCGAAAAGTCTGAGTTGGGCACACTGCTTTGTCTACATCTGCAAGTTTCCAGACACCCAGGTTAATGGATGTTTTATACTGGATAGCTTGGTTGTGTTGTAGTTAGGGGAAGCAATGTATTGTCATTGGGTATTTGATCATCTTATTTATGTGTTCATCACTTATATCTCTGCTCAGGAAAGTACAGGATTATGGGTCTACTGTGAATTTCTTTAAGTGAATAGTATTTCATATTCTGTGTGTGTGTGTGTGTGTGTGTGTGTGTGTGTGTGTGTGTTTACCTTCTTATCAGCCTCTACACTTTCTGATACTCTATGATTCCTCAAGCTGAGTCTTCTATAGAAATGAGTTATGGAGGCAGTTCAAAGAAATGGTCACTTTCTAACCAAACCAAGCATACAATAATATTGCTTTAATATTTAGGCTAGTCAATTATTAGGATATAATTTATCCAAATATGAATCTCTTTATTTTCTGCAGGAAAAAAAAAAAAAAAGAGAGAAACTTTTTCCTGAAAAAGTTAACACTTCTTCAGATAACCCTTTTGCAGTCATCCACTCTTTATTTTCAGTTTCTTATCTATAGGCACCTGCTGTCAACATTGAAATGACTCAAATAACCTAATACAGACAAGTTGCTTGATACAGCTTCCCTTGCTTTTTGTCTAAAATGCCACTCATGCATTCAAGGCAAAACAGCACGGCATTTAACTCCACAACTCCACAAAAATTGCTTTCAAAAAATATTTCAATGGCTTCATATTTAGTAAATCCAATAGATTTATCTTTATTGTGTTCTTTACAGCATTTGACAACTCCCTTTTTCTTCAAAGATTTTTCTCCTTTTGGCATCTATGTCTCTAAACTCTTATTTCTTTTCCATTTCTCTCTCTAGTTCTACTTCTCAGTCCCCTTCATTTTCTTTATTCATCTGCTGATTGTTTGATGTTATATACCTCAGGGTCTTTTCTCCTCTTCCTCACTCTAAATCCTTTTCCTGCACAACTTTAACCCGACTGTCTTTGAGTCAATTGTTATCTTTATTATTATCTAAATATCTCTTCTGAAGTCCCATCATATATATATTCAACTTCCAGCTGAATTTTTCCACTTGAATATTTCATGACACTTCAAACTCTACTTAGTCTTAATGTAAAGCACTATCATTCTTCTTCCCCCCACCCCCAACTATTAAATATGGATTGAATGTTTGTGTCCCTCCCCAGTTCAGATGTTGAAACTTCCCCCGCTCTTACTCTCTTTAATGTGATGGCATTAGGAGGTGGGGCCTTTGGAAAGTTAATTAGGAATAGATCAGGGTGGAACCCTTGTGAATGAAATTAGTACCATCATAAGAGTCATGCGAGAGCTAGCTTCCCCAGTTCTGCTCTCCACTATGTGAGAATATAACCAGAAGTTGGCAGTCTACAATCTGGAAAGAGGCCCTTGCCAGAACTCAACCATGCTAGCACCCTAGTATCAGACATTCTGCACCGGAACTATAAGAAATAATTGTTTGTTGTTTATAAGCTACCCAGTCTATGGTGCTTTGTTATAGCAGCCCAAGAAGACCAAGACGCTATGCCAATAAATGGTCCTTTTACCCATCCAGGTGTTCGAGCTAAAACTCTGATGAATTCCTTAACTCCAGTACCTGTCAATCACACAGTCATGTTTCTCATGCCTCTTTAGAGATCTACAATTTATCTAACTCTCTCTATCTCTATTAATAAGCCTTTAATTCAAATCTCCATCATCATCCACCTGGATTGGCATCTGATCCCCTTCAGTTTATGTTTCATAAAATAATTTTATGTTTCATAAAGGAATTTTATGATAGACTCCCCAAAGTGAAAACTCAGATTAGATTAAGACAACCCTCTGTCCAAACCTATTACTAGCTTGGCACACTAGCCTTATGAGAATAGGTCCCCAATTTTCTCTTTGATCTTAGTCCCTCCACGTCACTCAACTTTCTATCTAAACAATCTTGCATAAATTATCACAGACACAATATGGTGTCCTCATTTCTAGGCCTTTGGATATTCCATGTCCCTTTCTTGGATCATTCTTCTATTCCCCTACACATACTGTTCTTTACTATCTTAAGACCCAGCTTACATATCACTTCCTCTGGGAGGACTCTTCTGATTTCACTACATGAGCTCCTGTGTAAGGCTTCCTAACTCTGTGTTGACAAAGAATATTTATTTAAAACTCCTCAACTGAAACGGAAGTTCTAGAGGAAAGGTTTTAGTGTACAGCAGAAAACAACACAAAATATGCCTTGAAAAAAAATCTATGTAACTGAATAAATTATCAAAAATATTTTTATAATTTCATTGTGTATCTATAAATATCCTTATTGTACAGGTCAGAAAACTGAGGCATACAGTGGACTAATGGTGGCTTAATACTATACCTTTTCTGAGTCTCTTATTATCATTCTTTATCTTTTAATGCAGTTTGTCCTTACAAACAAAATGAATGCCTCTCATTTGAAATGACAGACTACTTTGTAGCTGCCAGTTCTGCCAATCTTCACAGTAGACTCAGGAAAAAACTGTCTGACATTTCTGATTACGTTGGTAACAAACTGATATTTACCATAATTTACAAACCATTCTTAGGCCTCCCGTTGACCCTAACAATTGTTTCCACAAAACTCCCAAAAAGCTATGCTACTACTAGAGAACCCACCTATAGGTTCAGTTTTTCTATCTGATTCCAATGAGAATAGATGGCATATCTTTTTCTAGGACTCTTTTCTTCTAAATAATTGAAAGAAAAATTGTTTCTGCAAGTATCCGCAGTTTGTTCACTTCATAGTTTTCCACTTGGAATACTCAGACACTTTTATCTTCTGTGCTTAGATGTAATCAGGGTTATCATTAAAGAATGGTTACTAGTAGCGTAGGCTTTATTTCAAAGGGAGCATTCAGGGAGTACCAATCTTCTCTTAATATCTGCACTTTCTTTTTTGTGCATATTAATCAGTTTAACTGTTACCATAGAATTTTAAACTAGGAAGAACTTCAGAGATTATGCATTCTAATTCTCTTTTCCTCTTATTTTTTGTTCATTTTACAACACATTGAAAGCTTCAGGATAAGGCTCAGTTTAGTGCCCTTTCTTTTGTCACTCATGGTTGCCATTGCTCTATAATTCTTTCAGTGGTTTCTGAACTTGGCAATGGAAACATGATCCATCTAGTTATACAGGCAGAAACTGTCATGTACTCTTCTACATCTCCGTTTTCCTCTTTCCTTATATCTAATACATCACTGACCCAGTTGACTTTTAGGTCCTGAAAAACATATCTATATAGATGATCTCATGATCTCTATCATCACTATCCTATTCCAAATTACCAAAGTGAATTATTAGGACTATTGTAATCTCCTGGTTATATTGGTCCACTTCCCTTTTAGGCCCCTGGCCATCCATTCCCAGTACAGAAGTCAGAATAATCATTTGAATGCCAGCTCCCTTAACATGTACAAACAGTATACACCCACACACATATTCATATACCACAAAACCATTGAATGGATTCCCATCATCTTTATAATATAAATCCTAATCCTTCGCAGGCATTACAAATCAATTCAATTTCTGTTTCCTATATCTCTCTCTTGCCTGTTTTATTTACATTTTCCCCATATTTCAGGTCCTGTATTATTTTATGTCTTAATCACATGTGCTATCTTCTTAATTATTCAACTCTGTTTACATGTTGTTCACAGTGCTTGCAACACTTACCCTTATTCCTATCATCCTTTAACTTTATTTGGCAGTATAGCTGTAATGGTGATTAAAACTTTGCCTGGAATTAGGTAAACAGTGTACAAATTCCAGCTTCCCTAGTTGATAGCTGTACAATTATAGACACATTATTACCATTTTTGTTCTTTGATCTCCTCCCTTGAAGTATGATGATAATAATACCAACCTGTTCTTAGGACTATTATAAGGATTAAATGGATTAATTCACAGAAAGTGCTCATAAGAGTCTTTGATACTCATAAGTACTCAATAAAAATATGCATTAGTATTATCATATATCATCATTATGATCATCACCATCTTCATCATCTAGGTTTAAGAATTTCCATTAGAACACTTTCTTGACCTCTAAACTAAATCAGGCTTTCCTCTTCTATCTCTGCTTCACAGCTCTTATCGCAGTTGATGAGAAGAAAGGCATATTGTTCCCTTATTAGCCTATATCCTGTATGAAGTCAATAATCATGTTTTACCACATTTGAAGAATGTACTAGATACTCAATATATATGTGTGAAATTAATAAATCAATAAACGTCATACTCTATAAACACGAACAGTGATGTACACTGCAAACCAATGCTTTATTTATGTCTATAACTCTAACACTGCAAAACATTCTGGTCCATATACCTCAAGAATGTTCAAACAAGGGAAAGTGTCAAACATCAAATGGGATGATCATTGATTATTTGAGGATTAATTATGTTAAAAAGTGTTTATGATCATTGTTGATAAAATTATAAAAGTAATAGAAAAAAAATGCCTGGAACTTTATATTAAACCAGAGCATTAAAATGAGAGGAAGAAACTTGAAACACTAAATCTTGAAATAAAAATATAATAAATAATGGAAATACTACATTTCAGGGTCTAGTAACACATGTGTCTCAGTCCAAGAAGTAATGCAGGCTAAATACACAGACTTAGAAAATTTTCTAGTATATATCCATAGATGGTAAACATCCTTAGGTAAATTAAAGAAAATGTGAACATTTAGAAAGACATTCCTATTATAAAGAACAGTCCCAGACTATTACAAATCATTCTGGGATGGTCTGACAATGTTTGCCAAAATTTTCTCATCACACGCCTATCTCTATCTTTTAAAAATTACAATATGAACTCCCAATATATTTTATGTATCTATTTATTTATATAACCTTACTGTAAATTATATATATATATATATACCTATTTACATATATATATTATTAAAATTTGTTAGTTTATTTTTTTATCTCACCCAAACAGATCCCCAAGGGTGAGATAAAAAAATAAACTAACAAATTTTAATAATTTATTTTCATGCCCTAACGGACTACGTCGCAAATTCCTTGGGCATGGTATACCCCACTTTGAAGATTCCTAGCATGACACTTGGAATACTGGAGTAGAATGTGTCCCTGACATGATATAGAATATTTTTTGCCAAGTCTCAGCAGAAAATTTTCCAAAGATGTTAATTCCTCTATTTCTTTCTTAGCCCTTTCCCCACTTTCTACTTGTCTCTGATGAAAAAAAGTCATTTAAACTTGAGAGCTATAGCACATTTTATTCAATATCAGGAATTTATTAAAAAGTATCAAGCCTATACTTTCTTCAAATTAAGATACTCCTTGTGCTTCACTTCCAGTGATAGGTAATCCCCATCTCAAATCACTTTTCTGGGAACATTGGTATTTGATAAATACATTTGCAGGGAACAGTTATCTTCAAACTCCACTCTCATCAAGCATTGTCCCACCACAAAATATGATCAAAGATTAAGGACTCTGGGGACTCATGGGCTCTGAACTCATCAGCCTGGAATCTTACTATAAATTATCCAAATGAGGCACTTGGCAAGATTCTTAACTGATTGTGCTATTCGGAACACCTCCATTTCAATTAGAGGTAACCATGATACACGACAGCGGAGAACAAAACTAATAATTTTCACTGATGTCAGGAAAGGTTATAAGACTTCAGGGAATTACAGCAAGTGTTTCAAGAAATGCACGTTCACGGCAGCATTTCTTGTCCGTGTGTCTGCTTCTTGAATGAGAAGCTTTTATTTTAGTTTCCTTGTTCATGTAAGATGGGTTCAGAGAATATCCATATACAAAAGCCTCATTGTCAGGGAAGATTAGTATGTTAAGGACTAAAAAAGTCAATACTGAACCCCCAAATTCCAAATCCCTCAGGAGACCAGACGTGTCTTCAATCTTAATGGTGAGTCTGGGCAAACAATATGTAGGCAGATAAAGCAGCTACTTGTAATGTACAACTCAGAAGTTAAAAGATTCAGGGGTTACAGATCTCTACTCCTACTCGTCCAGTAGAAATCTTGAAATCTGCACTTAATGTTATATCATAAAGCCAATTTTAACTGGGTGTATCTGAGGAGTATACCATATCAGCTGACATACTAGTTTTCCTACCTCTTAAAATTGCCCTGAGGATAAGCTTCCTTGAATTTTTGAGGTTTCTCTGAACAGAGAACCGATCAATTCCTTTATAAAGGCAAACTCTGGGATTTGAGGAGCTAGGCATGCCACATGTCAATAGAAAGAATTTGATTTGTTGATTTCAGCACAAATATGAAAGTCACAAAAACCTGCTTTCTTATCCTAAGTGGGCTAATTACCAACTTTATGGCTTAAGTCTCCTTTTTCATGACTGTAACTTAAAATATTATATTCCCTACTCTTCCCACCACATAGGAAATATTATGAGGATTTACAGATTTTTAAAATTAATTTGGTAAACATGTTTGAGTGCCTCCTCCCTAGAAAACATTTTATTAACCAGGATAGGTGAAAAAATGAAAAATGAAAAGTACATTCTTTCATCTCAAAGAGCTTTTGTGTAGTCTAGAAGAAGTGATATTAAAACAAAACAAACAAAAAAACTAGCATCCACTAGCTTGATATGATTGGAAAGTCACTTCACTTCTGTTGCATTCCTCCCTAAAGTCCATAACTCCAGCCTAACCATAAGAAAAATATCAGAAAAACACAAGTTGAAGGGCATTCTACAAAATATCAGAAAAGTTCTTCCCAAACTGGCAAGATGACGGACAACAAGGAAAGACTGAGGAATTGTAACAGACCAGAGGATACTAAGGACATATGATGAATAAAAGCAATGTAGTACTAGGGATTAGATTAGACCCTGGAACAGCTAAACAAACAAACAAACAAACAAACAAACAAACAAAAGACAAAGAAACAATGAGTAGGCATTAATGACAAAAAATAACAACGGTAAAATCAAAAGAAGTCTGAAGTTTAGAATAATGAACAATAATGGTTTCCAACTTTTGACAAAGCACCATGGTAATGTCACATATTAAAATTAGGGGAAATTGGGTGAGAGTTACATAGGAACTTTCTGTTCCAGAAACCTAAAATTACCCCAAATAAAAAGTTTACAGAAAAATCGAAAGCCTAGAAATAGCTAATACAATGCAAAGTGTCACAATTACCACAAGATAAGAACTAAGTTCTGTCAGTGGAAAGAGGGAACCTACTTCTGTGTGAATAGAAGATGAATGCTTTTGTAGGAGTCTGCAGCATCTACTGCAGAAGCTTACCCCAATGCTATGATACCCCCCTCTACAAACCCAAACCACATCAGGGATCTATTCTTAGTGTCCAGCCTTTGACATATCGAACAAATGTTTTGTAGAATGAAAGAAACAGAGATTCCCTGTTTCTCTAATTACAATGGTAACCCAAAGTGGTGGGGAGAGGATGCTGGGGGAGCTGTACACTATGGGTACAGACAATAAGGGGGTATTCTTTCTCTAGAAAAAAAATAAAAAATAAAAAACCTGATTAAAAATAATATGCTTTTTATTATCACCATATATCAGCAATCTTAAATAATATCAATGATAAAATGCTTCTCCCATTTGGGGTGGACCAGTTTCACCACCACCCTTCCACCTTCAGTATTCCACTTCCAGGCAGTTATGTTTCTATAACAAAGAATCTGACTCCATTTGTTGATGTTTGCCTGCTGATAGCTATTAAGACTCACCTTTCCCTCTTCCCCTTACACCCCACATTTGGGCAAGCTGATATGAAAGCCTAGGTGCTCCCATCTTGGGTACAAATGGGAAGTGAAAACCATGTAACCTTCTGCACAAACATGCAAACTCTCATCCCAGTTACATACCCTAAATGACATAAAAACTGCAAACCACTCTTTTTCAACCTCTCAATTAACTTTGTATTTTCTTGGGAGTCACCATGTTCTCTGTAGAAAGGTTCATTATGTGAGAAATAAATATCTTCATACTCTCTTTGTGTGCACAGGCCTCTGTGTGTGTGTGTGTGTGTGTGTGTGTGTGTGTGTGTGTGTGTGTGTGTTCATCAGTCTCAATAGCCAAGGCAAATTTTGTGTGGAGGACTGTCCATCTTATTTATGTAAAATGGCCACAACAGGCCCACAGTCAGGAAATAAAAACCCCATTTGAGACATAATTGATAGAGAAATCTCTTAAAGTAGAGATAATGATGTCAAAAGAAACTAAAAATCTATCAGTATTCACATCAGCCTCCTCTTATTTCATTTAGAGTTTGCTTCCTGTGAGTGTGCAGGGCCCTTCATCCTTTTTCTGGCTGGATTCACTCTCTCCTTTTCTGTTTTGTCTTCGTAAAGCCCTGTTTCATCATGCCAGGTCCTTTGTAGTTGGACCAGTAAGCCCTATTCATCCTAAAATCTCACATTCTTCAAGGCAAACAAAACTTGTATTTCTTTCCAGTTAAAATGATTGTTGGTCATAATATAATCTCTTCGTTTATTGTGCAAAAATCTTCTTTCATTGTGAAAAAATGAAGGTAAGAAAGCTAGGAAAGGGGCAGTGTGCTGTTCCATGTCATATTTGCAGGACGCATGTCATTGCAACTGATTATATTTCCCTTAGTTCCATTTGGCTTACAATAACAACCAGAGTTATAAGAGCAGCAGCCAATTCAAGATACTGCCACCTTCTGACCCCGTCTGACGTACCAGGAATTGTGAGAATGATTCACGTACATGTTTAGACTAGCCAATGCCAGGTAGAAAAAGAGGCCATTTTTAGTGGCCATCACTAGGTTTTTAGAAACTATAATAATGCCACACAACATAGGTGTTGCAGAAAGAGAGAAGGAGTAAAGGGATGTAGCAAAAATTACATCTGCCATAAAATTCAGTTTCAACCCTGAGTCTGATGGTACAAATAGAGAACGATGAAAGGATGATTCCTGAACGGTTGATTCCTTCTACTTTGAATAACTGACTAGTTAATTTTATTTTGTAGACAATGGGGATAGACTGTTTTGGAGTAGAAAAATCACCCTCCTGCAGATAAGTTCTATTCTCTTGAGATACAGTTTTCTCAATGAGTAAATAATGATGAGAGAAGATTCAGGAAATTGTTATAGTAATATATGGAATAACAGTGATAGACACGGAAACAAAATTTCAGGTGTGAGAGACATTGTATAAATAGAATAAATAGAACTTGGTAACTAATGAAGATGACTCCCAGGCTTTAAGCACAATTAACTACAACAAGGACAAAAGGCAGGGGAAAGGACTGCTTTGGATAGAAGGTTATGAATTCAACACTGGAAGTGAGGACTGCTCTGTGTCACACTTGTGGGATAAGTGTAATTAAAAAATAAAATAAATAAACGCAATACCTTATAGCAAATCTTAAAGAAAAGACAACACTGGAAGTGAAAAACTTGACAAGTTAGATAATAGATTTCAAAGTCCTGTAACAAATGTGAGTTATTTTAGCATTTTTCTCATCTGTATTTTGTATATCACCATAGTGTATTTACTACACAAGGGAAGATTTGACTTCACAGCAAATAGATGGTCTAGTAAGGACATTCTAAAGGAATTATGGTCTACTTGGTAACTGCTAATGCAGTTGCAGTTTTTTTTTGGTTTGTTTGTTTGTTTGTTTGTTTGTTTTCATATAATGCTCATTGCAATGCTTCACATGCCCTACGCAACTCAGATGTACATGCCCAACTGCAGCAGAACTAGCAGGTTTCGTCCTTTCAGGCTCTGCTCCTCTAAGACCACAACTCATGTTACAATCCTCAAACTATCAAAGGACAGTTTCTGCAAAAGGCAGCTTTCTTTTACCCTGTCTTCATCACCAACCATTGTCAAAGGAAAACAGTGGGGCAGGGGATTGACCCATTGTTCATAGAGTTGTGGTGTAAGGTCTTTCACACCACTTTACAAAAGTCCATGAATGATTTGGTCATCAAAACACTCAGGAAATTATGACCCTTTTGTTGGATACATAGATCAACTGAGCTGGAGGAGGACAGTGGCTACTAGTAAAGTCAACACAAAGAAGTGCTAAACCAGGACGATTACACAGCCAAAATATATGAACATATATTCTTTTACCTGAATATAAGGTAACTTCTTGTACACATAAACTACTGAAAACATGTTCTTTGACAGGATATAAAGAAGGCAATTATGTGTTTCATATTTTTACTTTAGCTATGGAGAAAGAGTTTAAATCTCCTACCATGTAACTTAGAGGACTATATTACACACTATAGCAATTAATGACACACTGTTTATACAATTAAGCATCTTAGTTTTATGAGAAATTGGAGGGCAGACAACTTAATTTGTGATTCTCTTAAACATGGTATAGTACTCTTCTCTTAACACCACAAGGCAGGGCATGGCAAACTTGCACCAAATGTTTGCTAGAGAACATGGAATTAGTAGTCAATTAACCTCCTCTTGCAATTATTACCACTTTACTAGCAAGAAACATTAGATCTGAGAACTTGTATTTATGCAGTTTATAGAACAGATAATAATAATAACATTTTATTGATTAAAGTGGCCTAAATTGTTACTCTATTGTCATTGAGGCAAATTTAGACAATGGATTGAGATGTTAGGTGCTACCAGCTTTAAACTCCTAGTACGAGATGGTATCTCAGAAATATTCTGGGAGAAGGGAAAATAGGTAGCTCTGAAAGTCCGTTCTAAAATGTTCAATAAGATATGTGTCTTATCTATCCTAACACATCACACAATTTGAGGCACATCATCAGTACCTTAATAATTCTTTAAGGAAAAGAGAAACACAGACACATAAAACGAGTCTATCAGTTTTAAGACCCTGCATGCTTTCAGACTTCTTATCTTTTCAAACTATCTTTAAACAAAAGTTTTTCATGTTATATTTGCTCAACAACCTTGTCTAAAAGGATAATGCCAACATATTACCAGTTAATAACAATTAAACTTAAGTTTTGATTGTTTTCAAAGCCCAGTCCATGTCCTTTTCTATAAACATTGACCACATTTGATTCTCTAAAATCTACTGGGTTTGCATAGCAAACTTAAATTTTGTAACTGATGGTTTTGACCTTGGTAATGACATTGTGTTAGACGTCACAAAGCTAACCTAGGCTCCAGTGCCAGCACTGCTAAACCTTACACACACAGCACAAACAAAAGTAAATAAATAAATAAAGGGCTGAGGTAGGCAGGTTGAGGGTGGAGGGAAGGCATAAACGGATGGCATGCTTTCCCGAGTCTGGGCCACGTTCAAACTCTGCTCTGCTCTGCTCTGCTCACTGCCACATGCCACTGTGCTTTCCCGTCCCCCATTCACACAACTACTGCAAATGGCATCATTTTGCAACTAATTTACTCGCTTAGTTTTGGCCATTAGTCATTCCCAATATCCTCAATCTGCAGGTAATTTTCCACATTATTAGTTACCCACCTGTCTTATTAAACTGGACTTTCTGAAACCCTGTGTGCCTGCATTTTCTACACCTTTAGATCAAGCAAATAATTGCCCGTACCTGGATGGAAGAATTTAATAGGAAGATTATAGTTGATTCCAAAAGTTAATAACTATAGCATCTGGTTTTCCTTTTTAACATTTAAATGATAAATTCATGTTCAGAGAGAGAGAGAGAGAGAGAGAGAGAGAGAAACAGTCAGCTCACCAGAGTCTAAAATCTTCTTAATCTTTGTGGTCAGGTTAAATATAGATGGACAGAAGCTAAGTTCTAATCTCTCCACTAACACACTTCAAGTTTGACCCTAAGGGACCCATCTTGATCACATTAAAGAACGTAGCTCTTTTCATTGATAGGAAACTTAGCTCCCTGAAAAGGAAGATGGCCAAGTCCTCGTTTTCCATGCAGCATCTCTGATGTCTTTGGCTGCTCTGAATGAGAGACTACAGCTGCTTTGAGATGTCTTCAACTCATTTTCATTCACATCTCCATAAAACCATCTGTGCAGGATGCCTTTTAAATATTGCTGGGTGAAACTCAAAACATTATTTTGTAAACCAGGTCAGAAAAATCCAGCACGAAAAAACCCAAACTTTCAGCACTGAGGGCCAGGATTGCAATTTGCAAGGAGTCTAAGGAGAGTACCTCATTTGCAATTAAATTGACATTCATTTTTATCAAAAATAAGTATGCCTGGCCACAATATTTGCTAGGAGTCATAAGTTTGATTTTTAGTCTGAAAGAAGTTCCATATTTGCCTGTAATGAAAACAGAAAGCCAACATTTTTTCATATATATTTTTCGTAAATGCACAATCATTAAACTCTAAGGCTCGCAGGCCCTGATCTGGGGTGGATAAAATAGAGAAGACAATTACACAAACTTCATATTATGGTACTTTCACATCTATTTAACCATCAATTTATATTTCAGAAGTTCTTGATTTTCTGTACCTCTCTTCTAGATCTTTTCCTTGTCTTTTCCTAACTCTTCTAAATAATAATGTACCGTACTCAGATGGTGAAGGACACTCACAGGAAAGAGAACTACTTCACAGAGAAGAGCCTAGAATGACAGTATGTTTTGGATCACAGAATTTAAACAAACACCAGTGATCCTATCCATGCCACTTGTAAAATGCAATTGTAATTATTATTCCCAAGTATCACTTAATCCTCTGAAATTTTGCATATTTTATAATCTCCACTGATGATTTTTTTTTCATGTTATTGTCTCTTTACGTGCCTCAGCCTCACTGCCCAGTTGGGCTGTGAACTCACTGTGGGCAGGAGTCTACACAAGGGATCAACAAACCACAGACCACAAGACAATTCCAGTGGGCCCCCTATTTTTGTCAATAAAGTTTTATTGGAATTCAGACACAGCCATTCATTACGTATTATCTATGGTTACTTTTGTGCTACAAAAACAGAGTTGAATAGGTATCCCAGAGTCTATATTGCTCACAAAGCCTAAAATAATTATTTCCTGGCTCTTTACAGAAAAAAAGTTTGCTAATTTTTGGTCTAGACTGCTTGGTATTCTTTCAGTGACTGGTGAAATGTTCCTCCCCTAGGCACTCAACACATTCTGAAGATATATTTTAAGGGTAGCCAGGCCCTAACACATCTCCATTCCATGAGACACCTCCATGGCCACAGAATATAAAACATTTTATGATGTTGAGGGATTGCCTCCAATATTTAGGAAACATGGCAAATTTTTAAATCCAATCTTGGCCCAAATTGAAGGCGAGTGGTTCACAACAATATTAGAAGTGCCAATATAAGCCTAACTTTTTAAGCCGCTTTCCCTGAGTCAGCTATCCATGTGATAAAGGGAAAGAGGGCAAAAGAACATTATTAAGATGGCTTATAATCTTCACCTTTGGTCCTAGAAGATCTCTGATCTTGCCCTTGTAAGCTACTGATGCTTTATCAAATTGGTCTCCATACATGAACATAAAAAAAAAGAATCAAGTGTTTTATAAGACATCTTCTATTTCTTCCAATCCCCCTGTGCCATGTCTCTTAAAGCCTGAACACACAAATATAGGATGGATTGACACACGGCCCACAATCACACCTACAGCCTTATTTATAAATATCTGGCAGAGATTTATTTTTTTCTTTGTTTCTGTAGAAATATTCTAACTTCACTGAGATGGAAAAAGAGAAAGGAAACACAGAAGTCTCATCATTCAGATCCCTGCATCCAAAGCGAGTCTTTAAAAGTGAATGAGAATATTTTTCCAACAAAGTTCACATCACCTGTATGAGACTCTCTAGAATAAAATTTCAACAGTGAGATGAGCAGAGCCCTTATAGCACTAATTGCCACACCCAGGGAAAGCAGCTGCAATGTTCCGAGTGCCAAGGAAATGTGGGAAATAAAAATGTTGAATTTTGGCATGCATTTTTTTATAGGCGATTGTTAGCCTTTATCATTCTAATCCATAAAGCATCAAAGTTTGAGTTTCCTGCTTCAAAGGAGTTCATGGTTAATTATCTTTTAATTATTAGACTTCAACACAACTGATATAATAACTTAACACATACTACCTGAGGTTGATGAATTCCATTACCTGGCTGATTACATCACACGAAAATCATTAGTTACAGGACATGGTTTAGAAGTTGTTACACTGTGTGGTTTCGTTAATCGATGGGTATGGACAGACATATGCCTAGAGTTTACAGGTTTAAGCTTTCCTTCCCCATATTCATAGGCTCATGGTAATAGGTGGGAACCAGGGAGAACCAAATGTCTGTTCATCTTTCTGAAGGCCCCTATGCACACGCCTCTCTCTTTAAAATAATGCCACCTTTATTTCTTATTCTCATTCTTATCTATCTGTTCTTTTTCCAACTTCTTAAACTGAAGCAACCTGTAGCAAAGAGGCCTCAGACATCCTGCCAGCAGCCAAAACTGAGCAACTGTCAGCCAAAAACCAGGAGGAAAAGAACAGAACTTCAAATGAGAAAGCAGTTGTCTGGAGCCGCTGGGAATCCACTGGCATGGAACCAGATCAACTAAAATCCACAGGTCTGTTTTCTGCATAAACAGGTGAAGACAGGGCTGGGAGAGGTGTGAAAATAGTTCTTCAGCCACACTTGATAATATATGGCTCCCAAGGTGCCCTCCTACATCTGTTCTGCATTTTGGCAGAAAAGCATGCCAGGCACTGACATTCTGCAGTATAACAGGCAGTTTTTATAAGGGAAAAAGTGGTGAAAAGTTGATCATTTCCTTCTTCAATGCAAGTTAATACAATAGAATTATTTTAAAGCCTTTCATTTGATTTTCAAATCATTTTAGTAATAGAGAAAGTAAATGAGTGCCATCCACCTTTTATCAGGAGGACATTTTCACTGGAAAAAAAATAATGCAAACTTCAAAAATGGAAATTCTACTTAAGTGTAATTCTATAGGTTTACATATACCCTATTACTCATAGTCTTTGTGGAAACTACTGTAACTTGATGGGAAATGCTTTCTACTTTCTCCCAGACAGAGGACAGAGAGAGAGAGAGACAGACAGAGAGACTGACACAGATATAGTATCCTGTGCTAAAGTTCTGGGAACGGTTATGCAAACTGAGCAGCACGTTCTCCAGGACTGTAGAGGTATACAGAGTTGCAGTTAGGAGTTCCCACCAAAGTCACTACATGAAAGATAGTCACCAAAGTAGAACCTATACTAATGTAGCTGAAAAATGACAAAAACAAACAAACAAACAAACAAAAACATGAATTAAGGCATTAGCAGTTAAGATTAGGGAGGGAGAAAACAATTCAACAATATGTTTTCCTGTTTTCCCATTGCATAAATAATACATACTAACACATCTTCCTTACAGGAAAAGTAGGTAATAGCTACAATGAGAAGAAATTTCCACATTTCACCACCCTGGTGTGTGGTGTGTCTGTGGGCATCTATTTCAGAGTCTGTGTATGAAACAGAAATGTGCATGAGAAGAAATTGACGTGATTTAGAACTAGGTATGCAGAATGAGGTAGAAATAATTAGCAAAGATGATTTGTTACTATTATGTGACACTGAGTTTTAAACAACATAGATAAAATCAGTAGTGTTTGCAAGCATTATTTTGTTCTTAATATCACAGGACCATAGTATGTATAATTCATTTAAGGTGAACTAGTAACAGTAACATTAATGCCAATAATATCTGACACCTGCTGAATATGCACGATGTTCCAGGTTCTCCATTAAATACTTCCCTACATAGTTGCATGTAATCCTCACATTTAACCCTATGATGTAGCTGCTGTCGTGTTCACCCTATAGATGAGATGAGAAACCTGCAGCTTAATTTGCATAAGGATACATGGCTAGCAAGTAGCAAGCCTTCATTGCTATGTGGTTAATACTACTTTAGGGTCCAAATTCTGAACTGCTACGCCGTATGGCCTAGAATCAATATTATTTATACTGTATCCTTTTCTTTTCCTTTCTTTCTTATTTTTAATATTCGTGAGTAATTTCTCCCCAGTTACATTGTAAGCTCCTACATTTCAACAACCGTATTCTGTATTTGTTCTCTTCTTCTACACTTCTGCCATGCCTGAGAATAGAGATTTTAAATGATAGGTCTATTCATGGCAAAAGCTTGAACATGGGCGGGATATCTACAGAGAATGTAAGAATTTCAATTTGACATTTTAAGTACTGAATAAATGTTATTATTAGTGAGCGTTTTACTCCTATCACTATGTAGCACATATTGTAATAGAAATGTAAATTTTCTGGTAGACTCAATCAATAGAAATATTCAGAATATTTATGTGAAGGTATGGAAGCCAAAGAATTTTAAGAAGGATTTGATTTCACTGATCACATTCTGTAGGTGACTTCCTGGGCTTTATTTTGTCATGGCCTGGATAACCCAAAACTCATAAAGGACTGAAAAGAAAGCACTGTCTCTCTTCTCTGTGTCTGTGAGTGCTTCTCAGGAATGAGGGCAGTGTCTCTGGGGGATAGAGGAGTTTCTGCCCAAAGCAGCATCAGTGGATAACCCTCCCCAATCTATTCTGAAACTTGTGGGAAGACAGCCAAAGGGGTGAGACTACATGAGGGCAAACATCCCACTGTGCTGGTGATTGCTTTGGTGGTCTTGCTCTCCCTGTATTCAGTGATCCCCAACCCAGCATTTTTAAGTATTGCTTCATCACTATCTAATAATTAGGTATAGGAAGAAGACAAACAAGCTTCCCAGATCTCTTAAGAAAGTATTTATTTTGGCATATTGCTGTTATTCCCTTATGCTTGGATGCCATTTGACATACTAGGTGGGACCTTCCCTTTGACTCATTACCCTGAAAATAAAAGTGTCATGTCTAAATTCCCCCACAGGTTACTCATGTCGGTGCGTTGAATACTGCACATCTGAAAACACGTCTTGCCATCCAAGAGCCTGTCACCTCCTACCTTGACGGCAGCTGCTTGAGTTAGGAGCACACTATTTAGTGGTGAGATGCTGATGAATGCTGGGACGAACAGTGACAAGCCTAAGTGCTGTTTTACACCCCATTTAACCAGAGGAGACACACCTGTTTATTTCCTTTCAGGGGAAGCACAAGGCTTAGCGTTTGTGACAAGGTCATGAGTCCAGCCCTAGGATTCCTTGTGGAAAGATAACCAAACTTCTCCAGACACTCAATAACAGAATGCCAACTGCGAGTTCTTCAAATAGAAATCCAAGGACACAATTGTGTCTGGCTAAGATGGAACAGGCCCAAACAGAAAACAAGCATGAGCAGTCCTCTTTTGTCTGCGGGCTCACAGTCTGTCCTGCTGTTAGCCCTACAGTTCTCATTTGGAGGAAAGCCATGGTCCTAAGTTCATTAGGACTGATATTTTTCAAATGCAGAGAGGTACACCACTCAAAAGGGAGGGACATAATACATTTCCCTTTTCCACATTCTGTTCAAATATGTACTTTTCAAGAGCCATCTCCTTACAGAGTGCTTAGAATTCCTCACACTCAGAACTTAGTTATCAAAAGAACCTTCATGAAGCTTCAGGGTGAGGCTCTGTACCTATAGTGACTGAAGTCAGACAGCCTGAGTTTAAAGCTGACCTCCGCTATGTTACCGTCTATCATCTTTGGAAAGTCATTCCTCTGTTCTGTGCCTCAATTTCTTCATCTGTAAAGCAGTAAAAATAATAGCACCTACTTCTCAGGTTCTATTAAATGAGAATTAAGTGAAGTAGTTTAGTACTGTCCCTGAAATATAACTAGCTTATAAATGTTATTATTATCATTATTATTATTGATATAAATGCTATTATTTCTATTAATAAACTCACCTGCATTATTTTCCCTTCACAAAAGTATTGTGAGTAAATAAAGTTTCCCAACTTAAGCACATGTTACTACTATGATTTGAAATAAAGAGCATCTTAGAGTACTCAAAAATTATTCAGAGAGAAAAACTCTAAATTTAATTATTTTTTCTGTCACTAATTGTATCTGACGCATTCGCATTTTTAGGTAATGTGAGACAATGTATTCTGAATTAGGGGAGGGATAGAAGACCACCTTAACCAATCAAAATACTCTGTAATCTCCTTATTTGAGAATTCCTCCATTTAAATCTAATTATTCCTTTGGGTTATAGAGTTTATGATGTGAATTAATACTTGCTCTAAGAGTACCAGTTTAAGCTTTACCAATTATTTATGCTAGTATATGAACTACTAATATTTTTTGCTATCAAATTTTCAAAGACAAGACATTTTTAAAAAGTATGTCTTTGGTGTTCATATTTAAGGAAGACATAGGGTCTCCACCAGTGAAAGAAAGGACATGGAATTAGGAAATTCTCTTTGTGAGGGAAAAGTGCATGGAGTCAAGTTTTCCCTGACAGTAGTAAATGTCTTTTCCTAGACACTGAACCTCACAGAGTTAAAGCTAGTTACTGTACTTGAGAGAGCTATTTTTATCTTTCTGCTTCACCACAGGATCAGATGATGCAATAATACCACATTCAAATGAGAGAATTCTTCAGGGCCCTTTCATCTAAGGATCTGAGGTGCTTCATAAACATTAATTAATTCTCCTAACACCTATGTGAGAAGGAAGTTCTATTTTTTGTACTAGTTAGACATGATAAAAAAAAAAAAAAAATGCCACCACCAGTTAGATAGAATGGAGGCTGCAGAACAAGCCCAATCCTTTTGTATTCACGGAAAAGTTCCCATAATTGGGTCCAAGTTTAGGAAGGTGAGAAAACATACAGAGATGTTAACTGCGTCACAGAAAGGAGTCACAGCAAGAATCACAAATCCAGGGGCTCCAACGAGAGGGAGTTCAGCCTTCTCAGGGTGCCCTCGGTCAAATGCATCAACGTAGTGGCAGCCCCGTAGAGAAACAATGAACTGAATCCAAAAAGTAAGTGAATACAACAAAGTTAGAGCCCATTTCTGAGCACATTATTAAACAGCTTTTCTGTAACCACCACAGTCCTCCTGCTTTGTGAATCCTGATTACTGCTGCTGAATACTGTCTAAAAAGTGTTCTCTCCTTTAATTCATTTCCTCAGAAAATAAGGATTTTTCTCTTTTTTTTTGAGTCTCTTTTTTCCTTTGTTCTCTTTCTTGCCTTACCAAACCCTGCCTTTGGCCTCTCTGCAGTTAATCTTTTGGATTAGCGGTGTCTGATCAGTACTTACAATTTTCAGAATTTTTTCTTAAAAAAATTTACGTATGTTAAGACAATCTTAAATGAGATGTTCAGTTCTGTAGGAAATATTAATTGCTTTCTTCTCAACTGTGGCAGAGGTGGCTAATGCCTCTACATACATTGGTGTCTCCTAAATGAACAAACAGAAGTGTCATGGTTTAAAATTACTACCAGTAACTTTGCTTGCACCAATTCCTACATTAGCAACTAGGCGAGGGGTGGGAGGGGAAAAATAATTCTATTCCATGAATGAATGGACAAGCCTAGAAGGACATAAACATAGATATAATATGTTTTTACTCAAATTTAAAACAAATGAGAACGAATCTTTGTTTTATACTTTTCATTACCTTTTTTTATGTTTCTTATTTTCAGTCAAGACATAGTAAGAGTTTTCATAAAACACCAGACTAAGAATAAAGACCCCTATATTTCAACCCACTCTTTCCATAACAAGCTATCTCTGAGTTTCCCCGTGTTCAATATATTATTTTATATATGTCTTATATTTTCAGCAAAGGAGCTATATTTTAAAGTACTTAAGTAAGAATAATCATTCTATTAATATATGTAGAAGGAAATATTAGGTGGTTTAGCTATGACTTAAGCAGTTTTTTTGGTGTATGTAAAGCAAGAAACCTGAAACTAGGACCACCATTCCTGCAGGAAAAGAATATCAATCTATAGTGACTAGTAGATGTAAAATGAATTTTCCAACACAGAAGTTCCAACTACTGCTCACTGTAATGTTTTTGGCGTTAAACAATACAAAACAAAACTATGTCAGTACACTCTCAACACCAGATAGGACATTGATTAGATCATTTGACAGTTATTGTTTGATCATCTAAAAAGTTCAGTTGTGATTAAGTTTCCAGACCCTAGCAATGGTTGGAAAATCCAGTGGCAAGTCTACTAGTCAGAGATGTCAGAAATAAGAAGAATAAGAATTTATTTTGTGAAAAACTCAAAAAAGGATCTACATAAAGTATGAAGGGAAATATCTATGTCCTTTATGGTTCATCATTAGAAAGTCATTTTCTATCCTGGAGACAAAGCAGCCATCATTTTATTTTATTCCCTCTTGGCAAATGTGTCAGACCCTACATGAGTAGGGTCATTCATGTATGAACAGCTTATGTCACTTTGTATCTATTGCTAACTGGAAGTAAATGTAACAGGACTCAACCTGATGGACCAGGGGATTATTAACTCTGGTTAGATCAAAGCTCAAAATAAGGGAGAGAGCATATGTGCTATTCACATAGATTTCCATGTTAGGGCCTACCAAGCTGCTTTAGGACCCAGAGGTTCTCACCCCTCTAAGGTGTGATGGAGCTGCTTGTTCTCGCATAACGTTGCCTACTAACTGTTCCTATGTCATGCCATTATTGATTAGTGCCAGAAGTGTTTGGGCTCAAATACAAATAACTTGCAGACAAATTCTAGCTGTTTCCACTTGATTTATTTGTCCTTTCTCCTGTATATCATCTGTGGGCAGGGATAGAGAACTAAAGTCACTGGGGGTGACCACGCCTTTATTAATCAACTGTGTGCAGAGTTGGAGCAGGGCAACGGAAGTGACACCACCAGCTGAAACCACTTGTTTAGTGGAGGAAGGAACATTTTCCAAGTATTGGCTGGTCTCAATAGACCAATCACAGGCTATATTATACTCATCTCTGATTTCCTACAACCCAATTGAAATCTGATTGAAACAGCATACTTTCCAGAAGGTTTTGAACCAATGGAGGGGAATAACCTGAGACATATAGCAAGAATAGGAGAGAGAGAGAGAGAGAGAGAGAGAGAGAGAGAGAGAAGAGTGAAAAGGTCCAGAGTTGGGAATATGCTTGCTCTAGGAAAGATAAAGATGTTGTGGCTGAAGAGGAATGAAAGAAGGGGAAAGTGATAGAATGTATTAGCCATGGACCAGTTTATGGTCTGCAATAAAGATTTTGGAACTATTTTAAACTAGGGTGGTAGAAGTAAAGACAAATACAAGTAGGTGGAGTTAACATAAATCTTCAAGATGTAACAAAGCATTTGCTGATGTTTAGATGTGTTCCTCAAGAGAAAGAGGAGTTGATATCTCTAAGATTTTTGTCCTGCAGACTCAAGAAATATTAATTCTAAAATTTTTTTTGAATCAATAATAAGTTATGGCATCATGAATATCTACCAGGTAAACCAGTGAATACCTATTCCTCAATTGTAACAGCAGGGGGAAAAATAATCAAGGCTTTCTGTGTAATAACCATCAGTCTCCAATTTGCAAGGATATTAAAGTGTGTTGAGTGAGTCTCGCCCATTGTGGTGAAAATTATGTTATATTATGCAAGATATGTAAGATAAATGTAACATAACCTTGTTAAAAATAATTTTTAAAGTAAAATTGACACATTACATTTTTTATATATGCCAACTCTCATTTTCCAATTAATAGATGTGTATAGAAATCAGTAACATTTTGTATTTGGCAATCTGTCAGGATGGTGTTTCTCTTCAAAAAGCCATCTCTGATATGTATGACAGTTATACATGCTCACCTAAATGGATATATCTATATATTTCTATATATAGTGGCATACATACATAAAGCCAGGAGAGCCTGTGGCTTACTTTAAATACACTAACATATTGTGCTAAGAAAGCTAAGGTTATAAGTCTGAAAATATTGTGTGAGTCATTTAACCTCCTTGTATACTTAAACTTTATAGTCTTCAGACCTCGTGTTTACCAGGCATCACAAAAACTTGTCATTTCTAAAAATAGTCCACAATGAGCAGTCATGGATGACCTTGGGTAGGCGTAATCCATGAGATTCTGAAATGGGGGCTCCATGGATTTCACTGATAATAGGATTGATCATAGTATTGAAAGGCAGCATTTTAGAAGTCAACAGCTTTTAGTGTTGAAATGAAATGTCAGTCCTGGAATCTACCTCTTATTTTTCATTACCTTGTTTTAAATAAGTCCCATTTGATTTTTTTTCTTTAATTAGCTTACAGAATAGTGTGATCTTCTCAGATTGTGTCATGAAAGTGCAAACATTTGTTATTTATATTTTTTACAAGTGAACTGAATTTGAGTTCTCCTAGATATAAAAAAAAAGTTTCCTAATTAAAACACTAAGCTCATTTAACATATTTGATAGAAGTATCATATTTCCTGTATCAAATGATAAAGAAAAATGTTAGATCTTTTTATATAATTGTTGAACTGAAAAGGATCATATCTTAGACTCTAACTGCATTTTACAGGGCACATATTTAAAATGCACAATAAGTGTCCAAGTGGATTTTATAACTTTTTTTTTCTTCTCAGATGTGAAAACCGAGGCCCTGAGAGGTTAATTGACTTGTCTAAGTTTACGTAGTAATTCAGTGGCTAAGTAAGATTATATAAAATCCAGGTCTTCTGAGTCCAACTAAAGTGATCTTTTAAATGTATGACTTCAAATTAATAAATAAACAAGCAAATAAATCTCCAGGATTCCTCTCCAACCAACATCTTACATTTTTATCTATCAAAAGAAACAACAAAAATATAAGCAAGAAAAATAGGTACAGGTACCAGTGGGGAAGGTACCAATTTTAATCAGATTTTAGAGACATTTGAATAATTATCTTTCCAAAGGCAAGCGAATAAATTAACAGAATAGTCATTCCCTTTGAAGTGTGTACATTCCTAACCACATTTTTTCCAAGCATTGCTTTATCTGGTTGATTAATGCATCTTATGTTATACTGCGACAATCCAGAGTTAATAGACAATGCCTATGTAATTTGTTAGTAGCTATTAGGTAACTACAAACTGTTTTTGCTAGGACCTGTTTGATGCACTGTAAATAATGAAAGATAATTCAGACTTGATTATGACTTTCAAAAGACTTTCACTGTTGCTGGGTTATAAGACATGACAGAGACAACAGCTAAAGAACTACTAAAAGGAAGTGTACATGCTAGATTATGGTGCAGGTATATTTAGTGGCAAAATGTTTCAAAAAATGGATTGATTCATGATAGTAGATCAGATTAGATGTAGATTTATGAATGTAACTCATTTTAGTCTTTGAAGCATGCATGGATAGGATTTATTTTTAGATAGAAAGTAAAAGGGAGCAGTGTGGTTCATCAGACAGAGGGAGTAACCACAGGAAAACATCAGAATGAATATCAGACAAGTAGGAAACAAAAGCAAACTACCTGCTGATTTTACTTAAGTATATATGTTGAAGAGCAAATTTTGTTTTGTTTGTTTGTTTGTATTTTTGGTGTTTTTTTGTTTGTTTTTTATATCATATGATCACAAGATACCAAAATACATTAAATGAACTTGTTCACTAAAATGGTATTTTCTTGAAAGAGAAGATATTCTTACAAAAAACAAAAACAAAAACTCATGCTAATGGACTCTCAACCTGAAACTTTTAAAGTAGAAATAAACTGCATGTGACATTGATCATGGTCCCAAATGAGATGATAATGATGTTGGTGGTGTTTTTGACCATGAATGATGATGATGAACATCTATTGAATGTTCTTATTTACTGGCTCTTTATGAAGTCATTTACAAGCATTTTATTTACTTAAAATTATATAACAGCCTTCTAAAACATATAGTGTTATTTTTACCACTTTCTAGAGAAAAATAAAACTTGCAAAGGTTAAAATGTCAAACTGCAGAGTTTGATTCTTAATTACTATTCTGTTCTGCATTTGTAATCATTTATCTCAACCAATTGCCCAAATGGGACTGTTTCTTTATATTTTATTTCAAAATACAGTAGAAGAACCTAATGCGTTAAAAGCTAACCAAGGGGTTGAGCGACATTTGGTGAATTATCTCACCTAAGTATTGTCAGAGTCAAGTCAGTCTTTCTTCGGGACAGCTCCTGTCCATTCCCAGTACAACAATCACACCTTCTCTTAATTCAAACTTCACAGTTGGATGTTGCTTTTTTTCCTTTCCATATTTAGAAATGCTGTTTTTAGTTGGAATGTTTAGTCCATAATATTTAATGTAATTCTCAATATGGTTGGATTTAAATCATATGGTTGGATTTATATTCTTTTCTATTTGTTTTCTGTTTGTTGCCTTTTTTTAAATTTTGTTCATTTCCCTTTTCTGGTCTTCTTTCACATTATTTTAATAGTTTTTAGAATTCCATTTTAAGGCACCTATTGCCTTTTTAGTGCTACCTATTTTCATTATTTTTATTACTGGTTGTTCGAAGGATTATAAAATACATCTTTAAGATTTCACAGACTATTTAGAGTGTATTTTACCACTTTGCTTAAAATGTAGAAACATTTAATTTAGTTTAGAAATATGCAGGTTCATCTAATACCCGTCTGGCACTGTGTATGCTATATAAGTCATATGTATTATTGATATATACATGACATCATAAACAGTACTAGATGATGATTTTTATTTTAATAGTCATTTGTGTTTTATAGAAATTAATATTCTTTCACATTTATACACACACACACACACACACACACACACACACAGAGGGTGCCAAAAAATATATATACACATTTTAAGAAAGGAAAACAACTGTATTAAAATTACGCTGATGGTATCCGCTTTGAGCACCTCTTATAATTTCAGAAGTCAAACATGACTTGTAATTATCTTTTGTTATCATATATATTGTGCATTACAGTTTTAATAGATTTTGCTTTCTTAAAATGTGTATACATTCTTTTGGCACCATATATATACATATTCAATCTAGCTTCAGGGTCACTGACTCCTTTCTCATCTCCACCATATTACTGAGCCTATCTAGGTAGTTTTTAATTTCATTTTCTTCTTTTAAAAATATATTTTTCTATATTCATTCATTACACATGTATTTTTTTATTTCATTTAGAATTTTATCAAAGCTGCTTCTTTGTCTGATGATTCTATCATTATCTCACAGTTGGCCACCGCTGATTTTGTCCTTGAGAATGAGTCATATATTTTTCTCTTGTTGTACTTTGAATAATTTTAGGTTATATTCTGGATATTATGACTACTGAGTGGCAGAGATTCTGTATTCTATTCTAATCCTTCTAAACACACATGAGTTTTTTTTTTTTGTTTTTTTTTTTAATTCAAATAATTAACTTAGTTAGCTAAAACAGCAATATCTGCCTCACCTAGACTGGCAAATCAAGTATTAGCTGAATTCTTCCCTATTATACAAAAGTTACTTTGAATTTGCTTTCTTCATTCATGATACAGAGAGTAGCCAAATATTTGCAGAGTTTGTACACAGACTTTGGGGCTCTTCCTTTTCTGCTTCCCTCTTTAAGATGTTTCCTTAACCCTATCTAGTAGCTATATTGAGCCCGCCCTGTCCTTTGTTTCTTGACCCGAAAGACAACAAGTTTTCTATGAGAATTTTAGCCACTCTGGGCCATACTGCTTCACGCCTGAGGTCTGCCCTCACACTACAGCTGTATCAATGGAAAACTGACCGCATGCTGTCCTCATCTTAGAAGTTCATATTATCACCAACATTACTCTATTTTTGTTTCTTTTCCAGAGCCTTCAGTTAATTCTTTTGCGTATTGCCCAGAATTTATAGTTGTTACCTGTGTTTTGTTAAAAGCTGACATCACCATACTGAAAGAAAAATCCTATTTCTCTTATATTTGAATCTTGTCTTCTACTCCAGAAAAGTTAAGTGCAGTTTCTCAGAGCAAAATAAAAACAATAAAATACAATTAAAACTTGCTTAGCAAGTATTCTTTAAACTCTAGTGCTTATTCTCAGAATTTGAGTTTCAAAGCTCTGTAGACCTAAATTAATTACCTTTGTCATTTATTTTTGTGATGTTCTGTGGTGGCCTGTCTTTCCTACAGTGATGGATAATAACATTTGTTTTAAAATATGCAGGTACTAGGAAGAAAAACTGTGCATGAGAATAAATTATTTACGTTGGAAAACATACTCATTAAAAGGTATCAAAATATTTCCACTATACAAGTGAATGTGTGATGAGGTCAGAAGTGAGTGGTGGCTATGGAAACATAATGAATGAAAAAATAAACAAACAAACAAACTCTATATAAAAAAATAGAACGCAATTTTTTCATATAAATGTGTTGATAAAGGAGGAGAAAATTTGCAAGTAATTATAAGGATTTGCTTTCAGGGAAAATCAAGTTAATATACACAGGGATAGACATTTTGGAAGACAATCAAAACTTTTAAGGAAAGATATCTTATGTATTTTCTAACAATGATTTTGAACTTCAAGCACATTCAAGTACAAATAGTTGTAGGTAGATGAAGTAGAAAACTGGAGTAGAAAGGCTTGCCTGTGGATTTAAAAGTAACTAAGCTGAAGAAAACGTAATGCTTTTACAACCCTGAGATTTGGGGAGACAAAAATTTGAAAGGAAAGTAAAGAAGCAACAGGAAAGATTGAATGGTAAAGTGGAAACATTACTGGCCTACACATTAGGATCGTTTATATCCTGTGGACTTGCTTCTGTAACCAATTAGGCATGTTTACTTGCACAGTTGTCTTCATTTCCTTGAGTTGTAGTTTCCGTATCTAAAAAAAAATGATTAGTTTGGACCATATATGTACTTTAAAAAGAGGAGAAAGAAACTAATGTATATTGAATGGCACTACTCACTATTTTCTTTATACAATTTTTAGAAATGGGTCTGGGCATTTCTTTACTTATTTTACCCTTAAAATAGAATATCTTTATAAGAAAGATAGTGTCAGCCTCATTTTAACACAAGGAAATGGTGAAAATGGCAATCTAAGTGATTTGTTAGAGTGCCAGCTAATAAGGAAATGAATTCCTGAAGAAGTTCTAGTATGCTGATCATAGTTTCCTGAGCTCCTTCTTCCATTTAGCTTTGTCTGTCCTCCTCTGTTCTAGGCATAAGCATTTAGAATCATGTCATAGATATTAAGAAAAGAAGCTGAAAGGAAAGCTCAGATTTGTGAGCAGAGTAGATTTATCTAGTCTTCGTAGGATTAGAATCACCTCAATTTAAAATGATCCACAATCTCACATATTTATAATTCATTAAAATATTATATAAGTCAGGATTTATCATTGGCACTTTCCCTAAAATGAATATATTATCATCTGTCATTAGTCTGTCTTTTCTTTCTCTGTCAATTCTTGGTTGAAGTTATTTTTTTTTTTTAATAACTTGAAACAAATTTGCAAGAAAAGTTTTATAAAACCCTGCATCAAATGATGAACTAAAACTCAAATACATTTCATATAGTTTCCCTTTTTCATCAGTTCATTTTATGACACATCATCTGATATAAGTTATACTTTATATATTCATCTCCCCCTGGCTTATAGCAACATTATTCTTTCTGCCTTCCCCTTCTACACTCTGATTCTTTGCTGCATTTTGTTATATTGCTGCATTTTGTTAAATTGGATAGTATAGTAACTTCTTAACTTGTCATTTCTCAGGCTTAGGGTTCTTTTAAAATTATTTTTAAAATAAATTTCTAAAACTTCTCCTTTATTTTAATAAAAGCTGATTTGCAAAATTGAGTCCACTAAATGTATCTAAACAGTCCGGTGGCCCTTCTCGTTGAGGGGTTTCGGTACACAAAGGAAATTTTTAAACTATCTGAAATCAAAATTGATAATTCTCCCATAGACCCATAAGTCTTTTAATGGACCATTTGTTATTGTTGTCTTTTTTTTTTTTTTTTACTGTAAACTGAAAAATGGATGTTTTTAATATGGTCTATTGTCCGACTGATTTTCCTAATTAAATAATTCTTAACAGAAAAATAAAAGTGCTTGCTTTGATATTCAGGCCTGATAAATGCCCCTGAATTTCTAAGTTTGAAGCCATAGCTGTTTTATGAAAAATATTTACAGAATTTGGAATTTTCTCTACACTCTATCCTTTTACACGGTGTTCTATTGCACAGCTGCCCCTAACTCTTCTTTGTCCATTTTCTGTCTTTCAGTCTTCTCTAAATTCCCCTCTACCCAGCCCTTCAGACGGATGTGCACATACATGTATGAATGGATGTGTGAGATTGAATGTGATGGTGGAGGTGGTGTTGTATTGGGACCAACAAGTTCAGACTCCAAGTGTCTGAAATGAGAAATCAAAACAGAAGCCTCTCTCTGGAGAAACAGAGGAATGTATAATCAAAGGAAGAGGGAAAATAAAAGAGAGAGAGCAAATGGGAGAAGAGTATATGGAAAGAGGGATTCACATTAAGCTGTTTATTTTTTCATCAGTTTAAGTGGTGACCTGGTGGGGAATAGAGAGGGATTGAACAACTGATTAGAAAGAAATAACTAGTAGAATGTATTTCTCTTGCGTAATCAGTTTCTCAGTTTTCTTGCTAATTGTTGATATTTTTGTTTCAAGAAGTTACAAATTCTCAGAAGATTAGAAGCACTACTATTATCTGTGTGCAAGTATAAAGTGTCTTTAAATTTCAATTCTGTTTAAATACAATAATCAGAAATTTTGTGCATCTGTGCCCTCATGCCTTCTATTAGTGGAATGGTTAACGGTGAATATGTGTGTCCCTTTCAACTAGCTCTGAGACTTATGGAAATTCCATATTTTAAAGACAATTTCCTGAAATGAAAAAAATCAGGTGAATCAAATCTAATTGATCTAAAAGTTATTTAAAGCAGTGTTTAATATTAAATTCATTAACTATATAAATTAAATATATATATCCAAATATATATATGTACATATATATATGTACATATATATATGGAAAAACAAATCCTACTCTATGTGATTATATATTTATCATGATAAATTTTTCTCTTAAATTGGAGTATACAAGGCTTATGTGATTAAAAGTGATTTTATCTACTTGGAGACGTTAGCTAACTAAAAATTGAACTTCAAACAAAATTCAAAAGCAACTGTGATCCATTTTCATCCTGCTTGTATATGATCCCAAATTATCAACAAATGAAGCTTTTTTAATTTCTTATGTCTTTCAAATAGCAAAAAATAAAATAAAATTATATTTTATTTATGAGTTATCATTATTTCCTCTCTATATTTTGACAAATAACATGACAGAAAGATGATTAAGTTTCTCATTTCACAATGTGACTTCTGTGTTATTTATTGTCAAAATAAAAGTCACTTTTTGAATCTAAGTTTTTAATCTTTTTTTCTCTTCAATCTCAAAAAATGTTTTGTTAGAAAACTGGCTTTTGTAAATACTTTTTTCTTCCCCTAATGACAGGTAAGTCCTTTTAAATGACTCATTGCTAATTAGTTCAGAGCAACATTCCAAAAGAATATTTTATTTTTGGAACCTCGTTTTATTGATTTTCTGCTCCAGTAGCGTGACTAATGCACATCACAGTTAAAGCTCTGCAAAATGTTTGCAGCAAAACCCCAAACCAGGTGATAATCACCTGATATTTACCTGGTTTCTTTACTATGTTATCAACCAAATCATCAGGCTCAATTCCTGAAAATGTTCTTGGCTTTTACAAGAATTCCCAATAATACTGGGCATTTCTCTCTGTCAAGATCATTTCTTTTGCAATTTCCAAAATTCAATCTCAAAATGAAATGAGATGCTATGGTTTTGGCTGTTCTTTGCTTTTTATTTTTGGTTCAGTGATGCCTGAAAGTCAAAATGAAACTGAAGTACAGGTCCTTGGGAGCCCAAATGAGTAATTTAAATGAATATCAATGAATCCAACATGCTGAGTTTTAGCAGTATAGGCATTGCCAGACCAAAAAGTCTTTAGAACCTAAGCCGGATGGCCACTGATTGTAAAGATCAAGGTGGAGAACAGCAAATTGCTTTTTCTGTAACAAGTTGTTATAGTATCTTTACTCTCTGTAATTTTGTTTCAAGCTTCTCATTTACGGTCATATCTACTGAATAGTTTGGTCAAAAAAATTCGTGTTCCAGGACTGCTGCTTATCTTGCCATATACAAAGAGAAACAATGTTTAAATGTACCAGAAAAAAAATATTTTGTTATGTTTGTTTATCCATATTTAGTCTCCCTCAGTAAGAAAATCAGAGGGTTGAAAAAAGCATTTACATATCATTTATTCAATTTATCACAAAGAATGTTTGTCATAATGGAAATACAAAAATAAAATGTTTATTCAAAGTATAATGATTCTGATAAAAGGAAATGTATACCTGTTGATTTAGCAGTTGTAATACTATGGCATTTGGTGGGGAAAAATAGTAAAGGAAGGTAGGGTTGGTGATGGAAGTCTTTGGGAAAACTAATGAAAGCTTTGGCTCCTTTCAAGAAAATGTACATCATACAAAATATACACCATTTGAATGGATTCATAGATTCAAGGTTAATAATGCTGATCTTGTAGAGAAACCTTAATTAATACTGGAATTAATTGAAATAATTTATACTCTCAATTCTGTCAATAATTTTTTCTTTAAATTCAACAGTTGTTTCACTAACACTAAACCATTTTTTTTAAATTAAATGTACTCTTGACTAATGAATGTACTTCAGTGTTTTCAAACCGGGAAAACAAAGCTATATTGTTTTGAGAGAGAAAATTTTATATCCAGCTGAATTATGTTAAATGAGTAAAAACATTAAAAATATACATTAAATATGTAAAGGTTTAAATAATTATCACTCCTTAATAATTTTGAAAAATATTACTTGAATACATGTTCTAGGCCATAGGTCCCCAAAATTTCACACTAATGAAACCTTACTGTATCGGTAATTTTTCACAGTACGTTTACCAAAATATATACCTAATAGTTCTGTTTAAGAAATAAGATCCAAATAACTTAAGCACTTATGTTTTAAAAGTTAGAGGTGCCTGAAAAAACAATATACAGAAACTAAAAGAATATTTTTATTTCACTATTACATAATCACCATTACTTATTAATGGGATATTTGCACATGTTGGACACTGTGCAACTTCTCAAACATTGGAATCAGATTGAACATACCACCACATTTATTATCAGTGGAATCATAATTGAAAAAAAAACAAAAAAAAACAATTGAAATGCAATATTTGCTTTGTATCACAGCATTTTTCCAAAAAAAGAAACAGTTTTGCAAAGATATGTATGTAACCTAACTTTGAAACTGTGAATTACATCAAGATGATAGTGTTTAACAAATGTTACTGTGTTTCCCTCAAAAATTTAAAATAACAAAGGTGTCCCTGTGAGCCAGCTATGGCACCCTGTGCACGACAGTACACAGTTCTGTAACTACGGTTTTGATAAATCAGTGGCAAATAAATATTATGGACACAAAAATGTAGAAAGTTGTGTTGTAAACAAAGATTACCCCTTATATGATATATCCACCAAATTCAGATGTATCGTTAAATTTAGGCTTTTTAGATATATTTTTCAGTATAGAAGTAAATTTTTTTGTGTGGGGGAAAATATTTAACAGTGTCTTTTCAGCCTATATTTTTCCATGTTGTATTTGCAAATGTGAAAAGAATATTGCATAACTTCTATAAGACATATAAACATATTTTTAAAAGAATTCCATATGTCCAAAATCACATAAACCAGTGCTTAAACATGCACAGAAAAAATTCCAAGAGTAAATGTACCAATACATTAGAATGTAATTCTCCCCATGTGGTAAGCTGCAGGTGGGAGGGGGGATATTTTTATTCATTTTATTATTTCTGTATTTCAAAGCTTTTAATAATCTGCATATATTTCTTAGTAATGGAACAAAATCCTTTTATTTTAAAATAGAATTGGGAAAACATTAATAATAAAAACATTTTTAATTAACTGCTATCAATAAACATTTTTTGGGAACAATGATGATTATAAAAGGATCAGGAAGAAAGCTAAAAGGGTAAATCAATTTATGGACAAAACCTCAAGTGTAGGGAAAGCAATAATATTAGTGCATTGTCTGTGATATTTTCTTGATTTTGTTTGGGGAAATTAACTTTACATTTGTGTATTCATAGTTTTTCTTAATTCTTAGAAATACTTTTGAAAATAAAAAAAAAAGAACATGCACAAATGGGTGTTCTCTTGTACAAAAGAATATGTAGATGTGAGGTGTTATTTTTTATACAACAATAATTTTAGGAATAGGCTCTTATCCTCAGAAGGTAGGGTCACAGAAGTGTCCCTCTCCTCTTGTCATCAGGCAAGGCTTACTATACTGTGTAGAGACAAATAATAATAATAATAATAATAATAATAATAATAATAATAATAATCTCTGAGGGGACAGTTTTACAGCTTCTCCAAATTTTAGGATTTCATGGCTAAAAATTTTTCAAGTATATATTCTAAATCTCCCTTTGGATAACAAATGTTACATCCTCCTTGTTCTGTCTGTGGTTCTGTCTGTCATAATATACTGTTTCTCATCTGAGGATGCTATGTTTGTTTTTAAGATATAATCAAATAAACTAATGGGACAGGAGAAATGAGCAAATTCAGAAGGGTCAAATGTTAGGCCCTCGGATTTGCATCTAAGTAAAATGAGTTTGAACATGCAAACAGAAATCTTTTTTGTTTTGTTTAGTTTTGCTCATGTTGTCTTCATTCCTTGTCTTGTTTTTCTTTATTTGATGTCATAATGTAAGTAATGTTTACTATAGAATTTGCTTTCCTTTTAGCTTTAACACTTTCCCCCCTGGGTTTCTAATTTCATTTCCATATGTGGTTTGTTTTCCACCAATTAGTGCTGGATGACATGAATGAGAGTTTCTTAAAACTGGTTTCAATTCTTTGTGAACGACATGGACACATTAGCGAGCAATTAGTCTGAATTCTACCCTCATCCTCTAGGACCCTTTTCTCATCTTCTCTTTATGGAGACATTAATTACCTGTTGGATGATCAAAATTTAAAGGAAAAGAAATTACAGTAATAATTACAAAAATTGCTAATGGACCACAATGAAATCATTCATTCATTTTAATATTTGTTAAACATACATAGCTTGTTCAACAATGTCTTCTTTTTCCTTACAATTATCTTCTAATGATTCCATAGTGATATTACAATGTTAATAGTAGTTAGTTTATTCCCTAAATTAAAAAAAAAATAAAATAAAAATACTATCACCACATAGCTTTCAAATAACAATTGATAATCTCCAGACATATTTATCTTTGATTATCTGGAATATAATAACACTAATAATTACTTTCATTAATGCAGGTGCTGCTTACTTTAAACAGATTATCTTCTTAAACATATTGCTTCACACATATTATCTTACCAGGACCATAATAGGGTTCATTCCACTAATAGTATTATTTCCATTCTACAGAAGAAAATATAAGTTTGGATAATTTAAACATCCTCTCAGGAATGTCATGACCTAAAGTGTGTTCAAATGTTAGTTGACCTTTAGCACAGCAGCCAGTACTAGAACAAAATTTCATTAGGTATTTTTTTTATTTTATTTTATTTTTTACAGTCTATTTCCTTTTATCAGTTTTTAAGTTCCACAAGAGCAAGAAGCATATGCATTTCATGAATTAATAGCAAAGAGTGACATGTATAGTGAGTGTCTAATAAATAGATTTGAAATCAACCAATAAAAAGTTCTAAGTGGTGATCCAAATGTTTATTTTGCCACCCCACTGTACTCTCACCTAAGGAGTACCACACCATACACACAGACTGTTTCTACCCCCTGGCCCTCACTTATGAAAACTCTAGAGACTGTAGGACCACAGTGGTAAGATGATTACCAGCCAACCCTCTTCCCTCCCACTCTGATATCGGTCTCCTTGCGTCTCGCCTTTTATGGTTTGCTTCTAATTCTGCCTCGGATCAGCAAGTGTCAGAGACATACTAGCCAGAGTCTGCAATTGTGCTGATGTCCGCTGGGCAACATTTTGACTGAAGTCATCACTGGGAGGAAAACATCCATCTGAGCCAACCACAGCACCATATAAGGACATAGACTGCAGCCTTTGGCCCATGCCCACTATAGGAGACCAAAGCAGATTCTAAAACACATCACTGAGGTTCCAGTTTTACATTTTGCCTACTGCAGGAGATTGGAAAGGTCATTATATATCTCTGAATTAGTTCCCCATCTATAAAATGAGGATGATAATGTCTATGCCTATAATCAGAAAGCTAATAGAAGAGTCAAATTAATACCGGGGTGCCAAAAAAATGTATACACATGACTTGTATTCATCTTTTGTTATTGGTATATATTATTACAATTTTAATACAGTCTTTTTCCTTGTTTAAAATGTGTATACTTTTTTTGGCACCCTCTGTACTTATAAAATTATGCTCAACGTTATATACAAACTCAATGTTATTAATTATTATTAGGAATTTTGCCTCGTACTTTATAAGTGAAAATGGTGTATAATTGTATTTCTGTGGGGTGTGTGAATGTGTTTCTGTGGGATGTGAGAATGTGTGTGTTTCAAAAATACTTCATGAATTATATACATATAATTTTTAATTAACTTTAAGCTATCTGAAATGAATTGATGAGATATTTGTAATCTTGTCTATGTCATGGAATAATTTGAATGATTTAGAAATAATTTTAGAAAATTAGAACTCATCTTAAATCTTCATGGTTTTGGGGTCATTAAAATGCCAATTATTTAATAAACATTTACTATATTTCTTTTTAAAATTTATTTAGTTTTTTTACCTCTTTTCAGGAAACTTAATTATTTATACTTTATAGAAAAATATACTAAAATGAATTCAAATCCATTAATATAAATTCACATGTAATCTTTTGTAAATCAAACGACTTCTTTAGGTAGATAGATAAATCCTGTTTCTAATCACACACATTATATATATATAGATATATATTTCATAATCGGGTTCTACTCAAATTGTCTTTTTGAAAAACTAGTATTATTAATCAAATGTACTTTTTATTTTATTATTCAATTTGTTTATTTTCAATTTTGTTATTAATATTCTATTTTATTTTGGTTAAGATCATTATTCTACTTACAGCAGCTTATGCTGAAGACTAAGCATATTTATTTTCAATCTTTTTAAGTTAACACAAGTTATAATATAAGGTTACACATTTTCCTCTGATTAAATCTTTAGCCGCATCTCTCAGTTTTGATACAAAACAGACAGGTTATTTGGAAGAAAAAAGTGGTTATAGACATTTGGTCATGACTTTCTTGTTCATTTCTTTCTGTACAACATTTGTGATCAGAGAATTTAGACTGTTAATTTTCTTCCTTCAAAAATGTACTGAGATTTCCAATTTGACCATGTACATGATCAATTTTAAATCTTTCATATACACAAGGTAATATCTTTATTTATTTGTTGACTACAAAGTAATTACATACAATTGATTGAAGGTATTGGTTCTGCAATTAAAAACCTATTACACATATTTACATTCTTTCTCTTCAGTCTTTTCAATTCTTATAGAAATGAATTGAACTTTTCACTATGATTATGGTTCTATCAATTTCCCTCATATTTCTAAGATATTTTGCCACCTATGTTTTACTGATATTTTGCCTGATCTATATTATTTAGTGTCTTCCTTATAAATATTAAGGCTATTATAACATGTACTCCTCATTACTTTCATTCCTAAACTTCTATTGTCTTTAACTCTAAAAAAAAAAAAAAAAATCACAATTTATTTTCCTCCATCATAACTACTTGCCATCCTTCTGACCACCAGCCACTATTTTTCATACTAGTCTAAAACAATGCTCCAAACCAAGACATTTACCTCCTGTTCTCATATATTCTGCTTCTGGTCTCATATAGTTGTAGATATCCAATGCACTGCAAGGTTTCATTACTTACCCTTGCTTTCTGATCTGAGTCGGATCTTTATCTACTTCTCAATCATTTTATTCATCTCTTTTTGTCCCATTCCTCCTAGTAGATATTCCAAACTTTCTCCAATCTTCTCAGTCTTAAACTTCACCTTTGAAACATTTACTCTTAGGTATCTCAGCTGCTAAACTTTCTGAGGTTATCTATACCATGAAAAATCAGTTTCCTTTATTTCCATTATAGCCATTAAAAATCTTAGCGTATGTGCTACACTTGCCCTTCTCTATTCCTGCTACTTCTGAGAAAAAATAGCATTCCTACTTCCCATAGTTAACTCCTTTGTCCACTTATTTTTCCTTTAAAACCTTTCCCTCTTGTGATTCATTGTAAATCTCTTCATTTCCACTGGATCATTTTCTAAGTATGCTCAGAATTTATGATCCTATGATTTACTTTATAGCATATTACTATTTCTTATTCTATTGTATCATTGTTTATTTGTACTTTGTATATTTTATCACTTGATTAGAAACTATTTCTGATGTCTCATGACCAGAATGTCAAAATTAGGCTATTGTTTGTTCTAGATTCCCTACTTCATCAAATGACCCAAATTTACATCTCTTTAAGCAGACCCTGGCTCATATCTATACTTTCTAGCTTGGTCCTTCTTTTGTCTCTAATCCAATAAAGTCTTTTCTGCCTGAAGCAAAAGTTGTTTAAAAAGAGTATTCACCTGAAAGTCAGGAAACTGGAAATCAAAACACTCTATCTTTAACATAATGTGTGACTATGTCCAAATAAGTTATTTTCTTATGAAAAAAAATGCTAATAACTGCAATGTCATATTAGGTCTTTGAGAGGGACTTTAAAATAATAAAATGCTGTAGAAATATATTATTGTTTTCTAGCATGACTACTTTCATAGTTAATTGGCCATTGTTTTAAACTATCATGTGGGGTGTGTGTGTGTGTACGTGTGTGTGTGCGTGTGTGTCTACCTTGTCAATAAAACATATGGAACAATACCATTACTTGTGAATTCTTCACCAATAATCTCTCTGCCTGACCTCCATGAATGACACGTCAGTTTTGTAAATTTTCTTCTTAGTAGATTCTTTTCCATCTTCCCCACACATACCAAACCAGATTTCTCATTGCATTTATCAAACTATTTACAATTATCTGTTCATACATCCATTTTCCATACTGGATTGGAGCTTCCTGCAGATGAAAAATAAATGTTTTATTCAGTGTGTAAGTGTAATTAGTAAGTGACAATAAATATGTGTTGAATGACCTTTAGGAAGTCCATAGCCACTCTTCCTGGTAAGAGGAAAAGACTGGCAGTGTTGTGAGCCTCCAAGGGTAAGCAAGGACTGAGAAATGAAGCTCTTTCCCATCCACAGGCTACTAAGCTGATTAGCTCCTTGAATCCTGCTTTCTCCTTGAACACAAGTACTACTTTCACGTCAGTCTCCCACTAATGATCTAAGCTAAAATAAACTACAATAGGATTTTTTAAAAAACGCACACTTCTCAGTTTAACACCTAAATAATGGAAATTCTCCCTCAAAAACAAAATAAAACAGAACATAAACACACAAACAAACAGAAGTAAGAAAAGTATCTCCTTGTAGCTCAATTCCCTTCCCGGGACTATAGAATGCCCACTGAAATGGTGTATGAGTACATAAAACCCTGCCGGAGGGTACGTAGATTTTTTTATCTTAATTCCTTTTGTTGTGTTTTACAAATTGATCAAGGCCCTTATGGGCCCAGCTTTTGAAAGGAGAGGAAGGACTTCTGAGTCCTTTCCAAATCTTCCTATTAGGGTAGTGGAAGCCTCCCAGGATATTTCTTCAGCAAAATCTCCTTCATATTGTGCCAACTAGGGGTGCACTATCCCTGGGCTCTGTCAATCCAGTTTGTAAGGCTGCTAGTGGCAGTTGAGGTTCAAAAACAAAGCTATGAGTAGAAAAATATCCAAAAGTTTCAAAGGCAAAAGCTGCCGCCTGAAGTTTCCTAGCAATTCTGTAGGAAGTAGTGAGGGAGTGATGCTGAGAATACCCTGCAAATTATACAAAGGTGACTTGAAAAGCTCCAGCATGTCGGTTTTCAAAAGTCCTCCTGAGGCTGAGAAATTCTCATGTATGTTGATTTATGCAGTTATTTGCTTTGACCCCAGGGAAAGCTGCTTTATGCTTTGGACATCTATGCCTACCCACTTTCCCAACTATCTGCGGGAATCACCAAACAAACGTGCAAAGGGAAAAATGAACGAAGAAAAAAACGGAAGCAATCATAAAAATAATAACTATTTAATTCAAAAGTTAAAATACATTTTTTTGTCTCTGAACATTCTATGCACAGTGGACCATATAGTGTATCATAAACTTTGTTTAAAGCTGATTATATTTCTCTGTGTGTGTGTCTGTGTGTGTGTGTGTGTGTGTGTGTGTGTGTGTATACTTAAACCTTAAAAGAAAAAGACGTAGCTAAAATTAATGTGTTTCAGTTGAGAAGGGCATTTTGCCTGAACAATATTCCCCATCCTCTTGGTCTAGTCAAACCCTAAGCATGTTTCAAGCACTGTGTAATTTATCTACTTTGTAGAACATTTCCTGACCACTCTAGTTACATAATTTGGCTATCTTCAAAGTCCCTACTATTGCTTATTATCTGAAATATATTTCGATAATTAATCAAATTATGACTAGTTGGCATTCACTGTACTTTTTGTCTGTTATTTAAAATTTGTGACTGTGACTTATAGAGATAATTACATTGTACGACTTCTTAACCATAGAATTTAAACTTCTGTGAAACAGTCTGACTCTGTTTGTTGATCTTTGATGATTGGAAGCTCATACATCTCACGCCTCTCTCTTCCTCATTGTACCTTACATCTGGGCAAGCTGATAAGAAAGGCCAGGTGCTTCTTCCTTTTGTGCAAGTAGATAATTCAAATTATGCAAACTCCTGCTCACACTTGGGAACCTTTACTCAGGCCCCATCTGTCACCATAATAAAAACTCCCATCCAGTCTTATTTCCTTGCTCACTCATTTTATACCAGCTTGGGAGGGCTACTCTGATCTCCTCAGGAAGCCCCGTGTAAGCTAGAAAAATTTTCTTGATTTCTTAGTGTGTGTCTGAAGACATTAGTCTTGACTTCTGAAAAAAAAAAAAAAAAAGTGTGTTCTGTTTATGCTCCCTATGCAGGGTGATAACAACACCATCCCTGGTATCTGGTCTGAGGGCTATACATATAGAGAGTAGAGAGTGTGCAATATTTACTTGTTAAATGCCTGACTGAATGACTTTCATTCCCTCCTTTTTCTTTTCTTTTTTTTTTTTTTTTAGCAAACGAACTCAAATTGTGGGGAGGGGTTATTAACCAGATACCCAGCCCATTCCTCAGGTAACCCAAGTGCTAAACAGATCATCAAAATAGCCTTTTGGTCTTCTATCTGAAATGGATGCGAAAAACTAGGGGACAAAATGCAAATGTGGGCTTCTTACTATGACCTTGACTTCAGTGCCCATGCCATAGACCAGGGTCCTCAGGTGACAGCACATGTTCAGCACATCCCAAAGTTCCTTGCTCACCTCATTGGACATGGCCCCTTTTGTCCTTATACTCGGTATCTGAATCTTTCAGTTAGCACTCCCAGAAGCTACTGGCAATCAATTGAAGAACCACAACATAAAATATAGGTTTGCCATCCTGGGCAGAGTCTCAATTTTCAAGTATATATAAAAAAAAAACAAACTAAAAAAAAACTTTGTATATAAGAGTGACGACACATCAGATGAAGTTTAGTGCTCACTGTCCACTTGACCATGGCAAAATGTGTCTGTATCAATAGTCATTCTTTATACTTTTTATTATTTAAAAAGATTTAATCTATATTTGTGTATTTATTTATAACCTATCTCTTTTGAAAATAATTTGTGTCCCTATTTTTTTTTTAAATTGTTGGATCTTTATCAACAACCCCATGACATAGACAAGTCAACTGAACTCAACATACCTAGCTATTGAGAATGACAGAAGTCATGACTTGCCCAAGATCAAATAGATAATTTTCTGGTCTTTGATCCCTACGCGTTCCATTACATAGCATTGCTTTCTCAGCATTAATGCCACTGTGAAACATAAGGTATAGGATGTACATGAGATGTCCAATATGTAAATGATATGGAAAGGATAAGTAATATAACTACCTATGTTCTAGTCATATGATGTTCATGGCATACAGATGCTATTGATGCTATTGATATAAGTACTCTCATCACCTTGATCAGTGCTTAGCATAAGTCTCAGTAAGCCTCTGTTGAACTGGATGAGAAAATCTCACGCAAAACCAAATGAAAACAAAATCCTATACAAAGATATATTGGAGATAAGTTCCTTTCCGTAAAAAGTTATGTGTGTGTGCACATATGCATGGTTTTTATTTCTTCTTCAGGAAGCTACAAAATTGAAATAGAAGGGGGATGAGGAGAAAGAGAGGAAGAGAGAGAAAGAGGAGGGGGAAGGAGGGAGGGAAGAAGAAGAAGAAGAAGGGAAAGGAGGGAGAAAAAGAGAGAGAGACAAAGAGAGAAAAAGAGAGAGGAAAATTTGCAGCATTTTTGTTTTGCCTAGTACTTATGCAAACCTTTTCCTTTCATTTATTTGAGAGAGATTCACAGCCGTAACTGAAGTAATCCTAAACCAAACATAAAACAAAAAATAAACAACAAACAAAACAGGCATGTATTTTTGATCCAGGTCACTTAATAACTTACTATAAATAAATTTCACAATAAGCAATGGGTGTTGACATTCTATTTATTCCAGGGATAGGAAGTTTACCTGAGTGGTAAATTTGTTGACAGGGCTATGCAATCATCCTAGATTAGATAAATCAACTCAAAATGATTGGCAGTGTTTTCTAGTAATGAGTTAAATGAAGTTCTGGGTAAACATTACTCTTAGATTTATATCAACTACTTGGGGGCACAAATAGAAAGGCAGATACCAACTCCCTTTTAGATATTACTCTGGTATCCAACCATCTTGCCCTCCTTTACACGGAGCTCATCTGGCTACCGTCCACTGCCCACGGCTAGAAACTGTTTTCCTCGCTCAATGTATGCACTGGACTGGTTCATACTTCAGAGCAGTTGGTTAATGATAATGATAATGATTTAGATTCCAGTGGGCAGTAAATATAAAATATTTGATTAAGTGGCTTCATCTAAGTAGGAGATTGTTTACTAACTCTGTGGGGAGGGGGTGGCGATTTAAGCATGCTAAAAAGTACAAGCAAAGAAAATGAGAACAGAAAATGATAAGACGATGGGTTTTATTCCTAGAATCTAAACAGGTGGGTGGGGAATAAAAAAATAACTTGTTTTCTTGGCAGGAAAACAACATGTATGATGTAAATATGATAAAAGCAACACATTTCAAAGTATTGCAAGGAGTGAATTACAGGCCTATTCTTGGGTCAATGTTTTGACTGTACTAAAAGTAGGTATGCTGCATCTACTAGTCATAACCATTAGATTATGACCCCTTTGTTCACAATAAAAATGATACATTTTTAAAACTATGATTATTCAAACAGACCATGTGTTTTGTTGTCTTAGCCATAGAAAGATTATATTTGCAGAGGATATTTGATCAAGTGATAAGTCAAATGTGGCTGATATAAAATGAAAAAAAAAAAAAATCTAAATAAACCAAATTTGTGATCTTGGCTTCCAAATCTGAAATGTTGAAATAGAAAGTCAGAAAAAGTACAATTTTACATGTGCTGCATTTTCTGCTTTCTTTCCTAATGTAACTAATATCCCTTAGCACATGGTGTGTTTCACACACATGGTATCTCCAGGGCCTGTCTCTGTGCCCTGCCCAAAGAATATGCTCAGTAAATGTTTGCTGGTGACAATGCCGTCAGATACAACTCTTTAGGGTTAAGTTTACTAATATCTTCAAGACTTCAAGGATTTAGGTCATCATCAATTTAAAACATGTGGTATTGTAAGAAATATTTTCATGGCCCCCATGTTCCTGATACTGGTTCTGATTTCTTTTAACAAATGTTATGATTAAGAAAATTTCCCGCACTTTAATGGCAAGTTAATTGAGAATGTAAGAAAATCCGTGCTGTCAAAGCAAATAAAGCTGTTTATTAACCCTGAAAAAAAAAATAAATAAAACATGTGGCAGCTATAGGGAAAACTCTTCTGCAGCTAAAGGAACCAGGCTTTACCCAGGATGCAACCATATGACCCAGTGATATCATTATTCGTTTTTCAGAGAAGAGTTTGAAAACTGCTGTTTCAGAAACCCAAAGGAAAGACACAGAGTAATATCTCATTCTAAGGACCCCCTACCCCCACCAGACCTTACTTAGAATCCATAAACTAGGGATGTTCAAAGGCATCTGCATTCATCTAAGGTACTAGTTTTCAAAACGCAGTGCTTCTCAGAAATGCAGATTACTGAGCCCACTGCCAGAGACCCTAAGGAATCTGCCCAAGGTGGGTCGGATAGAATTCATGCTGAAGCAAATACCAATCGAGCCCCTTTGTAAGCCCATTTGAATCAACTGAGCAATTAAAAAGCAATACTACTGATCCTCCCCGTGGCCCAAGATTCTGATCTAACTGGCATGGGGAACCCCCATACTATCATATTTTTAAAAGTCTGTGAGTGGTTCTAAAGTGCACTGAAGGCTGAGAATATTTCAAGTCCTCCCTGAATGTCCAGGCCTTCTGACAGCCAGCACTGTCTTTCAGGATAGAATTGCATTACCTACAACCCAGCAATCTCTAACTGTGTGGAATCAAGACCCTTAATTGGGTAGGTACTTAAATAATGAAAGACAGCTTCATGGAGAGGGGCTGCTGAGGTGTCTCATGCCCCCACGAGAAAGCAGCCTTGAGAAACCAACCTCCCCTGACACAAATTAAACCCTGAGGATCTACTTTGACTGTTGTGCTTGATCTAACCACAGCTCTACCCTCTTCTGCCACAGCTGACTGATCCTAGGCCTGCTAACCACACCCCTGACCTCCCCACATTCCGCTGTCTCTGTCTTCAGGGCCTCATCTTTGCACAACTCCAGGAGTACCATTAAATTATGCAGCACCAAAGGTTCTGCTCAGGCAATGAGCTTTTTTTTTTCTTTTCTTTTTCTCCCTACCTCCTATACCAATCCCCTCAAGATTTTACTTTCTAATTCTGAACTCCTTAGCAGGTCTCTCACTGGCTACCATGCTCATCTTGTCGGAGGTCAGAGGCTGAGTCCCTGCGGGAGGGAAGGCTAACGACTCCTCGCCCCTTCCTCTAACTCTGCTTGGCCCACCATAAATCAGGGCATCACTCCTTTACACCTGAACCATTGCTAAAGCATCTCAACCTTGACCCTTTGACTACAATTTGTTTTCCAATCGACTCCTTTCCCAGTAGTCAAACTTATTAAAACACCACCTTTTATTACATTTCTACTTTCCTTAAAAATCCCTGAGGCCTGTATTCCTGTGTATGACAAAGTCATATTCTCTTTGTAGCCTAAGAGTCAATACTGCTTTCACGGAGCCTCATTCTGTTCTTGCAACCATGACTTCTCCGAAAGAAGTGTGTAGCCCCTATACACCCTCATTCTCACTGTCCCTCAGAAACAGTGGCATTCGTTTTGCTTGCTCACATGTCCCACATTCTTGCACTTGTACCTGATAGCATGTTACTGACTCTTTAAGGCTCTGCTCACAATCCACCGGGCCCATAACACCTCTGATCCCATCTGTCCACAGTGACTTTTGAAGTCCTATAACACTTGTCTTCTTATCAATCATTTGACTTATAATAGTATATTCTGTACTCAGAATATACTATTCTGATCCAGTATTTTGTCTGCACCAGAATATGATGAGAAAGTAACTTCTAACTTACTAATTGATGGAGCCTATATAAAAATGAAGCCAAATAAAGTTGTTGAGAAACTTGTAATTAACATTAAAGGAAAATGCTATGGCCTTATGATAATAGGTTTCCATCTGTCATTGTTCAAGCCCCAAATGGAGATTCTAACCAGGACATGCCTTTTTCTAAACAAAGGGAGCTGGCCTGATGCAATTACCTATCTCTCTTCCCTCTGTGACAACACTGGACCCTAGGAAAGGTCTGAATTTAAACACATGAAACGTGATTTGAAATGTCACTATTCACATCTGAGAAAACACTGGCTTTTTGGCCCCCTACCAGGGTAATCAACTGTAATTTTAAATCAATATCTTGCCTCACCATGGATTGCTTTATACACTGAGTCTTCTTCTTGTTCTTTTTCTGCCTCATTACTTATCTCCTTCACCTACTGATATTAGTTCCTCCAGATCCTAATGAAATTTTCCTGGCAGTGTGAAGTAGATTCAGCTCCTTGACAGTCAGATCTGAGTTTTTCAGCATGTTACAGAAAACATTTATTTTCTGGCTATTTGTTCTAGACTTTCAAGTATATTATTAAACTTTGTTAGAAATGGGAACTCATCTTCACATTGAGCTGGAGATGCTGCTCCAAATTAATAAGAGATTTCCGCTGCTCCCCATGGAGTCATTTCAGGGCAAAAGAGTATCTACCTTGACCATTTTAGGATGTGCTGGGGATAAGGTGAAAGAAGGATTGTCTTTCACTAAATTGATTTTCTGCTCTTGCATTATTTATTATTGTCTAAATATATGGGGAAACATTGTCTCTCTTTCCTTAAGAAAGTTCTCATCCACTTCTGAAGTTTTACTGTGGTCTTGGATTAAGTTGGCATTTTCTTAACACTGACTTTGTCTTTTCTGGGATAAGCTCTTCCTTGTCCTTCAAATCCTAGGGAGCCAAATCCTACCTCTTGAACAGCGTCATCTCAATCCTTCCTTCTTCATGAAGCTTTCCCTGATTACTCCATCGTTCATTCATTTTTCCCTTATCAGAACTTCCATAGTCATTCTGGGTCTTGTCTGAATCCCAAGTTTTAACATTTGATCATGCTGCCTTATGTTGTTCTCTCACTATCACATACTCATACTTTATGTCTGGTTTTCCCATCTGAACTATATTTTGCTCATCCAATTATCAGTCACTATTCTATTAAATTAATAACTGTTGATTGTATGTATCTATTCATAGCCCTTATAATTATTATCATAAATTAGCAGTATTAGGCTTTATATTTGTCTTGTGTACCTCAGTAGATGGCAGTAAGTTCATTAGAAACAATAAATTGTTTCTTCATACACATCTCCTCAATCCTACTAATTTTTCTCTCCTTCCAACAATGTTTTAACACATATGAAAACATAAAATGAGGCAAATGTGTTTAAGTATTTTTTTCTAGCATAACATATAAATTCATTGAATTCTTAAAATAACCAATGCTTATCTAACTCAATTATGAATTAATTGTTCTTCAGGCTATATATATATTACCTAATATATTCCTAGCAACTGTGGGCTAGACATGAGGCATATACCTAGTCTCTACCCTCAACGACCTTACAAAACAGTGTTGGAAAAACTAGATTCTCACACATGAAACAATTAGAATATACTATAATATATCGTAATATATGACCAAATGCCACATGTGTGGCACTATATTATGGGAGGTCTGCAAACACAATGTATAGTCTTAGTTTTATAACTTTGCCTATGCATATCATGTTACCTGTGCAACATTGATACATTTCTCTGTCCTTGTCTCAGTAATGCATTCATGCCAAAAACTTAAAATTTAAACCCTTAATGAAAAGCACTCAACAAATATAAAATATTGCTGGTATCACACTATTAGCACACTGGCAACTCCACTGTGGCAGTCCTATTTTCCACACATCTATATTTTGAATTTTGATATTCATTCTTGTATCTCCCCAAATCAGGAAGTGAGTGGCAAGACCTCTTCCACATTTCTGAAATAAAGTCATCCACAATTAAAATGGTTTACTGGAAACAGATGGACTTCCCGCAGAGATTAACCCAATTATCTTTGGTTTAAGAGCCAGAAAAAGCCATAAGATCATTATCTTACAAGACAAGAATTTTATCGTGATGCCAATCTCATTACATGAGTGAATGGAGGTGTTTAGTGATGGTTTTTCTGCATAAATATTCTTAATAGATTTAGTTTTTCAAACTCTTGGCTGCTCATTATTTTCAAATGAAAGAGCTTGACAGATGAACAGTGTTGTGCACTAACTACAGAAGGCCAGAGTTTGTACTGCTTGTAGTTTCCTCCGCAAAAACAAGGGAACTATTCCCAGACAGGAGAAAGGGCTTCACATTTATACACGATCCTAAAAATATTCAAACTTGTGTTACCTGCATTTCTGTTAGGAATAAAGCTCCTATAGTTTAGATATTTTACAAAAATAAGGTTTGTTTTGTTTTGTTTTGTTTTTCTAAACACACAATGTGTTAAAAGGTCAATACCATAACTAGGTGAAGCTTTGAGGTGCATCCAATTTTTCAAAAATAAATCTCCCTAAGGAAAGTTAGAATTTTTGTTTCCATTTTCTTTGGAAGGAAGTAGGTGGGGCTGCCAGTTGTTAAGAATAAAATGCTGGGCTCAGAAAGAGTCTTCTTTATGTTGTCTTCATATATTCAATAAATGTGCATATTTATATGTCTGACCAAGCAAACACGAAGGAGGAGAAAAAGCCTGTGTTTCATATCAAAGGGGGAATTAATTTGTCTATAATGTGACAAGCTGAGATGGTCAAGCATAAAACAGAAGCAACTCTGAATCTAACACTGAACCTACGATAGGGTAAACATTTGCACTGGCCCTTTAAGAACTAAGACATGGGTTGTTACAGCATTAAGTTGCTTACTGATTTCTAGTTGTGATAGCACTGCAACTGGCAAAACTTTAATGTCAGTATGTCTAAAACTAGTGCCATTAATACCCATTACATGGTGTTTTTATACATAGCAAATAACATAATGTCTAAATGATTTACCAACTATAAAGTATTACTGTTAGTTGTTAATATTATTGGAGTGAGAGATAATTCATTTCCTTCTTCTCACTCTGGGCTGGCTTATCCATTGGGCATAGTAGGTGCAGCACCTAAGGTCCATGACAATTTTAGAGGCCAAGTAAATGTTTACTTTTAATTTATTTTGTAATCAGAAGAAAAATGAAGATAATGATAATGATTATATAATAATAAAATCATACTGGATTTTTATATTCATCTTATGCCAACAGAGTCCTTAAATAAATATAATACATATTGTTGGTTGATTATTTTTTCATAAAATGGAGGAAGAGGCCCACAAAGGCAAAAGTACTTAGAGCCTACGAAAGTCATAATATAACCCTGTCCTTACTCGTTATGAAAATGATTGACATATTTGAAGCAGTCTCACTTCTTAATCTCTTTGAATTTGTACACTTCTTTCCAGCCTAGGATGGAGGAAGGCGCAGATGTGAACATTCCACATTCATACCAGCAGTGTGGGCAGACACACACACTAACTTTTCCAAAAACATAGGTAAGAGTTCCCTCTGAGATGGTCTGATGGTTCTTGTCTCGAAGTAAGAATAGGACAAAAAGCATAACTCATTCATTCTTTTTTTGAGGCAGGTAATTCCTGGAAACACTTGACTTTTCAAGGTCCAAGATTCTTCATTTGTTTATTTATTTGTTTGAAGTTTAAAATGAGGACTAGATAGCAAATTAGACAGTTTGGTTTTGATTCCTTTCTGCTTCCACATTGGTTCCGGTGGAGTTTTAAAATGAGACATGAGGATTTCTGTGATCTATGGTGTCTACTATCTGTCCGCTCTGTACTACCTAACCACTATCCATCTCTCTCTGTCTCTGTCTCTGTTGCTGTCTCTTTCTCTCATCCTATCTATCAACCTATTTATCATCTAGACATCTAAATTTTTCTACTGACTTAATGTAGAATAATATGAGAGAAAGAAAATAAAAAATATTGTGCAATACCATATATATATTAATATGTAATTAATATTATATATATATATATATTACCCACAAAATAACACTTTAAAAATTTAATTGATACATACATTTTTAAGGTTATAGATAAAACAAATAAAATTGGGTTATTATAGGGAAAATGAAATAGAGACAGAGAATGAAAGGGATAAAATCAAATAAAATATAACAAGATCAGGTATTGCATTTTTACACCATAAATTGAAATAAAAAAGCATGGTTATGTAAGTTATAGTGTCTACACTGGGTCTCGAGAATAATGTACAGTAGTTCAAAAGAGGGAGATAGTATTGTGCGTCAGAATGGGTAAGGATTGCTTCAGAGAGGGGGAAGAATTTGAATTATGTCTTGAAGGAGAACTACAATATGTGGACATAAAAGGGGGACCAGGATATGATTCATGAAAGGGAAGACTTGAACAAAATCTGAGGGGTGGGTCAGAGTAAGGAAGGTTTTGGGGCAGTTAGTAAATGAATTGCCATTCCAAGTATGAAAATGGAACCCCAGGTACACTGTGAGCAGTGAGAGTGCCATTAGATAGAGCTTGTCATTATTGTGAAACCATAGGGCCTTTTCAAATAGATCTTTTGTGGACAGGCACATAGATAATGGGGATGTTAAAATGGGCCATGTCTCTTTTCTGAAGGGAAAAAAAAATCTGCAATCCTTCCTCTCCTCTTGCTATAACAATTCAGGGAAAGAAAAGAAGTCTATCATTCAACTGATCCCAGGGAAAAAGACAGGCAAGGTCATGTCCCCTCACACAGAGAGATACAGCCGCAGAGAGACCTGGCCTGTGATCTGCTCCCCATTAGGGCGGTGTGGCTTCTCTTAATAGGGCCCTGATCATTTTTCAAGTAGCAAACCTGTCCAGCAGAAGGCGGTGAGCTATTGTTATCATTTATTCTGATCCATGGAACCCAGTTGATAAAAAGGTTAGAAATGCCACCTCCAGACATGTACTACATCAGATGTGCTTAAAACTGCAATTCAGACAGAGCTCCAAATAGTTTCTGCCTCTCCTGTCATCTCTTAGGCAGGAATAATAACCTACAATAACAGCAGCCCCTTTTGCTTCTAGGTTAGAATTAAAGAAATGAATATACTTTACAACCTATGTATAAACACATATATCTACATACACATATAATAGCAATACAATAGGATGCCTATGAAGATATTGAACTGATCAATATGAAGAAATACAGGATATTATGAGAGATGAAATAATAGGGAGAAGGAGTAAGGAAGAACAGACTTTTATTTAAATTTTCTAGATCATATATATTATTCTCATCTTCTCATTTTTTTGTTTTTCTTTAAAACAGTCACACTGGCTTTTTCGGTACTTTAAATTCATTAACTACTCAGGTATATATTCCACTGTACACAACCAGGGAGTTATTTAGTATTTTCTAGCTCATATACATATTCTCTTTCTCCCAAAACATTCCCTAAATACAAGAACTTGTTCTATATATTATTTTTATTATAATTCCTTGCTATAGGAGTAGACAAAAATTGAGGCTTACATAATAGGTTTCTCTCCAATATCACATATCCATTTTGTAAGAATTTATTACTAATCTATAATGTTGTCCAGGTCCATTTAGCGTGACTGTTATGGTAAATTCTGCACTAAATCGTCATCCCTTGAAACACATACTCTTCAATGCCTCACCCTGAACTAATAAAGTAGCAATACATTAAAGGAGGAGAGTAGCAATACATTAAAGTCTTATGAGCATACATGCAACCACCATATTAACAAGATAGCAACCAATGTAAGCAGATTGCCCAAATAACTGCCATTTTCTCCTTGGTGTTGTTTCTCCACAAAATGTCAACAATAAGGTGATAAAATAAAAGAAATACAAAAAGAAAAAGAAAATAACATAATGTTCTGGCCCAATCACAGACATTTTCTTTGTTATCTATAGAGATGAGAATTGATGTCACAAGCACTAATCCTCAATCCCAATGGGATCTTCAAACAACTATTAGGATCCAGTTACCTTAGTTCGGCAGATTGATCTGTCAAGGCCTCACAATGGAATCAGATTCTTAAGGGAAGAAAATACAGACTAGTTGAAATCCATTTTAAACAGACAAATAACACAAACCCAAAACAAACCAAAACAAAATAAACAAAACAAGGACAGCCAGCAAGTAAAACATCAAAGACAATACATTTAGTGGAAAAAAATACTAGAAAACAGATACTCAGTCACACATATAAGAAGTGAATGCCTATCTGTCAGACCACCCTAACTCTGGAGAATCATCTTTTCTCATGAGCTGGGTCCTACTAACATACCCTGAGGGGATTTTCTGGAATAGCAGCTTCCATGGTTCTGATTCCACAGTTTTGTTCTTGGTGGTGGTAGTGGGTGGGGGGGAGGGGGCTTGTTTGGGTTATTTGTTTACTTCTATTGTTTTGTTTTGTTTTTGTCTTACATCTGGCTATTAGGAATCTCTATCACTGGACTAGGGTGCTACCCACCTGGATGTTAGAGAGCATATCCTCCAGCATGGGAGAATTGTTGGAAGCTGAGGAGTTTTCAGGTGACAGTTGATATAATCCACACAGTTGTTATTAGCTTCCACAGAACGTCAGTCAGTTCTACCCTCTTCTAGCTTACCTCCACCTAGATCTGCTAGAATAACAGGGTTATTCCAGTTGGGCTGTACATAAGATTGATCACTTAACCGTGGTAAAGCATTTTTAATGCAAACCAGGAGAGAGACACAACCGTAGACAGAGGAAAGTTGAGGAGGGCTGACATGTTAAGAATACAAACAATTTTATTTTGGTTCAGTTGAAGTTTATATCAAAGTAAGAGACACAAAACTAAAACCGGGAAAGACGCTTAAGAAATTAACATGGAGATGAAAGTTTGAAAAAGTTTTTGAGGAAAGTTGATTTTGATCAGATATGTAAAAGAAGGAAATGATCTGTAGCTTGGAATTTAAATAAAGTTATATGAAAGCTGATGTATGTAGTCTTAGAGATAAAAGGGAATGAAGCTTATTAGGGATCAGGAACCAGTTTCCTTCACTACAAACTTTCCCTTTATTGAGTCCTTTATTTAATCAAAACTGGATAAAGTGTGGTGGAGAAAAGAAAGAGCTAGTCGGTAAGAGAGCTTCCATGACCTCTGATGAGGAGATTATTCTTTTGTGTGAGGCAGTGGTAATGCCTAAACCCTTAAGCATCAGTAAGAGTTAAAAACTAAGTCATCGCATCACACATAAAGATAATTTTCACTTTGTCTGTTGGCGATGTGGTGGAGTTGAGGGGACGTTATAAGTGTCTATGAAATAAATTAAGGTTATGTTGTTATATTTCAGATATACTGTTTAAAATTCACATGACTAGTACATCATATTAGTAAATGTTTTCCATAGAAAGTGAGACACAGGGTCCTGATGCCAGAAGATGGCATCAAAACAAATATTTCTGAGTTCTATTCTTGGCTTTTCCAATAGCGCCCTCCACTTCCTTGGAAAAGTTATGTAGATTATTGGCCTCCATTTGTGACAAAGTAATAAGAACAGTAATACACACTTAGAAACCTCTCATGAATGTTTGAGGAACTAATTAGCTAATATTTGCCAAGTACTTTGAAGATGGGAAGTGCTAAATAGTATTACTATACTGTCATGCTTATTGAAGGCTAATGTGCTCAGAGGGAGACCATCCCACCAAATAAAAGCATCCTTCCTCCTCCCCAAGTAGAAGATGAGAAGAACATGCATAAATCATCTCATCAACTGCCTGAAACATGGTAGGTGCCCCTGAAATTATAGCAATTATCACCATCACCATCACTATTCCCATCACCATCACTATTCTCATCACCGTTGCTCAGCAATTAATGTCCTAGAGATGTTGGAATTTGGTTAAAATCAGTTGTTGAAATAAAAAATAAACTATGCAAGAAAAAGAGCAATATATTTTGAAAAGAGTATTTAATAAATCAACTTGTTTTACCTCAGTACTGTTTAATAAGTGTATTGTTTTATAAGCTAAGAACACAGAGTTTTAACTAGTAAGGGTAATTAACCTCTATGTTAGTATCCTATATAGATACAGCCTGTGGCACATTTTCTTCTATAGCCCATAATATTTTAGTTAAGATTTTAAGTATTTTAGGAATCAGTTTTGCACTACTATTGTCCATCATATTAGAAGAATATGGGCCTGAGCTCAACTCAGATCAAATGCACAAAGTGAACAAAATCACAAACTACGGGTGCTGGGAGATACCTCATTTCCAAATGGTTAGCCCCTTTGCAGGTGGGGGGACTGATCAAATCATGCATTGCATTGATTATTGATGAAGTATTTCTTAATCACTCACAATATGGCTTTTTCTCCACTCACTAATTAAGCCACACACTGCTTTTATGGCAGGTTACACTACTCTTCGACATAAAATATATTTTTTCTCATTTCTCTAATTCTCCATTATCCTAGGTCTTTCTGCAGGCTTAATACCCACCAATTTATATTTTTTCTTTTTCTCTGACATATTTTTTTTCTAGATCCTTCTCTTTCTTCTCTGTTTCTTCCTATGCTTTAATATGTATGTTTCATAAAGATCTGTCCACCTCCCTTTTTTATCCTTCTTCACTGACTATATGAAAATTATAATCCACTCTTATAAATTTAAAGTCACCTCTATGAGAAATGCTGCAACTCTAAGCTTTCTCTTGAACTACATTACTAATTTCTAATATTCCACAGAAACTCTTATCTCGGGTGTTCTACAGACTTTTTCAGTGCAATATATTTAAAAGTGAATATATAATTTTACCTGCAAACCCTTGTTGCTTGTGCATTCCATTTCTATATAATGACTCAACACTCCTCTCAGGATCTCCGAGTTAAACTCTCATCTTTGTATCACTTTGATTTTTTCCTTCTCCTTGTCCATAACACTGACTTCGTTCCCACTTCAATAGTTTCAGCCTGCCTAAAACATCTCCCATTCATTGACTGCTTTCCATTTAAGCTTCCTGAGTAGCCTTTACTACTTCTTTACTGGATCCTTTCAGTGGCTTCCTGACTGGTACCGCCCCTCCCAACCACTGCCCCGGGCTACTTGTATTACACTTAGCTCCCATATTAACCTTCCTGGTGGGCAACTTCAACTGCATTGTTTCTTCTGGCTCAAAAATGTCAGGGGCTCTTATTACTTTTGCTCGTATTTTACCCTCCATGTACCCTTTACTCTAGACAAACAAAATTCTCCTGTGTCCTGTAAATTTTCCAGGGCTCTGACCTGGTTGTGTCTTTCTCTTTGTGTTCTACCTGCTCCAAATGTTCTATCCTCTTTTCTCTTGTTCAATTCTTATTCATTCATCAGATTCCTGCTCAAGAGCCATCTCTTCTGAATGTCTACTTTATCTACTCCTTGATAAATTATTTCTCTTTCTTCTAAAAAATCCTGAGGGTGGATTAGGCTAGTTGAAGGTAGCCACAGTAGTAAACTCTGTCTTTTCTTTTTGTCCTAGATTTATTTTTTTTCTCCCATGAATGCAGAATATATGTAACTTTCTCCAATTGCAGTTGTAAAATTTCAAATGCAGGTCTAGGTTATGGTTGGGATTATGAAGTGCAGATTGTTAAGTCTACTTTTAAGTGTTTAAATCTTCTTTTGGAAATCTAAACCTACCTAGCCTAACCAAAAAGGGGGTATTCTCTTGAGTGAGCAGTGGAGGCCCAATATCCAGACAGCAATACACACTTTTTTGTTATACGTGCCTTCTCTGTGCATGCAGCTCTCCCAGTGTTCTCACTGAGACAGATGCAATGGCAGTGGTAGTCATGACAGCAATAGTGTGGAGGGGAAGGGGCCAAAATAATAGGAGAAAGAAGTCAGGTTATTTAGTTCAAGATAAACTTCCTTTTCCTTCTGGGCATTTTGCTATCACAATATTGTCTTAAAGTAACTAGTATTTCCAGCATTCATCCATAAGTTTTATTGCTATTTCATGACAATCTCAAGTGACCAGCATTCTGTAATGGGAAAAGACATGATTGGTATAGATTAAATGCTCAACAAATAATTGCCAAATAAATGAATAAACTCCCTCATTTATTTTTCTACGGAGGCTAGGGCAAAAACAAACAGGCCCTGGAGAACAACAGTAGATCACAACAAACTCAGTCACCAGTTACCCCAATAACATCCACTATTTAAGATGCAGTCTCCTTTTTTGGAACAGGTAACTGTACTTTGATTTTCAACTATCAATATTTCAAGTGCATTTTTGCTTGGGTTCTCATTTGTCCCAACTACCAGAGGCTCTTTGCCTCCTTCACTAGGCATGTGTGGCTCTCTTACCTCAGGGACTTTGCAAATTTCAAGTTAGTTCTGCATCTCAATCTGATCCTCTTTACCCTAGAGCAATTAATTCTTCCATAAGAAATCAAGATGTTTAATTCCATAATAGATGATAGATAGATAGATAGATAGATCTCTATCTCTATATCCCTATCTATCTATCTATCTATCTATCTATCTATCTATCTATCTATCTATCTATCTATGTATCATCTATCTATCTGTCTATCGATCTATCATCTAGCTATCTATCTATCTATACTCTACATGGTGCCAAAAAAAGTATACACATTTTAAGAGACATTATCTATGCATAAGCAGTTGTTTGCTATAATCAGAAGTGTCTGGTGCTGATGGTAACCACGTTGAGCACCTCTTGTAATTGCAGAAGTCAAACATGACCTGTATTCATCTTTTGCTATCAGTATATATTATTACAATTAATACTGTCTTTTTTCCTTTCTTAAAATGTGTATATATGTCTTTTGGCCGTGTGTGTGTGTGTGTGTGTGTGTGTGTATGTGTATATATATATATATATATATATATATATATATATATATATATGCATTTTTTCAGAATATATATTTCAGAATATATATATTCTGAGAAATCTATTGGCCTACTAAATTTTCACAAAATTCTTTGTCTAAAATCCTTAAGGCAATAGAAGTGGATCAGCACAGTGCCTGGTGGTTTCTGCTACCACTATTAGAAGGGCAGCCTACCACACAGGTGGCATGATGAATTTTAAAGGTCACTGAGCATTGAGTATTTGTTCAATTTATCACAATTATAAAAAACACCTGGGCCCAATGATCATATGTTCACCTGCAGAATCTAGTAGGGAGGAAATGGCTCAGAGGATTTTACACCAATACTAAAAGATTTTATAGAATTTAAACCAACTCTCTTGTTTTGTAGACGAGGAAACAGAGGTCCTAAGAAGTGACTCCTCTAAGGCCATGTAGCCAATTAGTGGCAAGTCAGGAATATAAAACTGGATAGTCTCTTGACATTGATGCCTATATTCTTCTGAAGTCATTTTATCAAATGGAGTCAACAAATGAGTTTGGTTGTGGCTCCAGACACTACTATCACTGAACTCGTTCTGATTAGGAGACATGACCTGGGTAATGGTTATGCATCTGAGCCTTTCTTTGCACACACTATTAATGTCACCTACACATCCTTACATCCTCTTCTGCCTGGTGAATTACCAGTAGTGTCCCAAGTCTTGGATCTCACGTCCTCTTTTCTCTGAAGGCATCCCTAGCGGTTCCATAGCCCTGCCTGACAATATTACATTATTGTGTCATTGTGATTTATACCTGTATCTGTTTTACTCATAGACTTTCAAATCCTTGAGATCAGAGGCCATGACCATCATATCTATTCATTTCTGCAAATAAACTGGGTAGTACAGAGTAATTGCCAAAGCATGTTTTCTAAATGAAAGCAGTAAAATTAAAAATGAGACTAAAGGAGATTTTTATTACTTTATTATTCTGTCACATGATTTGCCTTTCATACCCCTATATACATACTGTAAATCTCAGATACTAACTGAAAGTTACTAATGGAGGAGTAGAGAAGAGAAATATCTATTTATGTTATTGCTGTTGTTTGTTTGTTTTTGTACTTTGTATATTCCTCAGAAGTGGAGCAAAATAAATGTTAAGCGAATGGAGGGAGTCATCAAGAGGTTTGGGTCATATCTTCATTAGCTTCGATAGGTCCTTTACCCTTTCTGTGTCTCAGTTTCCTTCTGTCTCAGTTGGGAATAATACTGTCTCAAAGATACATAGTAAAAGAAAAATTAGATATTATACATAAGGCTATTTAAAAATATATAAAGGGCAATACTAATTATGCTATTGTTAAGATGTCAATGACTGTAATGATGATAATGGTACATCAGAACATTAAGAAAAAGACATGGATCTGAACCTATAAGCTATGCTTTTTATTCGTCATCAAAGTTTCATCAATTGTCTTATCGAATGACACTGCCCAAGAGCTTCTGCATTTCTTTAACTCATCGACAATCCTAGGTACTATTTAATACATCATCCTGTTCAATTGCTATATTTTGAACAATCAGAGGTTGCCATTTTTCACAGGAGACATTTTGGTAAGAATGTGGGCTCTGATGAGGGCTCTAAATTCAACCTTTATCACTTACTAGCACTGTGTGTAGGTTAAAAAAAAATGTGTTAAACTTTAGACACTTATCTGTCAAATGGAAATAATAATCAAAGATACCTTGTAGGGTTCTTTTTTTAATTAAATAAGATATTGATGGCTTCAGAGTAAATAAAATGAATAAAAAGTAAAAGATATTATGTCATCTAAAATATCTTCTGTCATCTATCATCTTGATAGAAATTTTAATACTGTAACTTAACTTCCTTGTAAGTGAGTACTTGCATAGCGAGGAAAGCACAAAATCTGGAAACAGACCCAAGTTCAAATATTGGCTCTGCCTCTTAATGTATAAACTGGGTGATAAGTGAAATACATTCTACATGATATTGTTCAGATAAAATAAACAACACATGTAAACACTGTACACAATACCTAGAATACAGTGTAATAATAATGCTGTGATAAATAATAGTAATATGTAAAACCCATGTAGTGAGATTTATAAATTGTCTCCAGTCTAAACACAATACATATATTAATTCATTCATTCCCTGGAACAATCCATTTTACAGATAAGGAAACTGAGGGTCTGGGAGATTTAGTGATTTGCCTGAAGTCTCAGAGCCAGCAAGTGGGGAATGCACAATTAAACCCAGGCTCTCAGACCTGAGTCCATATAGGCAGTGCGCACTACGTTGTTATCCTCCCAGGAAATGACAGTTGTCATTGGGTCAAATCTCCTGCTTATTCAAATATTCATAGGAGGGCTAGAACTAGCTTCAGTCCTGCTCAGGTAAAGCATTCTGGAGAGTCCTTTAGCAGTAAGCAGACAATGCGCCTCAAGGAGAAGGCTGCCCAAATACTCCAGAGTTAGGGAGAAATGAAGAGGGAAGTGCAAGGACCCAAAAGTAAACTTTGACATAATCCTAATTGCCACATTCTTTACCATTACTTGTCCCATACATTGGAAAGTAAAGAGAACCTCTCAGATTGGGACAAAATAATTCTTATAGAACTGGCCTAAGGAGCCAAGCACACAGTCCCAAGCAGCTGGGAAGCCGGCAGGGGGACCACACCATTTAGACCATTTAGACCATTTAGAACAGAAAATTCTCTACCTCAATACATATGGCTTTTACGTTTCCCTAGCCCTGTAATTGAAGTATTGTTCCTACAAGAGCCGAGGGCAGGGTACCCGGCCAGATGAACAGACAGTCTGCATGAAAGCAGTGGGCTCTGTCCCACGATGAGGGCTGGAGTCACTGCCAGGTCTTGGGGGGCCCTGTAACTGGTCCAACACTGCAAACCTCAGTCTCTACACAGCTCCTTCCCAAAAAGCAGGAGAGGCAAGTACCAATGCAGCTTCGACAATAGGTTGCCCACGGATAAGTGAAAACACTGGTCTTAATGATTAATACAGATTTTTAAAATACTCAGTTCTTGAGGGAAAACACAATATTACTGGTAGGAGCAGCTGGAGGAATAATAAACTATTTAATTTGACTTTGCTTTTAAGTTCGCACCCCATGTACTAACACCATGTGTTCTTACTGATGTCTCTTGCTCAGGTTTTCACTTCTATAGTGGTGACCTGATATTCAGTCTATTAAATCTCCTTCCTAAATCCCCAAACTCATTTGAGGCCTCCCTCACTTTCTTCCTCCCGCCTCCTGCCTTCAAACCTACCTTTTTAAATCCCTTTTTTTCTTCCATTTGTTCTCTAAACAAAACTCTGCAGCGGTTGCCACACTTCCTTTCCAGATGCTGCTAACGACAAATTATTCCCCACAGGTTTTAGCTAGGATTTCACCCCTGTTCCATTCGGCTCTCAGGACACATTTGTTGAACTCAAAAGCCTTTTAACTCCTTTTTTTTTTTCTTTTTTTTCTCCTCAGGAAAATTCATAACAGCACACTGTTTCTTCATCCCCAGAGCAATTGACAGGCCCCAGAAATAATGAAACATAGAAAAAAAATCTATCAAGCAAAGCTTTGGTAGTTGACCTATTTGGTCACTATCTTTACGACTTCTTTTTTTTTTTTCTTTTCTCTACTTTTTGTTCTATTTCAAGATCTAGATTTATATTCAACTGATAAATAATAATGATAGGGCACCACATGATCAACCTGAATATATAGTGATCCAGAACTTAATCTCAAATAAACATTTATATTTTAAAGGCTTGAATAACTGTGTTGCTAATTTGTTTCTAATATTTTCATAGGACTATAAATATAGATCTACAAAAAGTTTTTGTTGTTTATGTTGTGTTTTCAATATAGTTCTTTTGTTTTATTTTTCTGCATTATGAGTACAGAGCAAAACAATAAAGAACTAGCTACTTGAATAAAGAATTATTGGAAATAGAGTACGCACATGTTTAACTTCTGTTTCTCATGGTTTCCTATAGCTCATATTACTTAGCATTTATTTTCTGATGAATTTTCACTCTTGAAAATTTAATATGCACATTAATTTGCATGTACTTTCTGGGAGGGTTAAGGAATGAAGTCCAATTGCAGATATAATACAAAATCTGTGGTTTTGGGCCTAAGGACTTTGTATAGCCAAATATAATCTCTGCTGAGTGACAAATTCAGGGTCTGAGGCCAACATGGTCAGACACCTGGCTTTTTCTCTATAGAGCTAAAGCATTCAGTCATATATGTATGTGTACACGGGAAAGAATAGTGTGGCTGTATCTTTAATAATTTTTAAATAAAATATCTGTAACCTAAGCCCTGGAGATTTCCAGAAGAAATATGTTGTTGACCTTACTAGGATGCTCCACAAAGCTCATAGATGGAAGGATAAGAATGAGAAATGAGTGCTGTGTTCCATATTCTCTCTTTAATGCAAAAACCTCTGCTAAAAAAAAAAAAAAAAAAAAAAAGAGTCATAACTGCCATGGCCACTGATGGTTAATGTTTCCATTGAGCCTAGAACAGAGTTCTGTCACAGTAGGTACTCTGTAAGTGTTGATTAAATGACACAAACTAGGAAAGTAAAATGTGTCAATAGCCAAGATCCAACAGGCAAGTTAATTACCCAGAGGGGGTGAGTTAGAGTTTCTATACCACAACAGAGCAGAAACTGGCAAAGAGAGTCACTGATTACTTTAAGGACTATTAGTCCTTGCCTTTTTCTTGGGTCACATAGAAGCAAAACTAGGGTGGGAGTTCAGCTTGGACACTGACACCTTGACTTTGAAGTTTAACTCAAAAACCTTTTTCTAAAGTGGGAGAATGTCCCTAAAAGATTTTGCAACTTTTTACATGTTAATTATTACTCATACTAATAATGACTTTGCAGTACAAGGAAGCTATAAGAAAACAGACTGGATTAATATTTAAAAAAATGAAAAACATTAAAATGGTGTATAAAGTATCCGAAGACCCAGTGTGGTCTCTCTCATTGGAAGAATTCAAATAGAGCCTGGAAACCATATCAGGGATGAAATAGAAACCTGTGGTAGGAAGCGGGATCAAGTAACCTGCAACATCTCTTCAAATAAGAAATCCTCCAATTCTATAAACTCCAACTAGTCCAATCTGAAATATAAATGTCTTTGGTATGACCCACCACGCTTGCAGTCCCATAGTCCAATGAACATATGCAACCTTTAAGAGACCTTCTTTAACCCCCTTATTACTACTTCATCTACTCTAGGGGGAGGGAAAAATGGTTCACAATGTCTGACCCCTAAGGAAATGGCCTAGAGAACAAAGAACAAGCAAGGAGGTCTTCTGAGGAAATGAGAGAATAATGGAAAGATCTGGATTATATGCACACAATTTGAATGAATGAATGAATGAATGAATGAATGAATGATTTTATGAACTGTCTGAAATATAAGGTATTTAGAGGTCAGTAGTTTGATACCAAGAGATGCATGTGATAGTAATGTGTTCATAACTGGGACCTCATAAACAATATACTTATTCAATCAATTCATGTATCAGGTAACGCCTAAACATTTTATTTAAACCAGGTCCTTGGGATATACAGATAATAACGATTGGGCCCATCATTAATATATTTACAGCCTAGTGGAGAAGTCATATACCAAATAATTCACTGAAGTATTACATACTCACCATGGTACCCTGAGTTGTAATAGTGTACCTGGCACATAGTAGTTGCTCAACAAATATTTGTTAAATAAATGAAGTGCTAAAATGGAGGCAAAAACATAACCTTGTGGAAATGGAAGTATCAAGCCTTATTGAGAGAACCAGAGTATTCTTTAAAATAGAAGCCATATTTGAACTGAGTCCTAAAAATAAGTTGGAATTTGATAACAAAAGAGAAGAAGGAAAAAAAAAAAAAAAGAATTCTGAACAAAGGGAAGACTGTGTATAAAGACCTGGAAATTTAAAAGTCATGTGAGTTAAAACAACAGCAAAGATTTCATCAGAACTGCACCATCAGATATACAGTAGGGGAAGGAGCAGTAGTTGAGGTTAAAGGGATAGGTGGGGTTACAGGTCAAAGGTCTCAAAAGGTGTGAAAATTGGACTTTTAGTTGAAAAGCAGTGTTGCATGGTTTGCACATGACTAGGAGCTGCACTGGTCACAATGAATAGAGATTAAATCTGTCTAATGCAGCAAGATGGTGGCCATTACAACTATATTGGCTGCCATTTGAATTTCCTCCAGGCCATCTGGGCTACTCTGAAATTCCAATCAGCATAAGGATCTCATTCATATACTAACAATATGAAAGTGTGCTCAGATTCATTGCATTGGGTTTCACCTCAGATCTTATTGTTGCTACTTTATGACAACAAAGGCTGGAGTATGGCAGTCTCTTGTTCAAAACCATGAATGGGTCTCTGTAGCCTTCTGAGTACATTGGAAACTGCTTGACATAGCTGTCTCGTTCTCGCCTATAGCCCCTGTGTATCTTAAATCTGCATAATGTTTTGTTTTTTTCAAGGATGGAAAAACAAGTGTCAAAGGAAAAAAAAAAAAACCTCTATTTCACAAACTGAAATCCTTCTTGCATCCCATAAAATAAGTATTTTTTTTCAATCCTGGTTTATATAAACAGGTACTTCTACCATGGTTTTTCTATTGAGTGATCTAGAGGCCTTTTGTTATAAACTGAACCACATCAGTGAGGACAGATAAGTAAACGTACCCACTGCTTCCTGGAACTTAACAGTAATTCACAAGTATGAAAAAAACAAGGTGAATATAGAGAGTCCAGTTCCAGACATATGGATGAGTCATTTTCAAGGCGCAAATCCTGCCTTCTGGGCAAGGTATAGACACCCAGAACTCCCCCGAGCCCCAGTCTTTTTCTTTTGTTAGGAGAAAAGTATATTTCTGGTTTAATCTCTCTAATTAAATAGCAACTCCTTCCACAGCTCTGGAGGAGGTTACATCCGAAAGCAATAAAACCCAGGATTCCTTCACTGAAAGAATTCCCCTAGTTATCTGTCTTCTAGGTCACATATCACAGGAGAGACCCTTAGGGCTGAATTTTTAAAAGGCAACTGGGCTTTTTGCTGTGAAGATGACAGGTGTGTTATGTATTACATTGGACAATGACATAAGAATTTCCAGCATGAAAAGACTCCTCCTATCCCGTCCTATCCTCTTGAAATGATCAAAGATTTAAAAAGTATTCATGCCCAATCCCTTAATGGTGCTGAGGCTGAAATATATGTGGAGATACCCAGGAGATTTTTTTAAAGTGCTGTGAGTAAAGTTCTCACTGTTAAAGCTTGGTAAAGCTTGCATCTTGGATGATGTCTTGAAATGAAAAAAAAAAAAAAAAAAAAATTCAAGATTGATTGGCTCCCCAGTAGCCAGGAAGTTGAAACTTTTCCTAACAAAGTTGTTTGGTATGGTTCAAGGACTTTTACTTCAGATCTACCCTTACATGTTGCTTCTCAGAGTGTTGTTCCCTGTCTTCTGAGAGCAGGTTAGGACTCCCTTTTATGTGCTCTTATACGCACTAGTTTCCATGCCAAGTACCAGAGAGATTATAAACTTCAAGAGGGCAGAAACTTTGTCTGTCAGCATCAAACACATGGCATATGATAAACATTTAAATTTTCTTTGACAAATAAAGTGTGAAATAAATTAGTGGTGATCTAAGTAGGTTTCCTGATTAACTTAGTTGCTTCTAGCACAAAGTAAGAGGAGAAATGAAGTTTTGTGTTTTTTTTTCCCCACCACTAAAAAGATTGCCAATATGATTTGTTTGCTCCATCTGTAACATAAAAATAAAATTGCATTACCACCAAGGATGCTGAGGGGAACTTTGGACATACATTATGTAGTAATTGAGACGCTTCATTTCAGAATGATTACATGATTTACATAAAGCTTAACCAATGTGCTCTCCCTTCCTCACATCTGATAGTTAAAAATTCTCAATGGTTTGTCCTAGCCAAGGGTTTCTTTGGCTAGAAGTTATGTACACTGAAATATCTTCAACTTTATACACATCCAGTTGGAGATCAGACATAAATTATCGCTGATCAGAACCCAGTTCTACTCCACACATAAACAGCTCAAAGGGCTGGCTAGTGTTCAAGGAAGGCAGGATGGAATTCTTCTTCTAGGAACTTGAGTGGTTCCGGCTTCCTCATCTGCCTGCAATTCTGTAATTGCTTTAATTGAGGGATAAATAATAATAATAATAATAATAATAATACTTAAGAAAAGCTGCTCCATATTTGGAATTTCTGTCTTTATTTCTATATCTTAAGAAGTTTAAGAAATCGTATGAATTTTCTTCTCTAGGGATAAAGCCTTTACTGAAACCTAGACATCTGTCTATTGTTATTAATAATTACATTTTATAGCTACAGCAAGATTCTATTTTAGTGCTGTTTTTATTAAGCGGCATAATTATTTATGCCAGTATGTATTTAGAGAACAAAAATTTTTTTACAAGTAAATTTTGTGGTATATTCTGAGATTATCTCCCAGATGAATCATGTCAAATCTCTGTCAATAAACTAGATAAACAGAATTATAGAGCTAGAAACAATTTAGAGAAAATGCATTTAAAATCTCTGATTTTAGAGGTGAGGAAACTGAGAAACAAAGATGTAATCTATTTGACCAAAGTTCACAAAGTTATCTCTAGCTGAGCTGGCATTGGAACTCGATGCCCCACAGTGTGCAACGATTATGAGGCTGTGGAAAATTCAATGAGTCTTTAGCAGATGCCCTGTATGAAATGCTTACCCTTGCAAGGATAAGGCCCTACATCTTCAGGCTTTCATTTCTTCTCACCCTCCTTCCCTTCCTTGCTGCTCTTTACTTTGCTGGCTGTCCACTGTCCTTGGAGAAATCCTAATCACTTGTCTCCCAGACCAGCAAACAACCTCTTCTTAGAATCCACCCTCAAAGGCTCTCCTGAGCTACTCACTGCTTAGTCATCATTTAGATTTTAGTATATTAATCCATTAGTCAGTAAAGTTTTCTACTAACTCTATTGGTTCCAAATACTTTCATAATGTGGTATATCTAGAAAATGAGAACAAACAAAACCATTGAAGTAAAATGGGGAAATTTCTCACAGTAGGGACAATTGTTTCTGAATCTCCATCCAGCCCTAGTTCTACCCAATCACGCTGAGGGCAAAGAGATTAAATTCTGGGCACACCTCAAACTCATTAATTCCCTACAGGGCAGAAGTGGGAAATACTGCTAACCACTTGCCCCTTTCTAGTAGGTAAAAATCAAATTATCCTGTTTTACGGCATGTGTACCTCTCAGCATGTATTAGACTCAGGATTTTACCTTTAGGCTGGTAGTCTAATGGAGGCAGGACCACTGTTCTGGACACTGTTTTAGCTCTAGAATCCTTACATTCTTAGTATTTGAAAAGATTAATGATAGCTCAAAATACCCACGGTTCCACAAAGAATACTTGGAAGAGGTGGGATATAAACCCGGGATGTTTAGATTTAGAAACAATATTCTTAAAACTATACTGTGTTACTTCTCAAAACAAAAATAAATGCTACAGGGGAAACAATAAAATACACAGTTTTTATATGAATTTTTATAGTCCGGCTACTTTTTAGGAACTTCATAATTTTGAATAACCTGGAAATCCCATATGTGAATATTTATAGCACCTCAATATTTACACTTGTGCAAGTGAGTTTTGCTTTCTCTTTTGTCCTAGGCAACGTCCTATGCCGTGCATCTACAAAAATAGGTGTCATGAAGAACTCCCCAGGCGTGCACTTCTGTCCATTGGTAACTGGACTTTATTAATAGCAGCGATCACTAAGCAAGTGTGATTTACACCCTCTTCCCCAACTCTGGAGACTGGCTTTATTGAAACTTGCTCCCAGAGCTCTTTCTTGGCCCTGGTATGAAGTATGTGGAGAGTTAACCCTTTTTGCACCCTCTCCCTCCCTGCTTTTTTGTACCATTTCTCTGTTGAGGATAGGTCTTCCCTGGGCCCTAAACCACTTTACCCCCATCTATTCTATCAGTACTCTCTTGCTCTTTAAATCCTACTATGACCACAGAAAGACATCTCTACATCAAGGTATAGATGACTAGTAAACATAAAACATACAGTATTGTTAAAGAACACGTGGAAAAGATGATGCTTAATACAAAGATGTAAAATGAACTGAAATCCATTATGGACTCGCGCTTATTACGGAGACCAGTTTGAGGACTCAGTCTGAGGCCCCAGGTTGTCTCCCTAAGGCCTCTCAAATCAAACTGCACCAATGGCTGGCCACCAGGGCCCAAGTCAATGCTCTGTCTGTCCTGGAGACAATAAAATATCTTGCAGTGCATTCCCCAGACTCCGACACAGCTCAGAGCCATTGTAGTCCTTCTTTGTCTATTGCTTACTTTCAAATTCCCTTTTACACTTTAATTAAGCTCCTTTTGGACTCTGAGGAGTTAAAGAGCTTTTCTTTAGAATAATGACAGAAATGAGGAGAAGAAAAAATTCCTTTTGAAGAGAACTTTTTCTGTCTTGTTTTATTCCATAGGAATCCCAGCTGTATCCATACCCTGTGTCTATATATACACATGTGGGAAACGGGGCAAAGATGAATGTTGGCAGGGGCAGATTTGATGCTCCCTGGGGCAATGAGGTAACTTTAATAAAGGTCATTATGTTTGGTGATGAACATATGTGTGCATGAGAGAGAGGGGAAAAAAAGAGACAGAAAGGATGGGAGAGATAAAAAAAAGAGTAAAACAAAGAAAGAAAAGAGGGGAAACAAGGAATAATAGGAGGGAGGGAGGGGCGGAAGGAAGAATGGGGGAGAAGAGACAGAGAGAGAGGTTAGCACTAGCTCACCTGGGACACCCCTAATGTTAAATTTATAATAAGGGGATGAGTCTGCTGAATGATTTACTGCTAATCCCATCGCAAGAGCAGGAGGAGGTGAAGGAACAAAGGTTTACAGTCCCTTTGGAGATTTGTTTCATCTGCACATCAGCCCACAATTAATGGCCATTTAGCTGTTGTTCTCCTGCTGGACACTGGTGGATTGATTCAGTAAATAAAAGTGACAGAGCGGTGTCCCATGGAGGCAGGCAGCAGAGTCTCTGCACCTGCTATTTGTGAATCTCCACTTGCCAGGTCATTGACCTTTAGAAGCCGGCAAAAATTAATAAGTGAAAGCACAAAGCTGCTTGCTAGCTTTTTTAAAAAAAATGTAACCATAGGACCCAGGCAGCCAAACTGGCCAGTAACCTCTGAAGAGTTATCACCTCTCAGCCTTCAGACCAGCAGCATCATGGGAGGTGAGACTGCTTGTTAGTCAAGAGCCTCTCAGCCAATCCCGCCATCAGTCCAAGAAGGCCTGGGGAAGTGGAAACATCGAGATCCTTTGGAAGTGGAAAGCCACAGTTCATCCTGCCAGTTAAGGGCATGGCCTGCTGTGTTCTTCCTGAGGCAGTTGGGGCCAGTTGGGGGTGGGTGATGAGTGGCCCAGCCAAAGTAGGATGGAGCAGCTGAGCAGCTGTGCTTGGCATGGCTAGCCGTGAGCAAACAGCTGCAGTGGGTAACTGATCATTTGCAAATAGTTAATGACAGATTTGTTCTTTGTGTGCACTGCCATAAGAGGAGATGAGAATAAAAGGGAGGGAGAGGCCAGGAGATTTAATGGCTTCTGCTACTGTGACTGCTGTTGTTATTGTGGTTGTTTTGAAAGTGATAGGAAGGTCAACCAAAGTTAACAGGGTCTGCTGCTTTGGGGCAAGCTGCCTTCAGACCACAGTGGGCAGACTGTGGTGGTCAAGGAATGTGCAACCTGCAAGGCCCAAATCTGGATGCATCAGCCAGTGTACTTTTACTTTCTTCAGTATTTCTCTTTACCCCTACTTTTCTTTTTTTTTTTAACTTGGTTCTTTGTTATTTATTTCTCAGTAAATGGCTGTCGGTTCCCAAGCATAATTAGCCTTTGTTTGCCATGCAGATGAGGAAAACGCCTGGATTTGGTTAAGTGAGTTACCGAGCATTAAACAGTGCACTCAGTCCACCTATGAATGTTATTTGAGGGATTGTAAAAGACACCTGTCCTAATGTGCCCCTAAACAGAATCGCACCATTAGCAACGCATTCATCTGAGTTAAGGCATTTCAGGTTTAAAGAGTCCTCCTTTAAATAGCTAATTCCACTGGGGCATAACTCACTTGTTTGTTGTAATGCATCTCATCCATCAACAGGGCCTACAAACCCTGTCACCAAAATATGCGCTGAATCTGGCCTGTTGCATTTTCACTGCTATCAAACTAGCTGAGCCATTATTGCATCTTGCCGGTATTTTTGCATTATGCTCCTAACTGGTCTCCCGTTTTCCTCTGTTACCCCTTTGTCATCTTTCTCCACCAGTAACCAGAGCCACCTTTTAAATCAAATCATTCCACCTATGAAAACTCTCCAGCAGTTTTCCAAAACCTTAGACTAGCGTCCAAATCACTTACCTTGACAAGCAGCCCTGACTGAACCTTAACCCTTACACTCCTTGATCTCCACCCACTCACTCTTCTCTAGCCCTTTGCCAGGCTTTCTTTAACATGAGAAGCTTGGTCCTGCCTCAGCAGCTTTGACCGTGCTGTTTCCTCTCCCCAGAATGCTCTTCCCAAGATCTCCACTTGGTTGAGTCCTTCTCAATATTCAACTCTCATCTCAAACATTATCATCATCCTAGAGAAAGGCCTTCCCTGATCACTTGTCCCTGCAATCACTCTGACAAACCCCTGATCCTCTGAGTATCTCTGTCACTGAGAAAAATACACAAGTGGGGTTCAACATGTACTGTTTGAATGAAGAAACTGATATAATTCAGAAAATTTCTTATTAGTGTTTAATAAAACTGTTGCTGAAGGATGGAGAACAAGAAATAATCCTTCTGATAGAAAACAAGCTGAAGAGGGAGAAAAAGAAGATCTAGGATATGGAATCTACCAGAAGGAGTTGGATATGGAGGGGGCCTGGCTGTGCACTACAGTGAGAAGAGGAAAACCTAGAAGTCCAAGAGCCTTCAGGAGAAATGCATGATGTGTAAGAGGGGATAAAAAGTGTGAAGTCTGCAGAAATAGCATGCAAGAGAAAACTAAGCTATAACTTCCTTTTAAGAATTTTTAAAGTTTTACACTTTAAATAAATTTTAAAGAAGAAGTACAGTTTTGGTGGGCAAAAAATAATTTAATGTATATACAATATTAAGTGTTGGATGACTAATCAGTCCTTCGTCCTAAACCAGGATTAACAATCTGTTGGTTCTGAAACTTGTAAAAATATCCAAGTTGTTTTCCAGAATTCTTCAATTCCCAATTCTCTACGTCCTTTAATGGCATTATCAACCAACAATTTAAGTGGGCACAGGCTCATAAAACTCATCAAAAGCCAAGAAGGATGGGACCATTTCACAGCCTACAAGTGGCTCAGCTGCATCATCTACCCCAAAGTGCCCTTAAAGGGAGTTGTGAGATCTTGGTTTCCTAGTTCAGTGATGCCAGATGGGTTATAGAACCCCAGAGAAAGTGAGAAGTATCTCTGTGAGGCTTGGAGCCTAATACCTTGTAATTATCAAGGCTAACTCAAGAATATATACAGATGAAAAAGCAATTTTAAAAAAATACAAATCTGTTGAGAGCTGCACTTATAAAAAAACAGAGTAATTATATATTCTATGTAATATATTGTGTACAATAAATTCTTCAACTTTGCCATCACCACAGACACACTGACATGCTACACACTCACACCCACACTTACCCACATCAAACAACCTTTATTATCATACTATGATTGCCTTGGGAATCCAGAGTTCTTGATTTGGCTCTAGTGATGTTTAAAGCCTTTATCAATTTACAGGTCATCAGGGAGTTATTTTGAAAGTAGTTGAGGTGTAGACATCGTGAGCTAACATAGGGGGGATGAGACCCAGTGATTTTTTTTCAGTAGGAAAATGAATTCTAAAATATGGCAGAAAATAAGCAGCCCTATAGTTTCTGCTTTAATAAATTTGGGGTGGGACCTAAGAACAGGTATTTTTAACATGTGGCCAGATGATGCTGATGCTATTGTTTTCTGAGTTCCAAATGTTAAGAATCAATGGCCCTCATCCATCTTCCTAATTTGAGAAATTAAGTAACTGAAGTCTAGAAAAATGTAAACTTTCTGAAAAGATTCAAATATTTTGCAGAAAAGTAATTTTTTCTCTAAATATTTATCAACCACTCCCTAGTGCCAAAGGAATGTTCTTCCTACCACTCTATCAGAATATGACACAGTGACCATCCAACATTTTGAGAAGATATTGTGATTTTGCCAAATGGCCTGTTTGGATGCTTTCAGAGACTTCTGCATGTCTTTCAGGTTAAGGAGGGAAGATCTGACACCCAGTGACTGATCCCAGTGGCCTGGCCTCCTGCCATTGACCCATCTGCTGGTGGACATAGCTGAGCCCTGCCTGCCCCGGCTCTAGTACACTCTTCTTTCTTGGATGCCTTCTCCTCAGACAGGGAATTTTACTGACAAAAGAGACTTTGCTTAAATTTCTCTTTGAAAATACTGGCCTTCCTTTTTATTACAGAACACTTGGTTAGAAAACTCTGTTAAGAGCAGAGAATGTGACCCAGACCCCCAGATGTGTGATCATTTTCCTCTGTGTAGAAAACTGTGGAATGACTTGCCAACTAGCTGGACAGCTTGGGGTGCTTGAATTGGCCCCTGGTGAAGAGAACATTAAAGCAAGGTTTTGGTCAGAAGAGTTTATGCCCAACTAGGGAAATTGCTTCCAAGAAGGCTTCACTGTGGGGTTTCCTATTAAGATGATTCCACACAACAGGTCAATTATTTTTCACTCAGATGCTGAAACCAGTGGAAGGGAGAGATCAAAGGGTTACAGCCAGAGGTTAATGATGGAAATAAGTTTAACAAATAAGGGGAAAAGAAAGTGTTCTCTGTACACAGCATGGAGTCAACCCCTAAGAGTCACTTTAAGAATAGGTCACAGAGTCAAATACTGCAGAGCTGTGCTTTAGAAGGGCCTGGTAATTTTATATGAATAATGTTGTTTATATAATATGATGGGTTTGAGCTGGAAGCTGAGGGCTACTGAGATCAACAGTAAGTACTGACCCTACCACCCGTGAGTCTTATTGCTTTTTGACCAGAGTGGGAAGCTTAGTGTCCATGCAGGCTTCTCTCCAGATCTGCATTAATCTGTTCTCATTATCCACGCTTCCTTTCTGATTAGCCAGAGGTCAAAGAATCTGGACATGTACATGCTGGCTATCTGGCCTACTGACCTGGACGGCAGGGGCAGAGCAGATTTCAGGCCTAAGTGAGAGAAAGTCCCTTTCAGTGTCTTCATGGTCTTTAACTTCATTGACAAACAGCAGGGTTAAGATCTGCAGATTGGAGTGAGGTGACATTCTTTGCAAAAGTCTCACAGAGCAAATGAGTTTGCATGACAATCTGACACAACTACTCATGTATTTTGACACAGAGGTATGGACTGGAGTGAAGAGTGTGTGTGTGTGTGTGTGTGTGTGTGTGTGTGGTATTGAGATTAGAGGATGAAGGGACGCTCTGGCGAAAGATACTTTCTCAGAGAAAGACTCACTTTTACAAAAGCAAAGGAAGCCTTATGCAGTTACAAGAGCGTTGTTCTTAGAGAAATGTGAACTTGAGAAACTATACACTTCTAAATATCCTACATTGTTCCAAACACAGTTGAAATGCCCATGTGGGTGTGGCCTTCAGAAATGGTAATGTATTCTTTTCAAAGATTCCTTATTATAAAAAGTTTTAACTTTTTTTTAAAGGTAAAATAAACTGAAACAGTTTATGTTTATCCTGTTTCTGTCTCTTAAGATTGGGATGAATTTTGGGAAGTCATTTAACTTCTTGGTGCCTCGATTTCCCAATCTGTAAAGTTAGAATAAGATAGGATCTACCTTCTAGAGTCACTGGGAAAATGAAATTAATATACAGGCATAACTCGTTTTACTGTGTTGTTTGCACTTCACAGATGTTGAATGTTTTTACAAACTGAAGGCAAGGTCCTCCACCAGCAAAAAGCTTTTTTTTGAGAATGGTTTTATTTTAGGCTTCGCTTTATTGTGGTGGTCATGAATCAAACCTGCAATATCTCCGAGGTATACCTGTACTTTAAAGGCTTCAAATACTGCCTGTGATAGAGTATACATACATACATACACACATATACATACATACACATATAAAAGGCTTTAAAAAGTTAGCTAATATTATTGAGACTGTTAAAAAATACAGGCGATTAAATTGAACAGTACACTTTTTGGTGCAAAACAATGAGACGTATGTCCTAAGACACAAACTATTGGCATTTATGTGGTAAGGATCGTTTCCTACCACTTTCCCCATTATTTTTATTCAGAGGCTCTTTGGTCAGACTTATATATTACCACAAAGGTGAAAATTTGTCTAGCTTGGAGGAAAGTACCTCCCAACTTTGTAAATTTACAATGATACCTTCTTCAAATTAATTCAGGAAACAGCTTAATGGAGTATCCAAAATTCAGACATTTTTCCATTCCCTAGAAATAATTAAATAATAACCTTGAAATTCATCAGAAAACAAAAGTTTAGGTTTTTTGTTTTGTTTTTTACTTTTCTTTAAAAGCCACTGTCACTTAAGCTGATGCAATATTCTAAAGCTCATTTACCAAATAAAGAGGAGCCGAAGTCACAATGTCCATTTTGGGTAAGGAGAGTCAAAAGGATGTCTTCTATCTTTAGTAAAATATTGCTAGGACAGAGGACTTAATCACAGATTTTCAGCTATCTAGTCTATTAATCATCCTTAAAAAATAAGAGCAATTTAAAACCAATGTAAAATATCATACCATATAGTCAGCTATTTTATATCCTTGTACATACACAGTTAAGAGAAAAGTAAAAATAAACAACTTACATGAAATTTGGCTGGCTTTGTATAATACTCTGACCTAATCTCCTGCAGTAATACCTTCAAATCCAACCTAATAGACTAGCATGAGTAATAGCATTTTATCCCAATTAACTCAGCTTGGCACTAAATATGCTTGGGTCTCTTCTATAAAATTTAAATACTTCCTTTTGACCACCTGCACACATTTCCATGATTTGCATTTAATTGATTTTAATGTTTGTTGTTTGTTTGTTTCATTTCATTTTGCATTTTTATTTTTTAATAGAGAGGGATGAGAAGTATGAAATGGAAAATTTCTCCAAATATGCCCCAAATCTCATTCCCTCTGCATAGCTTTGATTAAACTCAGTGGGAGAAACAATTGCTGAGATCACAGAAATCAATTCACGTTTTTCCTAAACCTTCCTCTTTCCTTTTTAAAAAACCAACACATGAAAATTTGGCAAACAAACCTCTTACAAAATTTTTAAAAAATGATTTGGACTCAAAACTTTTGGGATACAAAAGTTGTTAAATTTTACGGTCTGTAGTATCCTTCATGAGGAACAAAGTCGGTATCTTGGAACCAAGCAAGAAAAAAGCTATGTAAATAAACACAGAAACAACTCACAGTAATGAGTTTTCCCAATTTAAAGAAAAGTCAAAGGCAAACATACAAATGGAATGCAATCAATATAAATAATAATAAATATCATGGATTCTGAACTTTTTGTCAAAATTTTGTTTTACTCATAGACACAGACAATAGTTTAATGGTTACCAGAGGGTAAGGGGAAGAGGAGTGGTAGATGAGCATAAATGGGGTCAAATACTGGGGGTGCCAAACATATATATATATATATATATATATATATATATATATATATATATATATATATATATACACACACATGACTTGTATTCATCTTTTGTATAGGTATATATTGAGTATTACAATTTTAATACAGTTTTCTCCTTTCTTAAATTGTGTATACATTTTTTTGGCACCCTCTGTATATGGTGATGGAAGGAGAACTGACTCTGAGTGGTGAACACACAATGTCATATATAGATATTGTATTACAGATTTGTATATTTGAAAGCTATGTAATTTTACTAACCATTGTCACCCCAATAAATTTTAATTAAAATAATTTTTGTCTTAGTGTTCTGACATATTCTGACATTTAAGTAATTCTAACACTTTTAAAACATGTGCAAACAGGGATGAATTAAAGTGCTTGGCAGGGAGCAGGTCAGGTATTTTCAAAGATGAAAGAATAACACACACACCTGTAATGCTGATCCATTGAATTAGTATCGTGTTTCCCCGAAAATAAGACCTAACCAGAAAATAAGCCCTAGCAGATTTTTCAGGATGACATCCCTGGAACATAAGCCCTAATGCTTCTTTTAGAGCAAAACTTAATGTAAGACTCGGTCTTATTTTCACGGAAACACGGTACTAAGTGTTTGAAGGAATATGATTAAAAAAAAAAATCAAGGATGTTATTAAGATGATTTCTTTCCAAAATTTTACTAAATTTACAAAAAAATATTTACAGAGAGTTGTCAAAAAACAAAGATGACAACAAAAGACAGCATTTTATATGTCTAATGTTTAAATTACCCCTCTAAACATCTAGAAGTTTACTCTTGTTTCTATGAGTTGTTTCTTATGGAGCAGATCAACATGGAGAAATTGGGAAAAGAAATGGAGAACAAAGAAGAGAATACTCTCTGTTGTCTCCATTTTCCCCCTGTATATAAATAAAGCAATGAAATTCAGTGTTAAAGAAATGAACATAAGGAGGCCTGAATCTGAGTCTTGACTCTGCATTAATTGGTTATGTAATTCTGAATGAGTAATGTAACCTCTCTGCGTGTTATTTTAATTCTGTTCATTATGTGTATGTGGGTTTGGAACCTAACATAATTTCCTTTTCACAAATTTAAATATGAAATATTTTAGGAATAAAGAAAAGTGTACCAAATAATATTACAATAATATATCTACTACACATATTTAACAGATGCTAATTTTTATCATGTAATTTGTACATCATAAAATTACTCAATTTTAACTTTACAACTCAGGGATTTTTAGTAAATTTACTGAGTTGTGTAACCATCTCATAATCCAAGTTTAGAACATTTGCGTCACCCCCAAAAGATCCCTTGCATGCCTTTCTCAGTCAATCCCCATTTTCAGATTTGTTTTTTCTAGACATTTCATATATGGAATCACACAGTAAATTGTCTTTTGCATTTGGTGCTTTTTACCGAGCACAGAAATCGGCACACTGTTGCCCACAGGCAATTACTTTCTAACTTCTACTTTTGTAAATAAAGTTGTATTGACTACAGCCATACCCATTCATTTACACCAGGGGTGTCCAAACTTTTTTCAACGTTTTTTACCAAGGGCCATATGCAGTAAAATACACAAACAGCCGGGCCACTCTCTCGAGGTGAAGTACGTATTGCCTCACCTGGTTTATTTAAGTAAACTAAATATATTTTTGGAATTTGCTGCGGGCCAATTAAAAATGGATCATGGGCCGCGGTTGGCCCCCAGGCCGCAGTTTGGACACCCCTGATTTACACAGTATATCTATGGCTACTTTCCCACTACAAGGCCAAAGTAGAGAAGTGGCAATAAGAATTTTGTAGATTGCTGAAGCTAAAAAATTTATGATTCGGCCCTTTAAAGTTTTTCTTATCCCAAACTTAGCATGTCTTTTAGGTTTATCATATTGTAGCAGGTTTCAATACTTCCTACTTTTTTTGTTGTTCAATAGCATTCCGTCATATGTATATACCACATTTCCTTTACCCATTTACCAGTTCATGGGATTGTTTCCAGTTCTTGGGTATTATGAATAACGCTGCCACAAGTATTTGAATATGTGTCTTTTTGTATACATATGTTTTTATTTCCTTGATAGATACCTAGGAGTGGGATTGATGGTCATATGATAAATTTACATTTAACTTTTTAAGGATGTCCCAAAATTGTTCTCCAAATTGGCTATTTTACATTGTAATGAGAGTTACAATTCCTCCATATCCTCATCAATACTTGCTGCCTATCTTTTTTGTTTTTTCTATCCTAGGGGGCATAGAGTGGTACCATCATTGTAATTTTAATTTGCATAATTTTAATTTGCATTTCCTAATGACAAATTATGTGGAACATTTTTTTCCTGGGCTTATTGGCCTTTTGTCTATCTTCCTTTGTGAAGTATTTATTCAATTGCCTATTCAAATTCTGGACACAGTCCTTTGTTGGATTTATGATTTGTAAATAGTTTCTCTGAGTCTGACATATATTTTCAATTTCTTAATAATGTCTTTTGAAATGCAGTTCCTAATTCCGATGGAGTTTATTATTATTATTTTTTAATGGGTTATGCTTTAGGTGTTGTAGTTAAAATGTTTTTGCCTAAACCCAAGGTCATGAAGATTCTTTTCCGATATATTCTTCTAAGATATTCATAGTGTTAGCTCTTATATTTAATTCTAATATCCACTGTACTTTATTTTTTATATATTTTTTTTGTATGATGTGAGGAAATTGCTTAAATTCATCGTTTAGCATGTGGATATCTAATTGACCTAGCAAAACATGGTAATAAGACTATTCTTTCTCCCTTGAATTTCCTTGGTATCTATGTCAAAAGTCAATTTACCCTAAATGTAACATAATTTCTAGACTCTGAATTCTCCATGCATTCATGCCAATCGCACACTATCATGCTTACTGTACTTTTATAATAAATTTTCAAATTGAAAATTATGTCCTTCAACTTTGTTCTTTTTAAATATTGTTTTATTTTATGCCCTTTGTATTTGCACATACATTTTAAGATGAACTAGCCAATTTCTGCCAAAAAAAAAAAAAGAAGGAAACAAAACAAAATCCTACTGTGTTTTTAAAAGGAATGACTAAATCCATAGATTAATTTTGGAAGACTTGTCACCTTATTGACAGTGAGTCTTCAAATACATGAATGTAGAATGTCCTTCCATCCATTTAGACTTTAATTTTAATCAGCAATGTTTTATTATTTTCAGTGTGCAAATCTTACATGACTTTCATTAAATTTATTCCTAAGTGTTTTATTGTTTGATGTTATTGAAAATGGAATAACTCATGTTCTTATTATTCATTGATTGAATACAGAAATACTATTGTTGCATCATGTATTATGCATTCTTGTTGAATTTGTTTACTAGTTCTAATAGTGTGGGTTGTTTTTTATTGGTGGGGGCTTGTTTTTGTGAATTGCCTAAGATTTTCAACTGGATGATGTCATCCACAAATAAAGATGATTTCACTCTTTTCCGATCCTAATGTCTTTTACTTCTTTTTGTCTCCTGACTTTACTGGCTATAACCTCTAGTATAATGTTAAACGGATGTGGTAAAAGCAAACATCTTTGCCTTGATTCTTATATCACAAGGAAAACACTGCCCTTCATCGTTAATTATGATGGAGATGTAGGATTTTTATAGATATCCTTTATCATGTTTAGAAACTTACTTTCTATTGGTAGTTTGTTGAGTGGTTTTATGACTTTGTCAAATGTGTTTCCTGTATCTATGGAGGTAATAATGTGAGTTTTGTTCTATATACTATTAATGTGATGCATCACATTAAACGATTTCCAGATGTTAAACCAAATTAGTGTTGCTGGAATAAATATTTCTTGGCCATGGTATATAATCCTTTTTATATGTTGCTGCACTTAGTTTTCTAATCTTATGTTAAGGATTTTTGTATCTGTATTTATAAGGGATTTTGATCTATAGATTCTTTTTTTTTTAATACTGTGTTTGACTTTGGTATCAGATTAATAGTGACTTTATAGAACAAGATGTGAAGTAGTTTTCTCATAATCTATATTCCTGGAAGAGTTTCAGAAAGATTGCTATCATTTCACGTTTAAATATTTGTCAGAATTCATTACCGAAAGCATCTAAGCCTGGGCTGTTATTTATGAGAATATTTTTAATTACTATTTAATTTTATTACTTAAGTCCATTCAGATTTTGTATTCTTCTTGATTTGACTTTTGTTAACTTATTTCTTTCCAGAATTTGTTCATCTAAGTTGCCTACTTTGTTAACCTAAAGTTGTTCATGGTATTTACTTATAGTCCTTATAGTTTCTGTCGGGGGTGTAGTGAAGTTCTCTTTTTCTTTCCTAATTTGGGCAATTTAAGTCTTTCATTTTTTTTCTTGTTCTGTGTAGTTGAATGTGTCACAATTTTGATCTTCTCCAGAAATGTGTGTGTGTGTGTGTGTGTGTGTGTGTGTGTGTACTTACTTCCCTATAGTCTTGATAGTCTTGTCAATACAATTTTTCTCAATCTTTTAGATTTTGTCCTTTTTTATATGAAAGCACTGTCAATATGATTTAATATGCTTTTTTTCTTATTATACGTGAGATTGAACTTTTGTTTCACATGTTTAAGAATTTTTATCTCTTGTTTAGTGAACTGTTTATATGTTTTGCCCAACTTAGATTGTTGTCAACATTTTTACCTGATTTTTAGAAGCTTTGGTATATAGAAATATAAGCCCTTTGTGATATAAGTTGCAAACATCTACCTGTTTGTCTTTTTTTTGGACTTTTTATATGGTATGTTTGCCATTTCAAAAATGTAGTCACTTTCCCACTTTATTACCTTCTTGTTTCAATCATGTTTTCTTGTATCCAGCTATGGTGGAATTCTCGCATACTGTTTTTTTCTAAACCTCTTATATTTTATTTTAATATTTAGAGTTCTGATTTATTTGAAATATATAATAGTATATGGTGTGATATTTAGATATGATTTTATTTTATTCTACATGATGATTTACCTGTCCAATTTCAAACTATTGATTTGAAATAGCAAATTTATCATATACCAAATTATTAAATAAACTTAAGACTATTTCTATGTCTGGGCTTATTCCATTTCCTTGACCTGTCTGTTGACAGATGCACAGATATTGCACTTTTTAATTTTTATTTTATAGAGGCTCTACAATATAATTTAATTTGCAGCTGAACATAGTGCTTGGTTTCTAAGGGATTTTCTGTTTCCTAAGGGATTTTCTAAGGGGTTAACATTTATAATAATCAACTTCTCCAGCTGCAAAATAAAAGTTGGCATTTATAGAGATCAAGTTTAACCCAAAAACTAACTTAAAAATAACTAATCTTTATTTTGGTACTATTGAGTCATAATATATGAAGATAAGCTTTGATTTCATTTTACAAATATAGTTCAATTTGTTTCAACAATGTTTTAAAGTTTTCTTTGTATGGGTTTTACATATTTCTTTAATATTTTTCCTAAATATTTTACTAAAATGTTTTGATGCTGAGATCTATAAGTGTGTTGAATTTTGTTAGGTACTTTGTAAGGATGTATTATCATCATTGCATTTTTTTCCATAAGTCTATTATTATAATCATTTATATTATGGGTTTCCTAATGTCGAAAAAGTATTACATTCTTGGAATCAATCTCAGTTTGTCAAAATATATTTTTAATGGGTGTTGCATTATCTTTGCTTATATTTTCTTTAATATTTTTGCAGTGATATTGATATTTGAGATTTGCCAACACATTCATTTTTTGTTCAATATCAATCACATTTTTGTATCCATGGTATATTTGTTTTACATAATAATTTAGAAGTTTTCAAATTTTTCCTCATCTTTGGATTATCCAATATTTATAGAATTGATAGAATTACCATGTGAAACTGTTTCTGGAGCTTATTTGTGAGAGATGTCTTTTATAGTGTAACTTCTCAAATTGTTTTCTTGTTATTTGTTGGTTTAGATGATCTCTACTCCTAGTTGTTCTCAATTATATTTTCCTAGAATGTTATCCACATCATCTAGATTTTCAAATGTATGAGTACAGTTGTGCAAAAGAATCATTGATCATTTTTATGAAGAATTCCACTTTTGTATTTTTGAAATCTCTCTACTTTGTTTAATTACTACATTTTCTTATTTTTTATTGTTTAAAGTAGAGTTTTATATTTGGCTGATTTTTAAATGTCATCCTTTTTATGTAGTTATCAAATTTAAGTTCTGTATTTTTCTACTCTCATAATTTCTGCTTTTGTTTTTATTACTATATTATTACTGCTTCCTTTTGGTTTACTATTTTGTTCTCTTCTATATTTTTGAGTCATATGTTTAATTTATTTTTATTCATTGATACAGATACTTAATGCTACAAAAGATTTTAAGCATTGCTCTAGTAATAGCCCATAGGTTGTAAAATGTCTGTTTTATTATCATTATTTTCTAGAAATTTTGAAAATTTGCTTTTATTTTCCTTTTTTTGTTCCCAGAGAGTTTAATAGAGATTTTATACAGTTCAAGTACAGGGCATTTAAAATTTTCTATTACTTACAATACTGGTTTTTCTGATTGCAATATTTGTTTCCATTTTGAACTTACTGAGGTTGCACATCCTAAAAAGAGATGTACACCCTATTTTTGGATTTCTAGGTCTGATATACATTTAATTTAAAAGATACCACAGGAATTAAATTAAATAAAAAATGATTGCACATGCGACTATGTATCAATATAATCCAAAACACTAACAGATTAAAATAGAATGATTTTAAAATGACTTCAAGAAAGACAGAAAACTATTTGATGAAATCCATACCCTTTCATGTAAAACAACATATCCCTCAATATAGCAAGAAACCAATTCTTAACATGAAAAGGATATTTACTGTTTTCGACTATTTTAGATAAAACTTGTTTAATCACTTCTAAATTTGTCAATATTACTCTGTTTTAGCATCCAGTAGTGTATATTTAATGCAACAAAGTCTCCATTAATATAAATATTTTACTTCACCCTCACTTTTCAATATCAATCATTTAGTCATAAAATTCGTAAGTGAGGTCACTCAAAATTTTGAAGATTGATTCTAACGCAAATTCTCTCATCATTTAATTGCTGTCCTTTTGTAAATCTTTTTCTCTCTATGACACATTCTCAAGATTTCTTTTTTGTATTTTGTTTTGTTTTGTCTCTTTCCTTTGCAATTTTTGTTCTGTAATGTGATGTCATTATGATCCATGAGGCAAAAACACTTGCTATCCACCAAGTTCTATTCTTTCCTGCTTTTATAGCAATAATACTATAGCCAGACACCTAAATAGTCCATATTTCCCAGCCTCTCTTGCAGTTAAATGTGGCCAAGGGACAAATTTCTCTACAATGAAACAGCTTTTAAGAAAGTATGTATGTCTTCTTCATGACCTTTCCCATTCCACTGGCTAGTTATGAATGGCAACAAGTTTGCCCACAGGTAGCTCTACAAAATGGTAGAAATAGTGGTCTATAAATTGTTACATAGAAGACAGTTACTCATAATCCAAGAGCACTTGCCATTGATGGTTTTGTGAAGGAGAAATAAGCTTCAAAAGAGTTTGAGGGTTTTATTTTAGGATCTATTTATAAAACAACTTAATCTACTCTAATAAAATGTTATTTATATAAAGTTGTTTTTATTTATCCTACTCAGAACTCAACGTAATCCTTAATCTGAAAACCCATATTGTTCTTCAGTGTTTTGTTTTGTTTTTAATTTGTAAACCACTATATTTTCAAACATCTCTCCCTCACTTTCTCTAGTTTTTTCTTCTATGAGTGTTATAGAACACATTTTCAGTTTCCTCCTTTTCTTCTCCAGATGTTTCAACTATTTGCTTTAGTATGAGACAAAGAATAAATTGTAACTGATTTATTAGGGAACGATCCCAGGGAAACATGACTAGGAGTGAGAAGAGCATGAGATTGGACAAGGAAACATTATGAACTGAAATGTGCCCCACCCCCACCAATTCATATGTTGAAGTCTTAACTCCAATACCACAAAATGTGACTGTATTGGAGATATTGCCCTTAAAGAGGCAATTAAGGTAAGATGAGGTAATATGTGTGGGCCCTAATCCAATATGACTGGTATTCTTATAAAAAGAGGAGATTAGGACATAGACACTATTATTATTATTATTATTATTATTATTATTATTATTATTCTAGGACTACCATAACAAAATATCAGAGAATGGGTGGCTTAAACAGCGGAATTTTATTTTCTCACAATTCTGGAGGCTAGAAGTTCAAAATCAAGTTGTTGGCATATTTGGCTTCTCTCTTCTTGGTTTGCAGGTGGTTTCCTTGCTCTGTCCTCACCTGCTCTTTCCTCTGTCCACAAATCCTTGGTGCCTTTTGTGTCCCAGTTTCCTCTACTTCTATGGCCAAGGAGAAAGGCCTTAGAAGAAACCAACCCTACTGACACCTTTATCTCAGACTCCTAGCCTCTAGAATTGTAAGAAAATTAATTTCTGTTGTTTAAGCCATCTAGTCTATCGTACGTTGTTACAGCAGCCGCAACAAAAACACAAGAAGGAAGCCAATACAGGGTGAAACCGCTCCCATGACAGTTCTTTAACACTTGCAGCATTTTCTGTGTGTGGTCCACACACATTCTAGTAGCCAAGGACTAACTTCAGGTAAAGAACCATAGGTGATTGCAATAAAAAATAAATAAATATATACATCATCCACAGGCAAATGAATAGTGTTTGTGAAGGATTTGTGAATAGGGAACTGATAGTATAGGTTTCACCACCCTCCAAATGTTTCATTAGTTTATCTCTCTATTGCATTTGCATAAATATTTAACTATTGTGAAATCTGTCCAATAATTCTCACTTTAGCTGTTGTTGTTGTTGTTGTTTTTGTTGTTGTTGCTCGTTACAAGAACAATGTAACTGATAAGGAAACTTGGTTGTCCCTGTGGCATGCAAAATAAGAGTAAAATTAATCCAAAACATTAGACAAAATATCTATACATTTAATGATTAACCTTATTTTCATAAATGAGTGGATATTATATTTAAATTTTAAAAATGGATAAACCATTTTTACAGTGAAAACACTTCAAACATAACATAAAATAACCATGAGAAATAATGTAGCATGTGGATATCGTGCATATAGTAAGAATATACCTAGAACATGTCAAAAATATCAAGATGATAATTAAATTTGGAGTAGGCTGTAACATTTCTATAATAATAATAAAAAAGAGGTAACTGATGTGAATTTACAATGGAAAATAAATGACTTAGAAGATGTCAAATATTCAAGAATTAAAGAAGTGACCAACAACATTTAAAAAAAAATAGCTGAAAATACGACTGATAATTTATACCGTAATTGTCTAACATCAGCACCATGAAGATAAATAGAAACACATCTTGGCCAGTGAAAGGAAGCAGAGTTGGCCACTCCAAAATATGCCTTTTGGTGGTTTTGATTATTTTAAGCTGGTTATTTTTAAGAAACAAAAAATACAGGAAAAAAAATTTGGACTTTCCCCTTATCTGCCTAAAGGAATTCAGATAGAAAAACCTGCTTATAGGAAGGGAACTATTGCCTTAGCATCATAATATGAACTAAATGTGTCAGACAGGGAGAAACCAAGCAAACCTGCTTCTTAGACTTCCTTCTGTGTCTCATTGTTTCTAGGTGACCCAGAAAGAATTTGTTTATTGAATGTTTGCTTCTTCTCATCTAGCTGTGAATTGCCTACTTTCTTTTTGAAGTCCCAGACTCTTGCTTCCCTCTCCTGAGTCCAGAATGGCATATAAACTTCAACTGCTCCATTTGTCATAGGGTCCCATAGTCACGTGGAAAGTCCATATGTACATATATAATACATTTATTTATTGTTTTCTGTTAATCTGTCTCATGTCAATGTGTTTCATGTCATGTAATTTGTCTCATATCAATTAGTTAGATGGCTAGAGAAAAATGATTTTCCCTCCCCCACACCAGTAAGGGCATTGACAATTCTCTAAGAACTTCCCATACAGTATACAATTTATGAACTATTTATATTAACATCATTTTACCTATACAAATTTAACTAAGGAAAGGTTAAGCATGTCTTTTGATTTGACAATTCTGCTCATAGAATTCATCAATAGTAATATGTCAAATAAACCTAATCATTTCTAGCACCTCTTTTTTTACAAGATTAAAGAACATTTTCTTCTTTTTAATATGATTTCCCAAAAATCTTCTGGGATATTTAAAGCACAGTTTTAGATAAAATAAATATAATTCAGTATTTTATTTGGGGAAGCAGGAGTTGTTAAGAGATTTGAATACCTGATTTATATAGAATCACAGGTTGCTGTGCGATAATACTTTACCACCCATTTATCAAAGTGACAAAAAAATATTAAAATTAAAAATAAAAAGAGGTAACATGATTTTTAAAACACCTTATTCTTTTCTAAGTTAGAACCCTCTGTTTACTTAAATTATCAAGGATATAATAAAATAAATATAAACCACGGGAAGTTACTCTGGTAAGACATGGAAACTTTGTTATTTAGACAGATTACACAGAATGTAAAGTATATCTTTTACGGCCTCTTTTAAGGGCAAACCAATAATCCAAAAGTATTTATTCATTTTAACAGAGAAAGAAAACAAATTCTAGTTTTATATCAGTATGGTATTTGATACTAACGTTATTTTTGAAAGTTTTATAAAGAAACCCATCAAACCTTACCTACTTTTGACCACAATACTCATAAATAATATTGCCTCTTCATAATCCAGTATGACTTCCTATGTCTATATACATCCCTTATATATAACTTTTAAAAGAGGCAAAATGAAAACATACATGAGTCCTAAATATATATAACCACTCTTCACCAAATAAAAATGAGGCAAAACATGTATAAACTTAAAATTATGCTTAGCAATTATGTTTTAGTATTCCATTCTTTATTACTTCTAGGTATAAACTGAATATCCACTAACAAACTCAATTTTGTATCACTTCAAGTTGTTCAGTTACTTAAAGATCTTCAAAATTATCTTGTATGCTAACATTTTACAAAGCATAAATGCTATGGAGATAAAATTTATCAGAATGATTCAATTTGGCTTCACAAATTATTTTTTTTAATAATCTTAAACATTTGATAGAAGTAATGCTAGTTCTATCAATGCTAGTTCAATCAGTAAACCTAAATAAATTTAGAAAGACTAAACCAAATTTAAAAATAAATCTGCCTGTATATTATGCTTAAGACTGACAAATCAGAGAAGACACAACTGCTGTTTTTTAAACCAAACATATTAAACTAGTCTCATTTACCAAAAATATACCTAAACTGTGAATTTGAATTCTTAAAACATTTGGGAGTTATAAGACTAACTTTTATTTTTCACATTTAAGAGTATTAGAAATTTAATTTCTTTATTTTCTGGAAAATTTAGGAATATTTAATTAATATTAGTGCTTATTTTCTTCTACACTAATTAGAATAGAACTCTTTTAAAAGATTATATAATTAAATTTGGAAATATCTTTAGAAATAGGAAAATATTATCCACTTACACAATGAGAGGTAAAGGCCTTTCTGAGTTACAGACATATAAACATGCAGAGATACTGAAAGAAAAATCCTGTAACTTCATTTCTAAAATTTAGCCACGGATCAAGCATAAACACACAAATACAAAATTATCCATTCAAATATACACTTCCTGGTGGGCATAAAATTCTTCATTTATTTGAGCTCAAAATACATAAATAGACAAATAGTAAAGACTATCAAACCAGATTCTCTATCTTTCCCCCGACAGATACAAGATTTCTGTAAACCATCAACCTGTTTAGAGAGATTGTCAAATGATCAGACAAATGACGACAAAGGATGCTGGTTTCAGAAATCAAGTGAGTAATCAGAAGGAATCCAAATCAGTTCCTTATTATGAAACAGATGAAGAAAAGTCAGGAACCCGGGGTCAAGAGCTGTGTTCACAGTTAAGTCTTCAGATCACCAATCAGGGACAGAGGAAAGGGGCTCCAAGACACCCCATTACCTTGGCTGAGTAAATAGTGATCTAAAGCCAAGGACCAGGTCTACCTGAGTCATAACACCAAATCAATAAAAGACAAATGGCAGCAGACAATTAAGGAGATGATTTTGTTCAGGCTATTACAATAGAATATTCACTAAGGAGAAACTTCTCTAATAATAATAACAATAATGATGATGATGACGATGATGATGATGATGATGATGATGATGATGATGATGATGATGTGTCCGTAGGGGAGTCAGGAAGAAGAATACAGATAAGTCTTACTTCTGAATATGCAAAAGTGGGGCAATCCTTTGCAGTTAGCCATTTCTTAGAACACAAAAAAGTAGTTCTCCTTGACCACTATACTTTTCTCAGAACATGAGTAAGTTGAAAGTCAACATTGTTGAGGGTTTCTTTATTTCTTCATGTAATGTTGAATTTTTTATTATCTGCCTTTTTTTTAGTGAGATTGTTTATTCTTAAAAGTCCTATGTGCCATGGCATAATAAAGTTTCATGACCAACAAATGTCTTATCTGTATCAACTTGAATTCAGAGGTTTCATTCATCAAAGAAGAATTTTAAGATTAATTTATTGGCTTTGGTGTATTCACTGCACAGGTAGGATAAACTTAAACCAAAAGCAATGCCATGCAATGTCCTGGGGTTTTAATTTCTTATCTTTACTTTTTTTTTTTTTTCCTTTCCCTTCTTCATTTCTCCTTCCCTCTCCTCCTCCTTTTTCAACACCCAATGCCTAAGACATAAACAGCAAACTTGCTTACACCTTTGTGAATCTTTTTGTGTAGAGTTCTCTAGTAAAAATATTCTGCAGTTGGTGTTCCCTGGGGAAAGGTTTATTGAGGGGTGCTTTTGGAATCAGCACCTGTTGAAGGGAAAAGAAGAATGCAGGATTGGACAGAAGGTGGATTCAAGATATGCACTCTCAGTACATTTAACTGCTCCTGTTCTAGAGGTGGCATGACCCTGCAGGTTTGCCCTGGGTTGCTTTGGGAAGACAGGCCTTTACACCCCTATGTACAGCAGTTAGGCATGAGTCACCCCAGGAACAAGGCATCAGTTTGGGAGAAGTCTGTCTCTTCAGCTGAGGTAATCCCCAAAGGAGACTAATAGATGAGAGCTGTCTGCTGTTGCGGGGAAAACAAATCTTTTATTCCTAGGAGGAATCCAATAGCCCAGTGCAGGGGCCACAAAATACTTTCCCAAAATGATGGGGAGAATTTGGAGCCCTGGGATTTAGGCAAGAGATTCAGTTCTAAATTAATCACTCCATTCAGGTTCAAGCTCCTATTTCCTTCCCCTGGTCTCAGAGTGTTAGAATCCCAGTCTGTATCTTTTAAGCCCTGTAGTTGATTATAAATCTTAGGGGTATCAGCTTCTCCTTAATGCTTTTGGTTGGATTTTTCTCTTCAATTTTAGCACCTTGGTATGTCCTGGTCTTTAGTGCTCAGCTCCAAATTTGTATTTCTATCACAGTTATTTTATAGTGTTTTTCTGATCATTTTATTACTTTGTGTTTCTAAGGTTCTAAAACCCTAGCTTGCTGTATAGACTCTGCATCATTAACTCTGTAACTTGGTATGGATTTTGTTAACTATGACTCATTTCCTGTATTTCAGTCAGAAAGTGTCCTGTTTTCATCAGTTAAGTCCACTGAAATGAGCAGTCTTTCCTTAACCTAGTAATGTTTACCTCTGATATGATTTTAATTGTGAAATGCTACTCAAATTTCCTTTTTTTTCCAAAGGATTCCTTTAGAAGTAATGTGCCTCATAAAGTTTAGGAGACATGATATTTTAGACATTTTACAACTACAATTAGAATTAGAATCTTGTATGTTTGACCTTGAAACATGCCATTATTGCTAAATTGGATATCTTCATAACATCAGCATCAATTTTAAGTAAAAAAAGGAGGGGCACAGTATTCTCAAAACCAAGTTAGTCCCAAGTCATAATCACATTTATTATCAGTTATTCTTTGTATACACTGTTATGTGTGACACCTGTCTTTGCCAATAAAACCCGTAATCCTGGAGAGCAGATAATGTATTTTCAATTTTCTTTGACCTCACCCACATTATTTGGGACAAAGCCCAAAATATATGGGTATTTAGTCCTTATGGAGTCACAGAAGGATGTAGAGAAGAGAGAGGGAGGATGCCAGAGTAAGAGGTTGCCAGATTCACTGGCAAGCATCTTGGCAACATCTTACCTGGGGAGGCAGCATGACGCAGTAGCTTCTAAATCAGACAGACATGGGGTTTCATCCCAGCTCTGTTGTGTACTAACTGTGTAACCTTGGGCAAGTACTTAAAGTTTCCTTAAACTTATTTTTTTTTTCACCTGAGAAATGCAGTTAATCATAACAATACCTAACTGACAGGTGTTTTGTGAGTATTAAATGTGATAATAAATATAAATAACCGTATATCACCCCGACAAAATTCAGCATTGCAAAAAAAGTACAGTAATATGCTTCCTTCCCTTACAAGCAGTGTTGCTCCAAGTGTGTTCCTCAGTGCTGTACCTGAATCAACTCAAATGATGTTTAAAATGCAGATTATTTGACACCCTCCCCACCTGACATCAAAATGTATGTGGATTGGGCCTGGGGAATCTGCCACCCCCAGCACAATGAAACCGCAGCTGCACCACAAACCGTGAGAGCTAGAATAAAAGTTTGTCTTGGTTAAAAGAAAACGTTGGAGAGAGAAGGGTAGGGGTAGATGGAGAGATGTGCAGGAAGACAGCCGCAGAGATCAACAGGAGGCCTGTGCCAATGATCATCTCTGCAGGACCTGAGAAAAGAAGTGAACGGCGGAGCCCCTGCTGTTGTTTGGCTCACTGGCTAAACAGCCCTGCCCAGGGTTGAAGCCTGATCGCCAACAAGCCCAGGAACAATTTAGAAATTAATATGATGAGTGTCCCAATAAACCTCAGACAATTGTGTTATTTGGTCTTTTTGAAAAATTTATTTAGTGGAAAAATTCTTTATGGATGAGAGACTGAAATCAATGACAGAAACTGCTGCAGAAAGAAAACCGAGCACTTTTCTCGAATGTGAGAGAAGAAAGTTTGGTTTTCTTCCTTAGTAAATAATGTGACACGATCCAAACCATTCTGTCTGGAAATGATACTGCTCTGTGTCTCTGACCTTTAACTATTTAGGGCAACATTTTCCATTACGGAATGTCATCCTTGCTGAGCTCACCTCTTCCACAACTCCTTTCCAACTGTAGGCCACAGTATACCTCACCTCATGGCTTTCCTTCAAACTATAGTAGGTTATAACAATGCAATGCACACATTAGGGTGTTATAATCAAGCTGAGCCTGAAACCCTGCCTCTAAGATGAAGAATAATGATTCCTGAACACAAACAAGGGAGAGAAACAGGTTTCTGATTTCTAATATATTAAGAGCTGGTTCATAGGTACTAAATAATTAAGTAGCAAAGAATCTGATAACTTGCTTAACACAAGGCTGTATCCAATGCTATTAAAAGCTAGCTGACATTCTTACTCTGGATATAACTCAAGAAATGAAGACTCAAAACCAAAGAACCAATTCTGTTCTTTGGGGCTTTGTCTTGCCTGACTCATCAGTGCAGACCTGGCCCTCACTGACAATTGCCAAAAGAACCCAACAGCAGCACAAATCAGCCCATCGAAATGTAGAACAAGGAACAATCAGATTTAGGAGACTGAATTCTTCTAAGCCAGTGGGCAGTGACAATAAGGGTGCTTTTCCAAACTGAGAGGCAAATAAACGGTTGCCCAGCCCCTACCATACTCTCTGAATGCATTTAGATCACTAATAAAAATAAGTCCAGTGTCTTCTCATGGGTCAACATTTTGTGCATCAGAAACACACTACACAATGCAGCTTGAGCGACAAGTCTCCTAAGAGGCCACACCATGCTCCTGGAATGGGAGGAGAGGCTTGCAGGTCAAGAGAGGCGTGAATTCTTAATGCCCCAGGAGGCCAAGGACAGAAGAGCAGGGGCAGTTTTGTAGTCAATTATTTATCAAGTGAATTTATGAAAATAAACCCAATGTCTAGACTAGTCGGTGCATCTGAGAGCAGGAGCCTGTATATCAACAAATAATAGGGACAATTCAGCTCTCCACAAAAGTTTCTTCCTCTTCTATTCCAAGGATAAAACCTGGCTCATCTGGCAGTATATCTGGTGCCATATATTTCTGCTTTATAAATAATGCCCCGAGACACAAATGTGCATATGGGATATAAACTCACCATCCAGATATGAAGAAAACTTATTTATTTTTCCAAATTAATTTTTAAATAAAATAACAATGATAACAGCTGTGAGTTAATAGATGCCTATGCAGTAGTCCCCCTTATGTGCAGTTTTGATTTCCTCAGTTGCAGTTACCCGTGGTCAACCATGGTCTGAAAATATTAAATGGAAGATTCATATCGTGCAACTAAGTGACACACCATCACAATAAAGTATCCCCAGACTCTACCTCCCCCAATATATAAGAGTTACGGTTGTCTCCATTCAGCAACCAAGCAGTTAGATTTCGAGCTAACAAAATTCCCAGACATGAAGAAAGATTCTCAAAGGCAGTTATTGTTATTAAAAACATTAATAATTCCATTTGATTCTCTTTATATGACCATTTTTCTCTATTTTAATAAATGACTTTTTAAAATACAATCTGATTTTCTCAGGTACCATTCTATCAAAATGACACATTACTTTGTGGAGTTAATGAAAAACAACACTTTCAACAGATGAATAGGGAAGTCCAATAAATGGGAATGGACAAGCTGGTTTAAATGAAAATAAGAATTGTCCCAATCTAATTTTTATCCAGGTGAATCTTAATTAGACTTATGGTAAGCTGCATTAGTGCTAATAAGGATTAATGTCACAGTGATAAGCAGAGCATACAAATCAATAAATGCTGCCATATCAATATATGAACAGAGACACAAAGAGCCATTTCGGTTCTTAACCATGAACTCATTATAGAGTTAAATATTTGCTATGTGGATTTGAAATACCTTGAGAAGCAGGAGTCATACTTGCACAAAAAACAGTATAGTGAAACTTCACAGATAAACGTAAACCTTAAATAATTTACAAAATTGCCCATAGGGGGTTATTTCACAATTTTGCCACAGATTGAGTCTTGTTCTTGTATTTGGGAATAGAATGATGATTAACTGATCTAATGAGTTTTTATTGATTATTGCTATGGAACTGGGTAGTGAGTTTTGTCCCCTTCGGAGTGGGTACAATAGTCACTTGAAGAGCTTACAGTATTGTTAAACAGGAAGAATAAAACATGAACAATTATAAAGTAACATGTATCAGAATTAATTTTGGCTTCAAGGTAAAAGAGCTAAAAAATAAATCATGGCTTCAACAAGAGAGATATTTCTTTTTAAAAGAAATCAGTTAGGGGACTATGATTTCCATGCAGAGGGAGAAACCCAGGACCCTTAGAGTTCTCTGCTCAGCCATCCCTTGGATGTGGCCTCCAACTTCAGGCTCCAGGATGGGTTCTGTTCCAGGTAATAGGTGGTGGGAGGAAATGGAAGGGTATGCTTCCTCACTTTGAGGAAGCTCTTTGAACTTATATATACCACTTCTACTCAATTTCTTTTATTCCTGTATGTTTCAATTTATGATTTGTTTTAAAAATTTTATAGAATCTGTTTTTAATATATCTAAAAATTCATCACCAAACCCTAGGTCAATACTGTGCTTATTTGTTAATGTTCTATGCTTTCCACTTAGAGATAGGAACCATTTTCAGTAAATTTTGTGTAAATTAAGACATATCTGTCAATTGTTTGTTTGTTTGTTGTTTAATTGCAATGGCTAACACTTTCAGTAGACTGGGTTGTGACAACAGACATTCTTGTTCTGTTACTGATATTAGGGGAAGTTATCTGTAGAGTTTTTTCTTTGTTTTTTTTTGTTTGTTTTTTCATTTTTTTCTTTTTGTTTTTTGTTGCTTTCTTTTAATAATATTTGTTAGGTTCAGGAAGTGCCACTCTATCCTGGTTTTCTGAGAGTTCTTTTTCTTTTTTTTAATCATAAATGTATGTTGAATTTATTTATAACCTTCTAGTGCATCTAGTAAGATGTTCATTTGGTTTTCCTCATTTTTAGTCTATTACTATGGTGAATTTTATTAATGAATTTTTGAATGTTAATCCAATTTTACATTACTGAAATGAGCCTCACTTAGTCATCCTATATTATCATCTCACATATTGTTCGATTCAATTTATTAAAGTTTGTTGAGAATCTTTGGGTATGTTTCAGTAAGGGGCACTGTTCTTTGTTTTCTTTCCTGGAAAGTCTTTGCCAGGGTTTTGTATCAGGGGAATGCTGACTTCCCTGATGTACAGAGAGGTTTTCTCTTCTATTTTCTGGAAAAGATCACTTAGAATCACTACTATTTCTTAAATATTTGCAAGAACTCATCAGTGAAACCATCAGGATCTTTTCATTTATTGTTGAATATTTTAGCTATAAATTCAATATATTTAATAGACATACAATATTCAGGTTAGTCATTTCTCCTTCTGTGAGATTTGACCGTTTGTGTCTTTAAAAAAGTAACACATTTCATCTCAGTTGTCAAATTTAGGCTCAAGAAGTTGTGGCAGTATTCTCTCATTATCCTTTCCATGTTTGTCAGATCAATAGTGATCTTCCCTCTTTCTTTCCTGATATTGGTAATCTGTGTCTTCTTTCACTTTTTCTTGATCAGCGTGGAAACAGATTTATTAATTTTGAAGATCTTAGAAATAATAAGCTTTTGGGTGTCATAGATTTACTTTATTAAGTTTTTCTTTCTATGCTAGCGATTTCTGTTCTAATTTGTTCAATTTCCTTCTTTGTGCTTCATTTGTTTATTTTGCTTTACTTAATCTAGTCTCTTAAGGTTTATTTTGTTTATTTTGCTTTACTTAATCTAGTCTCTTAAGGAAGCATAGGTTTCTAATTTTAGATCTTTCTTCTTTTCTAATATAAGCATTTAATTTTAACAGCTTAAATTTTTGTTCTTGCACCTATGTAAGTAATATGCTTCTCACTGTTCTTTGTTATCACTGTAATATTTTCTTTCTTTCATTGCTTCTTTTGCTACGTTAGCTTTAAATATTACTGTTGTACCTTTGATTATTTTATCTCTCTCTTTCTCTGTCTAGTATTTTCTTTTTGCTTTTGGATTTTGGCCATTTTACTATATATATTTATCCTATTTAATCCCTCTTGGGGTTTGTAGTACCTCCTTAATTTGTGGTTTATAGTTGTTTTGTTTTTGAAAATTCTCAGCTGTTTTGTCTTCAGTTATTGCTGTGTCCTCTCTCCTTTTCTTCTCATACTGAAATTGGATTTATATTAGACCTTTACGTTGCATATCCTTTGCTTTATTATAGCGTTGTTGCTTTTTTAATCTCTGTACTTCATTTTGGATGTTTATAGCTGATCTATCCTCCACTTCACTACCTCTCTCTTCTGTTGCATCTAACATCCCACTAAACGCATCATTTAGTTTCTACATTTAGTTTTAGTTATTGTTATTTTTAAATTCTAGAATATCAATTTTGACTTTTCCTGGGGTCTCAATGTCTATGACAAAATTCTTAGTCCAGGTTTTCATTTTCTTGCCCTTAATAAGCATAATTATCTTAAAGTCATGTCTAATGACTCCATCATATAGATACTTATGAATTTATCTCTATTGTCTGTTTTTCCTCCTGGATTTTGATAATGTTGTTCATCTCCTCTATTTGATTGTTTTTTAATTAGAACCAGACATTATTTATGAAAAAAAGTAAGATAATTTCAGGTGTTAGATAATGATCTCCAGAGCATTTACATTTATTTATTTATTTGTTTGTTTGTTTGTTTTATTTATTTATTTAATCTTGCAGATGGCTAAGAAATTCTGTAATGCTGGTTAACCTGAATAAAGTAAGAGATATTTTTTTAATCTGGATTTCAATTCCTAACAGAGATTATTTCTGTTCCATGCTCATTCTTACCACACAGATCCAAAACCTCTCACTCCACAATGGAGTCCTTGAACTCTAGTTTTGGACCCAGCCCTTTAATCCATCAAAGGTTCACAGCCTTTCATTTTCCTTCCTTAGATATTGGCCAAACCCTAAGACGGTGGCTTCAAACACTTCTTTTATCTTGCTAGATTTTCTTTGTTTCCTAGATCTTGGTCCTGTAATTCTTTACTGTTTTGATAGTTCTCCTATGCCTTCAAATGTGTGTTTTAAAAAAAATATTTTATCAAGCTTTTATGGTTTTTAGTGAAAACATTGCTCCAAATAATTTACACCACTATTATTGGAAGTAAAATTCGACATGTAAAATGCTAACACAGAAAATTACGTTTCTTCCTAATGTGCTAGTTGAGTGTTTCATTAACTTTATCCTTCATCATACAATGCATCAACCCAAGCATTTCTATTTGTCTTTCTCTTCTTCTACTTTAATCTCACCTGAAATAACACCTGAAATTTTAGTTGCAAATTTTCATGGAAAAATTAACACCAAAATGGCTAATTTCATTTAAAAATAAGACACACCAATATTTTAACCATTGTTTTCTGTTGGCTGTTTTTCCCTTATAGTTTTGTCTTTCTAGAGTAAGATATTAGTAATTCTTAGGGTCTGAGAATTGAGGACAGTGCCAATATTTTCAGTATATTTATCCCTTTAAATAACTTTAACAAATTCTTTTATTTGAACAAATAATTTAGGGGATGTGCATGTCTAAATTTAAAGTTTTTATTTTAGCACTGACAATTTTTCTCTGTTGTCTTCCATTCAGTGTTATTGATAGAAAAATTAGTTGTCAATATTTGTGACTTTATGGATATATATATATATATATATATATATATACACACACACAAAGAGAGATATATATTTATATATAAACCATATATACATGTATTTATATATAAATATAAATATAAATATAAATATAAATATAAATATAAATATATATATATATATATATATATATATATATATATATATACACGCATATATATATTTACTCTGATCTATTTTTTTGAACTTGAGGTTCCAAAATACCACTATAAAATGGCTGAATTTATTTTTCCCCTTATTATCAAATGCCACTTGGTGGTCCCTGTCAATTAGTCTACCTATATCTTGGTCTTTTTTTTTTGGTAGTTTTCAATTATTATTTTTCTCTTTTCTTGCTTTATCAATGTTTATTAGATTAATATTGGCATTGAAACATATATCCTTATTTTTTTTTTTTTTTTTCACATTTTCCTCCTCTATTTCTACTTGACTCATATTGGTGGTATCTTTGATTTTTGTCTACCAGTTACGTAAGTTGGTGTTTTTCTTGTTCTATTGTACTATTCCTATTTTATTGTTTTCTTTAACATATCTATTGAGGGTTTGTATAGTTAAACATTAACAATAGTATCTTTATTTATTTATTCAATTATAGTTGACATTCATTGTTATTTTACATTAGTTTCAAGTGTGCAGCATAGTGATTAGACATTTATATAAATTATGAAGTGTTCTACCCGATAAGTCTCATGCCCACCTGGCACTATACATAGTTATTACAATAGTATTTACTATATTCCCTCTACTGTACATGGTACATACATACAATGGAATATTACTCAGCCATAAAGAAAATGAAATTTTACCATTTGCAAAACTACGGATGGAACTAGAGGGTATTATGCTAAGTGAAGCAATAGTATCTTTTAATTATAAGGCAGTTAACTATTTTTTCATTACTTGTTCTTGAGTTATATATGTTCTTCCCTTTATTCCTACTCTGTGTGTCTGCTATATTTCATGCTTAATTTTACTCATTTTAAATCCTTGCATGACAGTTCATTTAGATCCTTTATTTGGGTACAAGTTTTTTTCTTCAATTTCTCTTTAAATGCATTGGTTGTTTTAAGCTATCTTTTGGTTCCTCTATGTGAGTTCATACATTTAAGCAATCCTTTAAAAATGTCAACTTCCTTCTCTTTTGCAGTTTACCTGAGATATGGAACAAAATCCACTGTTAACAAAAGTGGTCCTAATTGAGTTGCAGAATATTGGGGAAACAATTGATTATGTTATCATATTGATGCCTCCACTGGTGTTTCTTTAGGATCCATGGCTTCTCATTCCTTCCAGGGAATTCCATCAGATAGGGCATCACTCCTATGCCATATGCCTAGTGACTGCCAGACATCATGAAATCTTGTTGAAACTGCTTTTGTCTCAGGTGTCAACTATGCTTTTGGCCTGGTCAGCCTGACCGCAACCACTATGGAACGCCCTCCTCTGACAGTTGATTGTCAGGCCTCTCCTAGTCATGATCCCTACTGTATATAGGCATGAAATCTGCTGGCTTGGATCTTGTCTTTATTATTCTTACTCTCCTGAAATGTCTTCAAGTACCTAGGCTGTTTTCTTTAACCAAATCCTGTCTGCTTCATTTCTGTCCCTCTGACACTTACCATTCTGTCCTGTTTCTACAGATATGTAATCCTTTCCCTGCCAAAATGTTTTTGCCTTTTTCAGTGTACAGGGTGAGCCAATAGCATGTATTTAACTATCTTGCAATTAAACTCATGAATCTAGGCTGTTCTCCAATGCATAGCTTTATTCATTCACACAGCATTCTAAGCATATTGTATGTAAAACCCTGCACCTTCCTGTGTTTTATAAAATTGTGCTATTAGGCATTTCATAGTCTTATATAGTAAATATTTATAAAATGTCTGCCTGGTATTCAATTAAGGGGCTATACCCTAATTAATCTTAAAAGTTCTTAATGTATTAGTTGACAATTTCATCTTTCAGAAAGTCAAAGAAATGATAGGGAACTATAGCTCCAGCCCTAATTATGCATAATATGAAGAAACAAGTTGGTGAAGTGGAAATGATAGGAACCTTGGGAAAAAGTGATCATGACATCTTTTAGAGCTTGATAGCTGGGGAGGAAATATAGATTTTACCAGACTTCTGAAGGCAAAATGCAAATTGTTCAAACAAATCAGTTTTACATGCCTTTAATTAAACCAAAAACAAAACCCCAAAAGAGTAACAAAATTCTCATGAGCAGATTTATCATTATTCTATTAAATAGTGCAGAAGATCCCATTTTTAAATGATACTGGTAAGAAGAAAGAATGGGGAATAGCCTATGAGAATGATGAAGTTCCACTGGCAAAAAGAGCTAAGATTATTAAAGAACATGTACTATACATAGCAAGAAGAAAAACAGCAAAATAATTTTATAAGAGGGTAGCACACATCTGATACATGCTGGCATGTGAATGATTTCTGAAATGAGCACTGAATAGTGTTGAGAAAGATTAAATTCAAAATGAGATTAAAATTTGGCATAAAAATTATTGGATATTCATAATTTGACTTTAGAAATATGTTCTGCACAAGAACATTTAAAAAATGACCAGGAATCAATTAAAGAGATACACAAAAGTATAAAATATAAAATTGATCAGAAAGATAAACATAAATTTAATTACATAAGGTGAGATAATCATTTCATTGATCTTTTTTTCGAAACATAACTTTTAAATCACTTTTGTAAAGCATATCTTTCTAAACTTTATTTTTTAAATCTCTATCCTGGATTGTTTTCGCCTTTTATCTTTCATCTGAATTAGAAAAAAAAAAAAATTTTGATCCAGTATATTTATTGAGAGATGATCCATTCACCCATACATAGGTAGACATTTTATTATTCACAACTCATGTGTTTTAAGATCAGTTCTTCTTTGAAAATTCCTTTCATGAAAAGGCATAGTGCTGGGAATTAGTGTGCCAATTTACAGGATAGGAGTACTTTACCTCTGTTTGATAGTTTTAATCTAACAGAGCTTTGATGCACACCTATGGTACCTTTCTGCATTGCCTCATCCTTTGCATTTCACTTCCTTCCAAGAAAATAAATGTTGAGATTTTTAAGGGGCTGTGTCTTTGTGACAGTAACAATGTTTTCGTGGTATTACAAAATTTTATTTGGTCATATACTTGAAGAGCACTCTTAATATGTCACCAGAGATAAAAAAAAGATGAATTTGAATTTTTGATGTATAGAGAAAGGGAAATGTGTAGAAGCCTGTTTTATAAATTTGGTTGACTGAGCTCTCGTTATTTAGGGTTACTCTACGGAGATGTTTTGCCATTTATTAGGTGATTTGGCCAGAGCTTATTTGAGATGTCTCTCTGAGCAGAATATCTACTCTTCCACCACATTATGGAAATCCTGGGAAAGGTAAACTGAAGAAAAGGTCTATTTCACCAATGATTCCTACTCATAACTGTGTAACAAAGTCTCCTTTGATGTCATCTTTTACCAAATGCTTTCTTTATGGACACTTCCATAATAAAATATTTGAAGAAAGGCAAGCTAGGCATCACGCATGACAAGATTCTTTCTCTCTTGCCTGATTAAAATGAGAGAGAGAGAGAATCCTGAGGAGTATTTTTAATACATTTTCCCTTGACACTACATAAATCTTGGAACATTTATATGCTAATCAAATCAAAATAGGAATTATTAGTGACTGGAGAGAGCCACAACATGGCTGTTATTTTCCCATCAACATATGATAGCAGCTCTGACGCTGAAGTAAGGAGCTGAATATTATATAAGACCCGAAAGGTTACAGTACATGACAGGTTTAAGCAATATTAAAATCTAGAAACCCTGCCCCACCTATTACATATTTATTTGGTATATTACAAATTGTAAATATTTAAAAATACACAAAGATACCGTGGGTAAATTCTTAATGTTTAATGAAATTATTCATGATATACAAAGAGTCGAATAACTCAACAAATACCATGAAGGTTAATGCATGCGAATGAACCTGAAGAGTCCAGCAATGAGAATAACATACTGTGTCCTTTTCTAGGATGATCAGGAAATGAAATTAAAGTAACCTGATTTTCCTAGTTAAGTGATATCTCTGAGGATAAAAGGAAGCAACTTTCACTGAAAACCTACCAGCAGCTAATTGAGAACCAATGTCAGGTCTCCAGTTCATGGACTGGAACCAAGTGGTTCTTTGTACTGTTCTCATTTTATACCTTTTAGAGATAGAATCCTGGAACTGTTAAAAAGCTATATGTTTAGCTTGTCTTTTAGCAATTTATCTTATCTCCTATTAAAAGGTCACCTGCTGATTGGGAAGAGCTATAACATGGAATCTCAGATGAGCAAAAAATAGGATATTCAAGAAAAAGCCAACAAAAAGAGCTGGGATAATGGGTCTGGTGTGGACATTTTTATTTTGCTTTTCACGGTTTCTATTGTTGTTATTTTTAATGATCACAAATCATAGTATTGCAGGTCTAAGTTTACACTTTCCATTTTTAATGCTGCAGTGCCCACACAAGAAAAATTGTCTGCAGTGAATGGGTGAGCAGAAGAATTTCCCTGGCAGACTCAATTTGCATCTACATCCAAAATGCCATTTTCAAGTTTCTATCCTGAGTGGCAATAACAGAATTGCTCTGATGTTTACAGTCTTAAGAAACTGAGACAGATAACACTATTGTGAATAAGGTTTCAGTTAATGTCCTATGAAAAGTCCAATATTTATAACAGAAGGTGACGATTACTGGAAAAGCATCTGCTGATAGCAGCATATTACCACCATCCTTGGATACATTAATTGATAGCTTTTTATCTTTTCAGTATCTATTTATCTATTGTCTATTCAACCATCTATATAATCTAATAGTCAAAATTTTATTTTTTTCAATTGGAAAAGAAAACTTTCAGATGTTTATGTGAAATTCCATTTTCTTTCTAGAATCAAGACAGTTACATTGGATTTGTAAGTATATTCCATGTTTTCTAAGAACATACACTCCTTCTTGTAATTCTTCATAGTTCTATATTGTTTTTGTCTTTGTTTTGTTTTTTTAAGGATGGCACAGCTCACAGTGGCCCATGTGGGGATCCAACCAGCAACCTTGGTGTTATTAGCACCACATTCTAACCTACTGAGCTAACCGGCCTTCCCCATATATTGTTTTTTAATGTTACAAAATCAATATCTTTGCTCTTAAAAGAACCCTTTTCAATTAGAAAAAAATTTTACTTCATTAGAGAAAAAAGTTGATTTTTTTAATGTTAATCAGATAGGAATTACTTAGATTTCACCAAGTAGGTAAGATTTTATTAATCTTTTAAGACACAGTTTTCTTATTAAAAGGAAGACAGAGACTTGGCTTTATGTAACAGATTTGATTGGCTTCACAAAAATTATCTTTCATTTCCTGAAGAAACAATAAAATATAACATCACTTAGATTGCATTTAACCTCATTATTTTTGAGGTGTATTAGTTGGTGTTTAATTCAGATTTAATAATTATTTGATTACTAGTACCTGTGTAGATATAAATGAAAAGACCTATTTCCATCTCATTTGATGACGTCTTCAGTTCCCTATGTAATATGAACAAATAAACAGACCTAAATAAATTATATATATAGTGTTAGGATTTGGTCCTAGGGCCCAGACAAATTTGAGTTTGAATTTACTTGCAGAAATTAACAACTACAAAGAACCCAGTTTAGCTAATCACTTAGAATCTTGGGTTTCTGATATACAAAGCAGAAGTAACAATACTAATTAAGCAAATTACCAACAATACAGGATTTACTTTCTAATAGTCATGAAGTAAATGGTGGACACGTATATGTGCTAATAGTTAGGTAATCATATCACTACCGTCCAATGGATTTTGAAAATTAGCCATACTTCTTGTTGACAAGAAGTTGGTTCTACAAATGCCAAGTGGAATAGGGTAGGCAATCAAAAAGATTATTTTTTAAATCCCCAAACTTTTCCTAAGTCCTGAATATTTAAGCTGAGATCATTCTGTGCAGTTGGATGAATACTCAGAGTAAAGTATTTTTAAATGTTGCAAAGAATGATCCTGGCCTGTCACAAACCTTGTCTGTACTGTGCTCCACTATATTTCATTACCTAACAGAATATGAAGCACGGAGGAAGTACTGAAAAAAATACTTTCAGTATAAATTAATTGAACAGAAAATTTTTATTCAAGGGTTACTCAACCAAGAATATGTTCTGTTTTTACTTAACATTCAGAGTGAATCAGAATGAGATTAAAGTCCAATCCTTTGTGGGGCTCATACATAAACAAGGAGAATGATTAAAAATTTCCACAGGGGCCAGCACCACCTATTAGATAAATTTCTGAAAAGTTAGCCCAGCATTCAAAATTCTTCACAAATTATCTTTTACTAAATTTTTAATCTTTATCTCCAACCATTGCACCAAATCCACTGCATACTATTTTATCGGACTAACATTCATTCCCTCTGTGACTTTTAGCCATATTTTACTTAGTATGCAGAACACCCTTCTTAATTCATATATATAAAAAAATTGCTCTCATAATTCAAAGTCCAGATAAAATATCTTTAGTCCTGTGAAGACTTTTTAGTTCCTGCTGAATATTAATCACTCCCTCTTCTTTTATCCCATGGTTGTTTTGTTCCTATCTCTAATGTATTTGTTCTCACATTTTAGTATAAATATATTCATTTATAATTTCTTGGAACATAACCATAAAGTCATTTTGGATTGGATCTTTATTGATATGTTCATATTTGTATGGCCTGTACTTAACATATTAGCTGACATTTAATTTGGGTTAATAAAGTTTGTTGATATACTGAATTAGATTTAGAAAGAGGAAGCAAACAGAAGAGTACAAAAAATGGCATAATAGTTTAACATTTCACACTTGCAAGTACTCAACTAAAATCTGGTTGCTTGCAAGATGATTCAAATGCAATCTTTTTCAATTAAATTGTGAGAGTTTTAGTGGGTAAGTGACCACTCTATCATCATTTTCAGCAACTATCTGATGGGGTTAAAATGTAAATCAGGGCATCCATCACACTTTGGGCTGTTGATGGTAAAACATCCTGCACCTCTGGATTTCTCAGAGTAATGGATATGTCCTTGTCTTTCTCTTAAGAAAAGTGTAGCTTTGCTCTTAAGAATATTCTCAGCAGTGGAATGTCATTAAAATTAAAAATAGTGATGAAAGAAATGAGCAGAAATAAACAATGAGCAATTCACACACTAAAAACAGTGACATAAGGTGGAGAATAATGGAAAATAAAAAAAATACATATAATAATGACTGGTTGACAGATTGCCATCGTTTCCTCTCTGGGGTTTTGTCACAACCGTCAGTAGGGAGATAACATTGAACATCTGGTGGACAACCAGTGCGGAACCTCAATGAGGCTGAGCAGGTGCAACTGAAGAGGAATGAGCTTGGGGCTGTGGCTCATCTCCTCACTCATACCTCAGAAGACAGAATGAGCCAAGAATAGGATTAAATAATAACAGTGGCCTTCTAGGAAAACATTTGAGTCATAATATATAGGTCTTTCTCTGGCACCAAATAGTATGAAAATCTACTGAAAATTGTTACTCTTGCTTTTGTCATAGACCAGCTATGTGACCATGGAGCACATTGAACCTCACCGATCCTTAGTTTCCTCACCTGTAAAATACGGAAAATAAAAACTCTTAATATAATAAGTTCTACTTTTGTAGCAATTAAGATGGATATTGTTGTCTGTGCTCTGCAAACTGTTATATAAAGATATATAGTATAACAGCAAGCATTTTTTCTCCTAAGTATGTGATTGCACACTGTTTTGCTTTAATTTAGTTATTTGTCTGTCTGTCTGTCTGTCTATCTATATCTATCTATCTATCTATCTATCTATCTTCAAAAAAGAATAATCTCCTATGTTAAACATTCTTCACATTAATCATTGGCCTGGGTGTCTTTCTATCAGTGTCCTTAATTTTACTCCAGGCTTTATTAATTGATATAGCTGATATCTTCTTGCTGCCATCACCTATCATCAGCTAGGTGCTGCTAAACATTTAATATCTGGCTCTCTGTCTCTTGAGGTGAAACAATAATTTGTAGCATTTCCCAGTCTGTTCGGTGTAAACACTCCCACTATAGCTGACTTCAAGCTACCAACATGACTACACATTGCAGAGTTGGATGACTTGTGCACAATCATTTCTCACCAGCTGGAATTAGCTCCAGCACATCACTGGCTCAAATTTAATACGAACTAATTTTTTCTAAGAGTCAATAAAAAACTGGCAAACTTTTCTCATTTCTTTTATAACATACTGTCTCTAAAACAAACACATTCTTTTAGGTTTTTACTAGTAAATACTGAAAGTGTAAAAGGAAACTGGTGAGAATAATAAGTAATTCAATATGACATGTGCCAGTTCCAAGAAATTTGGAAAGAGCTGTATCTGAATTTCCTTCAAACATAAGTTAAACAAGGCTAAAGTTTGCTGAAATACCTGGAGACAGATGCCCAGCTGAGCCTCCCAAAGGATAAAGACTCTGGCTTTGTTGTTTTGTTTTTGTTTTTTTTTTGTTTGTTTTTGTTGTTTTCACTGTCTTGACCACTGTGTATCTCCATGACCCCTAATTAGAACAATCTGTCTAGTATTGGCATTGAGTGGTCCAAAAAGGACAGAGTTCTGTTTCACAGCTCAGCAGTTTTCACTCTGAGAGTCTCAGGAGACAGAACCTACAGAGAGGGGCAGCTTTCTCACAGAGGAACTGCCCTTCTTTGCTAGGGCAGTGTCGAGCCTCATCTTCGGGCTGTTTTATTAACGGGTTCTTTCTGTTTTCTCCGTAGCTCACCAACACAACTATTCTCTGAAGAAGAGAGCTTCTTATATAGACTCCAAATACGTCTTCCCCAGAACTTAGGTGACCCTGACTTTTGGTAGCATCTTTGACCTCTATCACAGCCTCTCCCTCATTCCTGTTTTTTTGTTTTTTTGTTTGTTTGTTTGTTTGTTTTGCTCTGTTGTTTTCTTTTGAAATGTGAAGAAACATTTTCTCACGAAACATATTCAAAAGCCAATTATTCAGGTACAATTCTAGTCTGGGTATATTCTCCCCAGTGTCTCCTTTGGCAGTCACCATCATTTCTAAATTCTCTTTGCATCAGATCATTTTCCCTGGGACATAGGCAGTGGATGTTAGTACCTTAAATTCTTAAAGATATTGATATTTGGCAAGCCCCCACTATAACTGTCTTTCCTTCGTTTCAGGGCATATATGACTGTTATAACATGTACCTAGTGAGTAGCCAGAACTTTCCTGATCTGACTTTTGAGTTCCTTTCCTTTTCCAAGCCAAGCAATTCCAACTCTTCTCACTATGTGTTCCTCTTAGAGGCTGTTAAGCATTGTCACATTAGACATAGATGAAAACTAATTTTCCCCCTCAAGAGCAATTGAGAATTTGCTTTATGGAGACATCTTCAAAATGGTGGCGTGAGGTGAGCCTCTGGAAATCTCCCCTGAATTTACAACAAATTGAAAAACTATAACTCCACAAAGGACTCCCTGCACAGCAGACACGCAGGACGAAGAGGCTCATTACTGGAGTCACCTAAACGTGGGCAAATTGCACAAGCAGGGGAGGAGGGGAGAGAGAAGTGTGGAGACAGAGCCGTGCAGGCACAGGATACAGACCTAGCTCAGTGCTCTGAGCTCGTTGCATCGAGGAACTACCACAGCTGCAGGAGAGGGAAGAACTCGGACTGCTAGGGCTCTGATTAAGGCCCACAGGGATGAGGGGATAGCATATAACATGGTTGAACCCAACACTCATGGCAGAGACCGCAGAGCAAAGACTAAGGGAAGAGAGCTGAAAATGGTGGTTTAAGCCCTCACTGCCGCAAAGAACAGAAGTCTTAGGCAATGAGACTAGCCACCCTCTCCCTACCCTCCAGGAGCTTGCCCCACCCCCACCTGCCCGGTGCTAGAAGTGGAACAGTAGCAGTGTCAGAGCAAAAGAAAAGAATATTTGCAGTTCTGAGAACTGTGGTCCGCAGACACAGATTTGCAGGCCAACTATTTCCAGCAAAGGGGAGGGAGCTGTGGAAGCAGACCGGCTGTGGTGGTAGTCGCTGCTATTGCTCTGGGCCACCTCTCACAACTCACCCCGCCCCTGTCCCCACCTATCTGGGCGGATCCCTGCAGGAGTAAACAGAACTGCTGAAACACATGGACCCTGAAGCTGGTGCAGGAAGAGCTTTGGAATTTCAAAAGGTCTCTGCATTCCCACAGGGATGCAGTGCCCTATGACCCAGGCAAATTATTAAAAGAGAAGAAACCCACCTTCCAGAGAATACCCCGATTGTGTGAGAAGCTGGAATAGTGCAGAAAAAACATAACACTACAGTGTGAGAGAGAGAAAAAGGCTGCAGTCAGAGAGAAAATAAAACATTCTATAAACACATACTGGAAAACAAAAGAAAGACCTCTTCCTATCAACCTGTTGCAGAACGCACTACTGTAGATGTCTAGGAAGAGAAATAGTACATCCTTAATTGCCATGAATAACCAAGGCAACAAGATAGCTCAGAAGGAAAGTGAAAAGTCTCCAGAAAATGAACTTAAAGATATGGAAATATGTGACCTAAATGACAGAGAATTCAAGATTGCAGTTCTGAAAAAACTCAACGAGATGCAAGAGAACACAGAAAGGCAGTTTAATGAACTCAGAAACACAATCAAAGAACAACATGAACATTTTTACCAAAGAGATTGAAATTTTAAAAAAAGAACCAAATAGAATCTCTGGAGATTAAGAACTCAATAGAAGAAATTAAGAAGGAAATAACCAGCTTAGGTAGTAGAGTTGACCAGATGGAGGAAAGAATCAGTGACATCGAAGATAGAAACCTGGAAATGACACGGATGGAAGAAGAAAGAGACTTGAAACATAAAATAAATGAAAGAACTCTACAAGAACTTTCTGACTCCATCAGAAAGAGCAATATTAGATTAATGGACATGCCAGAAGGAGAAGAAAGAGAGAAGGGGACAGAGAGTATATTCAAACAAATAGTCGATGAGAACTTCCCAAACTTGTGGAAAGACCTGGATCCTCGAATCCAAGAAGCAAATAGAACACCTAATTGCCTCAACCCAAAAAGGCCATCTCCAAGGCACACTGCATTGAAGCTGTGAAAAATCAATGACAAAGAAAGAATCCTCAAGGCAGCAAGGGAAAAGAAGATGGTAACCTACAAAGGAAAGCCCATTGGATTATCATGAGATTTCTCAGCAGAAACTCTACATGCCAGGAGGGAGTGGAAACAAATTTCCAAACTATTGAAAGAGAGAAATTATGAGCCAAGAATAATATACCCAGCAAAGATACCCTTTAGCTATGAAAGAGGAATAAAGACCTTTCCAGACATACAGAAATTGAGGGAATTTTCTAATACACAACCTGCACTACAAGAAATACTAAAGAAGGCTATTCGACCACCATCAACAGGGACAATTTGTGGCAACCAAAACATAAAAAGGGGGAGAGTAAAGACCTGAACCAGAATATGGGAATGGAGAAAGTAGGCATGCTGAAGAAAATGGAATACTCTAAATATCAAACTTTCTTTTACATAAACTTAAGGGTAACCACAAAAAAAAAATCTAGAACTGAAACATATACTGTAATAAAAGAAGAAACAGAGGGAAACATCATAGAATACCCCCACACAGAAATAATAGATATCAACAAAAAGGCAAAGAAACAATGGTCACACAGTCTTACCAGAAAACTAAAGATAGAATGGTAGGAAATCCTCACATATCAATAATCACCCTAAATGTAAATGCACTGAACTCACCAATAAAATGGTACAGAGTAGCAGATTGGATCAAAAACTAAACTTAACCATATGCTGTCTCCAAGTGATGCATCTGGGCTACAAGGACAAGCATAGACTCAAAGTGAAAGGGTGGAAATTGACATTGCAAGCAAATGGTATCCAGAGAAAATCAGGTGTAGCTATACCGATATCAAATGAAACAGAATTCAAGGTGAAAAAGGTAACAAGAGACAAAGATGGACATTTCATAGTGGTAAAAGGGACTATACAACAAGAAGGCATAACAGTCATCAACATTTATGCCCCCAATCAAGGAGCACCAAAATATACCAAGCAACTACTAACAGAACTAAAGGGAGAAATTGACCAAAACACAATTATACTAGGGGACCTAAATACATCATTGATTGCTATGGATAGATCATTCAAACAGAAAATAAATAACAAAAAAGCAACCCTAAATGATAAATTAGATGAAATGGACATAATTAACATATATAGAGCACTTCATCCTAAAACATCGGACTATACATTTTTTTCTAGTGTACATGGAACATTCTCAAGGATAGACCATATATTGGGACATAAAACTAACCTCAGCAAATGTAAAAAGATTGAAATCATAGCAAGCATATTCTCTGATCACAAGGCTATGAAATTGGATGTCAAATGCAAAAACAAAGCAGGGAAAACCACAAACACATGGAGATTAAACTACATACTTTTAAAGAATGACTGGGTCAAAGAAGAAATTAGAGGAGAGATCAAAAGATATATAGAAACAAATGAGAATGAAAATACGTCCTACCAACATTTTTGGGATGCAGCAAAAGCAGTTTTAAGAGGGAATTTATATCATTACAGGCCTATCTCAAGAAACAAGAAAAATCCCAAATAAATAACCTCACGTTACATCTTAAAGATCTAGAAAAAGCAGAACAAATAAAACCCAAGGTCAGCAGAAGAAAGGAAATAATAAAAATCAGAGCAGAACCAAATGAAACAGAGAACAAAAAGACAACAGAAAAACTTAATGTGACAAAGAGCTGGTTCTTTCAACAGATTACAAAATTGACAAAGCCTTGTCTAGGCTCACTAAGATAAAAGGAGAGAAGACACTAAAATACAAAATCAGAACTGAAAAAGGGGAAGTTATCACGGATGCCACAGGAATACAAAGGATCATCCAAGAATACTATGAAGGACTATATGGCATGAAATTCAATAACCTAGAAGAAATGGACAAGTTCTTAGAAACATATAGCCTTCCTAGGCTGAACCATGAAGAACTGGAAAATCTAAGCAGACGGATCACCGGTAACGAAAAGGAATCAGTCATCCAAAACCTTCCCAAAAGCAAAAGTCCAGGACCAGATGGCTTCACTAGTGAATTCTACCAAAGCTTCAAAGAGAATCTAATACCAATCTTCCTCAAACTCTTCCAAAAAATTGAAGAAGAGACTGTACTCCCTAACTCATTTTATGAGGTCAACATTACCCTGATACCAAAACCTGGTAAGGACAACACAAAAAAAGAGAACTACAGACCAAGATCTCTGATGAATACAGATGCAAAAATCCTAAACAAAATTCTAGCAAATCGAATGCAACAATACATTAAAAAGATCATTCATCACGACCAAGTGGGTTTCATCCCAGGGGCACAAGGATGGTTCAACATCCACAAATCCATCAATATGATACATCCCATAAACAAAATAAAGGACAGAAATCATATGATTTTATCAATTGATGCAGAAAAAGCATTTGACAAGATACAACATCCATTTATGTTCAAAACACTTAATAAAATAGAAATAGAAGGAAAATACCTTAACAGAATAAAGGCCATATATGATAAACCCTCAGCTAATCTCATAATTAATGGTGAAAAACTGAAGCCCTTTGCTCTACATTCAGGAACACGACAGGGCTGTCCCCTTTCACCTCTGCTTTTCAACATAGTGTTAGAAGCCCTAGCCAGAGGAATCAGGCAAAAGAAAGAAATAAAAGGCATCCAAATTGGGAATGAAGAAGTTAAATTGTCACTCTTTGCAGATGACATGATGCTATATATAGAAAACCCTAAAGACTCCACCAAAAAGCTATTAGAAACAAACAACAAATACAGTAAAGTTGCCAGCTACAAAATTAACATACAAAAGCCTATTGCATTCCTATATACTGACAATGAGATATCAGAAAAAAGAAATTTAAAAAAAATTCATTTTACAATTGCAGCTAAAAGAATAAAATACCTAGGAATAAACTTAACCAATGATTTGAAAGACCTATATGCTGCAAACTACAAGATATTTTTAAAAGAAATTTAAGGAGACACAAAGAAATGGAAAGACATTCCATGCTCATGGATTGGAAGAATCAACATAGTTAAAATGGCCATATTACCCAAAGAAATATACAGATTTAATGCAATCCCCATCAAAATCCCAATGGCATTTTTTAAAGAAATAAAACAAAAAATCATCAGATTTGTTTGGAACCACAAAAGACCCCAAATAGTGAAAGCAATCTTAAGAAAAAAGAACAATGCTGGAGGTATCACACTGCCTGACTTTAGCTTTTATTACAGGGCAACAATAATCAAAACAGCACGGTATTGGCAGAAAAACAGACACATAGACCAATGGAATAGAATTGAGAACTCAGAAATAAAACCACATAAATATGGACAGATAATTTTTGACAAAGAAGCAAGAAACATACAATGGAGAAAAGACAGCCTCTTCAATAAATGGTGCTGGCAGAATTGGAAAGTCACCTGCAAAAGAATGAAACTGGACTGCTATCTGTCACCATGTACCAAAATTAATTCAAAATGGATCAAAGACTTAAGCATAGACCTGAAACAATAAACTGCACAGAAGAAAACATAGGTACTAAACTTATGGACCTTGGGTTTAAAAAGCATTGTATGAATTTGACTCCAAAGGCAAGGGAAGTAAAAGCTAAAATAAATGAATGGGACTATATCAAACTTAAAAGCTTCTGCACAGCAAAAGAAACCCTTGACAAACTAAAGAGGAAACTAACTGGATGGGAGAACATTTTTGCAAACAGTGCCTCCGATAAGGGGCTAGTATCCAAAATATACAAAGAGCTCATGCAACTCAAAAACAAAAAAACAAACAACCCAATTGAAAAATGGGCAGAGGATCTAAAGAGACATTTCTCCAAAGAGGGCATACAAATGGCAAATAGACATGAAAAAATGCTCAACATCACTAATCATAAGAGAAATGCAAATAAAAACCACAATGAGATATCACCTCACCCCAGTTAGAATGGCTATCATCAACAAAACAAATAGTAACAAGTGCTAGGAGGCTGTGCAGAAAAAGGAACCCTCATACACTGTTGGTGGGAATGCAGACTGGTGTAGTTGCTATGGAAGGCAGTGTGGAGGTTCCTCAAAAAATTACGAATAGAATTACCATATGACCCAGAAATCCCTCTCCCGGGTATCTACCCAAAAAATCTGAAAACATTTATCCATAAAGACATGTGTGCTCCAACATTCATTGCAACTTTATTTATCGTGGCCAAGACATGGAAACAACCAAAATATCCTTCCATAGATGAATGGATAAAGAAGTTGTGGTATATCTACACAATGGAATAGTATTCGGCGGTAAGAAAAGATGATATAAGAACATTTGTGACAACATGGATGGGTCTTGAGAGTATGATGCTAAGCAAAATAAGTCAGACAAAAAGCAGAGAACCATATGATTTCACTGATATGTGGTATAAATCAAAAACAACAAAAGAATAAGACAAACAAATGAGAAACAATAACTCATAGACACAAACAATAGTTTAGTGGTTACCAGAGAGTAAGGGGGGAGGGATGTGGTAGATGAGGGTAAAGGGGATCAAATGTATTGTGATGGAAGGAGAACTGACTCTGGGTAGTGAACACACGATGGCATTTATAGATGATGTAATACAGAATTGTACACCTGAAATCTATGCAATTTTACTAACAATTCAATTGTCACCCCAATAAACTTTAATTTAAAAAAAAGAAAATTTGCTTTATGCAAGCAATATTTTGTGTTCAGAGATAATTGGAAAATATATACCCCAAGTAATAGTATTAGCTCAGACTCTAGAGAGTGGAGGCGAGGAATGGCACACCTTCTCCAGAAACCCGAAGACTAAATGGCGATACGTTTTACTGAGATAATTCTCTTCTGTCAAAGGCCTGCAGGCTTCACTTCCCAGAGAACAGCAACTGTAGATGAGTCATGACCTAGCTCTTCCAAGAAAACAACACACCCCATCCTCTTATGGTTCTGCAATGAAACTAACAATCTTGGTGTAGGATGCTAAAAATCATAATGGATGTAACTTTCATAGTGAAGGATCAAATATACCGTTGGATTTACCTGTCTCCTATTGCGAGATATAAAAAAGATTGTGTTTCATTAGAAAACCAAGAATAAAGGTAACAAAGGTGCCAATGTTTTTTGTAACTTTTTGTGTGTCTGCTTCTTAACTTAGATATGATTAAAAAGTTAAGGCAACGATTTTTATATCGTTTTTCCAACTCATATTTCTATAATTTTGCTTTAAACATTTAGTGTTAAACGTTTATCATGTCTAACATATTTTTATAACCTGGGACTGCAACTTTATGTTCACATATGTTTTCTCATTGGATCCTTGAGGTAAACCTTGTGAGGGAGCTTGGGCAGACACTAACATTGTCACTGGTTCTACATAAAAAGTAGCCTTTTTTACACAAAAAGTAGCCTAGAATCAAAATCCCCAATGCTAAATTCAAGTTCTAAGCATATTTCTAAATGTTCAAACTATAACTTGTTTTTTAGGTGTTTTACTTCTCTAACGCATTGATTTTTCTGCCCACCTCCATGTTGGAGGTTATTTTTAAGTTGTTCAGTAAGAACCTAATTATTCTCCCATATGAATTTTGCGCATTCATTTGATTTTAACTTTGAGACAAACCTATTCTCCAAGAGCTAATAAAATCCACAATATACACATGAAATGGAAAGGGGCCCAGGGGACAGTGAAAATTGATGAACTTTTAGAGAAATGTGGAAAACTTGCAGCCATAGGAGTTGTGAGTCTTAAGGAAGCATGTTTCTCAACCAGATCTAGTGAAAACCTAGAGTACGGGGAAAAGGACAAAAAGGAGGAGGGTGTGTTCTCGTCACTGTTGTCATAACATGTAATGACTGTGCCCTCTACGGAGTGAAATGAAGAATGTTGATAAATGTATTAAAAATGTTCATCCTCTCAATCATCAAAGGAAAGTAAAACACCAATAAAATAATAGTTGTACTTTCCAAACTGAGTCCTTCGGAATAAAGGACTGTATCCAGTATCTCTCAGGCTGTGAAGAAAATTTACACTACTAAGGGATCATATATTTATTGACATATGTAAGAATTCTGGCAAGAAAAATGTTCTACGTAGTAATTTCATATAGTAGACTTTCAATAAATAGTTTTGATTGATTAATTATAGTTCATTTCTGTTCACTGGCCATTTAGTCATCTAAGAAATTTTGGTTGCTTATATGTGTTTGGGAATGATGCATACTCAAAACCATCAAATAAATACACAAGAAAATAAATAATGACACATGAATAATACGAATCATAGTGTTCCAGGTTTTTAGAAGAGAAAAAGAATCTCACAAGGACATGTGGCCAGAATAGGCATCTCAGAATATGAGCGACACTTGCTGTGTCTTGTACGTGGGTAAAACTTAGGGATATAAAGAGCAATGATGAGGAAATTCCAGGTATAACAGAGTTTTGGGGGGAAGGGATGTGGGACTATTTGACACACAATTCATTATCAATACGAGTAAACAGAATATATGAACATGACAATGGATAAGAGATAAAGAACCTTTTCCTTCCAACTTATTCATATACCATTGCTATTGTACTTTTAATATGTTTTTGATGAGACTTTTAAATTCATAAAAACAAAAAAAGCACAAACATCTGGATTTTTCTAGTCTGGATGATGTAAGTCACGACATTGAGTATTTTTAGAAATAGAAACATAATTCATTTTATTTTCAGTCATTGAATCCTTTGTTGCAAATTAACTCAGTGCCTTGTCTTTTTGTTTCCTCTATTCTTATATTAAAATATATGCATGGTGAGGATTATGCCAAGAAGATATTTGAATGGCCTGTTATTCCTAAAAGAGCCCAATGAATTCAAAGTGACTATTGCCACAGCATATCATTTGTGTTTAAAGTTACTTTCCACCCTGCACTTGATTGTGTTTAAATGCTTTTATTATCTAAAGTATGTTCCCAAATACTCCATTCAAATATACTTTAGGTTATGCAATAAAATAAAATCCAGCTGCCCTACAGAATGAACTGTAGTACTGGAGAGAGTGCTCCACTGGGCAACTGTGAATATCAAAAGTCATGCATTCTTCCCTGAAATTCTACTGTTATAATTATCATTGAGACGCTTTTACTTCAAATATTTAGAAACTTTAAATGAATATACTTAAATTTATAATTTGTTTTGTTTTCTTATATTTTCTAAATCCTCCAAATTATATACTCATAACAAAAATAATAATGGCAGAAGCTACATTGTATAAAGAATGGCTGTTCTTAGGTACAATTTTAAATTATCCTGGGGTACAGACCCAATCCACTGTCATTTTTCATGAGTTTCAAAAGCCTCCAGCTTGTTTACTAGCAGCTTTTATATAATCTCTACTCCTAGATCATTTCTTATCATCTGTCTAAGGAAACGGTATTCTTCAAGACAAGAGTGATCTCTTCCACCTACAACCAAAGGCTTTTTGACACCAGAATTGCTTATAATACCTTTTCTCCTTGGAAATTCATTTTTCCCCTTCATTTTGTTAAGGACTATCTATTCTCAATTCAGAGGTTTCTCTACCACGGTGCATCCAATATCGATAGAATCTATTGTCTATAGATACTCAGCTCTTCAGTGATAATGGGAGAACAACTTAATGTAGCAGTTTCAACTTTGCCATAGTAATGCCTTTTATCTATAAGTAACATTATGAAATGCTAAGTCATCTTATTCTATCATATCTTATGTTTATGAGTAACTATCTTATAATCTGTATTGATATCAATGCCTTACTTGCTTCCCTTATTTCCTGAACTGAATGTTGTTTTGTCTACCAAAAAGATCTGTCCATTTTTATGACCTTGTTTATTGCTCTGTCTGCTTATAATCCTGGGGACAGTAGATTCATTCTGTCCTTGACCTCATAAACCTGTGTTACTTATTGTTATATGACAAACTCAATGGCTTAATATAATGCCAATACTTTGTTTTGTTTATGGATCTGCTATTTGGACAGGAATTCAGTGGGATAGCTCATCTTGCTTCACACAGCATCCGCCAGGCAGCCTAAGGCTGATGTATCATTTCCAAGTGGTTCACATACATGCCTGGAAAGTTGGTCTTGGCTGGCAGCTAAGAGCTGGGCTGGAGGTCTTGGTTCTTTTAAAAATGAGTTTCTCTATGGGGCTGCTAGAGCTTCCCTGCAATATAGCCGCTGTACTCTAAGTCTTGAGAGCTAAAAGAAAAGTTTTCTGTCTCTACATACATGACATATAATAAGAGACAGAAGAGCTAAAGTATACCCCATCATTGAGGAAGGGGAGAATTAGGACATACATAAAAGTCACTGGCTCATAGCATTTTTGAACCTAGCTAGGCACATGTTGTCAGTCCATTGATTAGTGCTCAGTCTTATTCCCTGGAAATGATTCACCATGGGTCTTGGCTCTTAATTCTGAATAATCCTTACCCTCCATCAGAAATATCCAATGTTTACAGTTGAGTAGTTTTCTTAAACTTTCTTTGGTATAGTAAATTAGGGGGCCAAAACCCTCTTTCATTTTGTATTATCTTTGTACTTTTCAGTCCAGGCTAGCTAATCGATTTTTAAAAATTGGCAGAGTTTCTGTGGACCAAAATATAATTCACTTCATCAGATAAAATCTTTTCAATGCTAATCTCTTGAAGATACATTCTTCTGTACTTTGGGGCCCGATGAGGCTACTGTGAGACAACACCTTTAATACTCTTGAAAATCCTGTTGCTTAGCTACGAGGCACACACTTAAGAATATCAGAAGCCCAATTATGCATATCCTTAAATATTTCTGATGTCTAAAAAATAAGTCTTACAGTCATGTCATGGAAACATTTAGCATTAGGCCATCCTATTCCAGTAGCCCACTGGATTTGGAGTTAACCCTAAAGCTTTTCTTACTTTGAGAATCTATTTTCTGGTAGAGATCAGAAATGAGAAACATTCCTATTTCAAACTCGTAAACTCCTTGTTTCTCTAAATTCTGCTCAATAACTTAACAGTTCCTTCAGTTCTTTCCTCATATTTTATCATAGACAGCTAGAAAAAGTCAGTCGGCAATTTCTACTTTCTGTCCTGAAAATCTATCCACTGAAATCCATGAGTTTATTAGGTCTCCTCTCTATTACCCATGTTGCCACAGGCAGTACTGTTGACAAACATCTGACCACTTCATAAAGGGGAATCTCTTTTCTCTAGCTTTCAGTCCTCATGTTTTAGATTTTCATTACACTGGCACTGCATTTCCAGGAACCAATTCTGTTCCAGTTGTCTATTGCTAAGTAAAAAAAGTAATCCCCAGACTTGATGACTTCAAACTACAGTGATTTTATTTTATCTTGTCATTCTATGGCTCAAGAACTAGTACAGGGCTCAGCTGACGTTTAGCTGACAGCCAGGCTAATCTGGTGGGTACCTAATGGCTTCATTCATGTGCTTATTACACAAGTGGCAATGGCTGGAAGAATGGGCTAATCTGAGGCTCTCTCCCTCTCCATGTAGTCTCAGGGCAGCTCTAAGTATTCTTTTCAGCAAGGTAGTTAGACTTCTCACTTGGTGGCTCAGGACTCTAAGATAGAGTGTTCTGAGAAAGAGAAAGTAGGAGCTACTTGTTATTTAAGGACTGGACCCAGAAACTGGCACAACATCACTTCTGTTACGTTTTCTTGGTGAAGCAGTCATAGACAAGGCTCAGATTCAAAGGTACTAGACATTGACTCTCCCCTTTTCTCAGTGGGAGCAATATAAAATAATCCATGGCTATTTTTAATCTACCACAGGGAATGTGTAACTACCAACATAATTTCTAGCACGGGTTTTTCAAACTGGATTGATTTAGCTTGTACAATCAGCCACAAACCTATAAATAAAGGTGGTGGTCTGGGTTACATATTTGTAGATCTTTTTATTGGGAAAGACTTAGAACATATCTTGATCCCCTTTATATTTTTCTCTTTTTATTTTCTTTCTTGAGGGAAAAAAAAAACTGTAACTCTTAGATGGTAACACTTAGAAATGTATATTCTATTCGATTATTGGATAGTTGCCAAAAAATTTATCCTTAATACACTTTTTGTTCTTTGTCTCTCTTTGTGGCCTTCCATTCACTATAGGAAAACTTTCCCAATCTTCCTACTCTGAAGATCCATATTCACTTTGATCATTTCATTTATTATGTTTTCACCTCCTATTAGTTTCTGCTAAGGCTGACAAACGTCATATGCTACTCTTTGCTGCGAGCTAAGAGATCTTTCTGTCTCTTGATGAAACTTTTGATCTGCTATCTGTTGCCTTGAAACCGTCAAGCCTGCTGTTTTTATATCTTAATTGGTTTTCTTAATTTACCCATATTTATTCCTTAAAAGATGGCAGGATAAATTTTTCAATTTCCTCCAACTCTCAGATTCCATAGCATTTGCATTTACAGTATACAAAAAAAAAAAAAAAAAAAAAAAAAGAAAGAGAGAGACATATTTCTTTTGATTTCTAATATCTTCTAATAAGGCTTCATTAAGCTTTACTCCCCGTTTCTTTCTCATACTTGAGTTTGATAACTATGCAGCCAAGAAAAAAATTACAGGGCATAAAATCATATTTTTCCTTGTTAAAAAAAAAATTATTTGCCTGACCAAAGCTTTATTTTCAGATTTTATTGGTTTCTTTTCTGTCTTGAACATTAGTTTATCAAATCTAGAAATTGTGTGAGATTCCTGACCCACTATAATCCAGAAATATATTTAGACTGGGCAAAAATGCTTCAGAAAAAAATAAGACTATGACCTCCTCTGAACTATGTCCTATTTGCAGAATAAAAGCAAAGAGCAGACACAGAAATGCTGAAACACTGACAGAAAGCCTCTGAAATAAACCCAACTCAGAAAAACTTCTCTACAGGTATGGAAAGTCCATTTTTGTTATATTTTTTAAATCATATATGGGTTACTCCATTATAATAGAGTATAACATTGTCAAGGACTAGAATAAACTGTTTTATGATTATTTTATCCAGGCTGTGAGATTGGGACTAGAGAAAAAGAGGGGGGGGGGGGGAAGGCTATGCTGTCCTCTAAAAAAAAAAAAAAAAATCAATGTCAAATTCCGTTTTCAGGATTGTTCTCATTGGACAATAACAGGAATGGAAAGAAAAGGTCACTGTTTTACCAGACTATTTTATGTGATCTCTTTTCTCTGTAACACTCTCTCTCTCTCTCTCTCACACACACACACACACACACACACACACACACACGTACACATCCTTGAAATGGTTAAGTTAAAAAATAATGCTTTCATCATAGTCATCATCATTAGAAATTCATTAAGGGATGCAAAGAAACATTGTGGAATACTTGGGGTGTTCTATTCATTGTCAGGATAGAAATTAAAAGACATTCATTGAGCATTTGCTAAGTGCTCAACCATGTGTTAAGCATTTTTATTTGGGTTATACACACTACAATGTGGCACTATCAGACGGAGTTTGCCAAATAAATATTAAAAATTATAAATTACAAAATCTATAGGAATTCAAAAGAAGGTCACCTTGATGAGTACCTAAATATAAAATATAGATTTTATAAGTGGGAAACTAAGCAATGTGTTTGATTTACAAAATACCCAACTGATAGGAATACTATTAGTTTGGACCCCAAATAAGAACCTCGTTGGAAACCCAAGAGTGTATCTTATTTTTTGAAGCAAGACTAAGGCCAAGATAAGTGCTCTTTACATTATGCCATCAAGATTTTCCTCTTTCTAGAAACTAAGAATTACTTTCTTCTTTCCCAGGTGAGCTCTTCAGACATTGAATGGTCTTTGGAAGAGTCTATGGAATCCTGGATAACTGTATTTGTCTAGAGATGGGAAACTGGGTGAGGTAACTTTAGGCCTTTGCTAGTTTCAGGATTCTGAATCTTAGCTTCATTTGTACCTACAAAAGTTACTGTTGCACATAGGCATACTTCTCTTTTATTATGTAATGTAACCAAATTGGCTCTTATTTTTACAGCTGTCATAAAGGTGATAGCAAGAAAATTGTAATACACTGCAGTTAGAATAAACGATTGGCAAACTGAGGTCCACAAACCAAACCTGCTGTTTTCATACAGCCTACAAGCCGTATGTTTTTTTTGTTGTTTTTTTGTTACTTTTTGTTCCACATTTTTAGATGGCTGTAAAACATCAAAAGAAGGATAATACCTCACAACACTTGGGAATTACATGAAATTCAAATTTCAGTGCTGCCCATAAATAAACATTTCTTGGGAACAAGTCCATGCTCATTTATTTACCTATGGTCTATGGCTGCTTCTGTGTTACTACAGCAGAGCTGAGTAGTTGGGATTGAGTCATATTGTCCATAAAGCCATATTTGCATATTTACTACCTGGCCCTCAACAGAAAAGTTTGCTGACACTTATAATACATGTTCTAGTGATTATTTTTTCAGAGTTTAAAATTCTCTTAACTTGCATTATCAACTTGGACAACGGAAGGCCTTGATAAATTCCTCATTGGACTTGGGTTGAGGGTACTCTCAGACACAAAACTAATCCTTGTACTTTGTGGATGGACAGCCTCTGCTGACAGTAACTGGAATCGATGTATTTGCCAATCAGGTGAAAAATTGGTTTTGAATATAGAGCAGACTGTTGTAAAGTTTCCACTTGATTCTGTATACACTGACCAAAAGGAAGGCATCAATGAGGCTTGTAAATTCAGGGACAGAAAACATAGTTGATAGTTTTGTGAAAAATTTTCCAGAAACATTAATGTTGATGGAAAATAATAACATTTACTTTCTTTAAAAAAAAGAAAAAAAAAAGAAAAAGCCTTTTATCTGCTGATTTCAAGGCATTGCTCTGGGAAGCTTTAAAATTCCCATTTGGGCAGCATACTTTTATCCAGCATATACAGGATGCTTTCTCTTTGTTCAAAAGTAACTATTTCTATTTCCATGGAGGTTGCCTCCTCCAATTGTTCCTGAATCATCAATTCTCGATCTTTAGGACACTCTTTAATTATTTTCAACAGGACTGTTTCTATCCCTAGCATCCTGAGAAAATTTTCCTATGGTCAAAGATGTCCATGGGATGCCCAGGTAGCAAATAACCACCAAAGTCACTTTGGAATTTTCAGCAAAAATCATACAAACTATTTTGAAGGGACAGTATGCCAAGACATCTTGGAGAGTAGCATGGCCAGGGAGCCAGACGATGTCAAAGTGACATTTCTAAGTACAGAAAAAGGAGAGCAATAAGTTGGTGTACTAACCACTTAGGGAAAGAGTGTTGTGATGCTATGATTCCAGCCTCTGTACAAATTCAAGAATAAGAAGTCAGTCCTACTATTCTAAGATAAATCATTACCATGTACAGTGATACCTCAGTTTTCAGACATAATCCGTTCCAGAAGACCATTTGAGCTCTGAAACGTTGGAAAACAGCAGACGGCTAGGCCTCAGGATCTTGCACTCAGCAGAAGCCGTATGACATGTTCGACTTCTGAGGTGTGTTAGAAAACTGAAGCATTTACTTCCAGGTTTACAGCGTTTGTAAACCAAAATGTCCGTCAACAGAGATGTTCGAAAACCAAGGTACTACTGTATTATTATAGATGGAGATAGAGCACTGTGCATATTTTCACCCTGGCTGCTTTTGCTTACGTCTCATATCCCATCTGGTATATTCCCTATCCTCTTCTTGTTTTAAAATACTACGTAGTCTTAGTGACCTAGGTGTATAATCCTACCCTTTTCAAGGAGTTCCATGAACTATTCCACTCCTGAAATCACAGCATTTCATGTTAATATCTCTTTTACTTTTTGTTCAAATTACCTTGTGGAGCCTTAGGATTTAGAAACACTTTATGGTATTATTTAACTTTAAAAATATATAAAAATTTAAATACCTTCTCAATTATAACTTGTTTGAGGGTAGGGTCATAGACTTATGTATCTAAACTTCCCTATAGCATCTAGCACTGTGGCTTTTTGCCAGTGAACACATTATAATATCTTGCTGATTTAACTTTATGTATGGAATACGTGAGCTCAGAATTTGAACACGGGGCGGGGGGAATCTATAGTTTCAAATTTGCATTTGTTAGAAAGTAACATAGCTTTGCATTTGTTTAATTATAGCAGCAAATGAATTTTAAAGAGGAACGTAAAGCATTATGATTGTGATTATATTTTATCATTATAAAATCTGCAGCAGGCAGCTTCTGACATGGCTTCAAATGATCCCTGACCCTAGGTAGTCATGTCCTGTGCAATTCTTGAGTGTGGGCTCAATATGGCAATTTGCTTCTAAGGAATAGAATGTGATAAAGGTGATGTCATGGATTTTTTTGTGATTCAGTTATATAAGACTGTGACTTCCATTTTGCTGGTAGACTTGCTCTCTTGATGGCTTTTATAAAAAAAGATGTCAGGTTGTAGAAGCCCACATAGTAAGGAATAGAAGGAAGCCTCTAACCAATAGCGAGCCATGAACTGAGCCCTCAGTGCAACAGTCTGCAAAGAATTGAAACTTCCCAACAACCAGGTCAGTGAGCTTGGAAGTAGATCCTTCTGTAGGTGAGCTGCAGATGATACCCTAGCCCTTGACTGCGGTCTTGTGAGAGACCCACAGCAGAGGATTCAGCTAATCTCTTCCTGGACGCCTGACCCACAGCAACAGAAATGATACAAGTGTATTATTTTAAGCCATTAAGTTTTGAGATATTTCATTCATTAAATAATTTTATTTATTTCATATACATTGATGTGGTCTCATTTCTATAAAATCATAACTGAGACTTTAAAATCTTGATTTGTTGCAGTCCATATTCTCTGCCTGGCTAGAGTAGTCAGTCATGTACCCTGATTCTAAGAGTTTAAACTGAGAATGGTTTATACCTGCTATATCTCATTTTAAAGTTACAACAACGCAGTAAGGTAGATTGATAAGAGTGGGGCAGATGTCTATATTAGTGGCATATTTAGAAGATACCAACATTTAAAAAGAGTTAGAAAAAAATGTGTAGAAAAGAATGAACCATGTGTCTATTACATTGAAGGTGTAGGTGAAATTCTGTTTTAAGGTTCTCATATCATATGAGCAGTTGCCTTCACAGATATTTATGGTTTCCCCTGCTCTTTCATGGAAAAATGTACAAAAAGAAAATGACTATAATTGTGTGTGTGTGTGTGTGTGTGTGTGCATGTGTGTGCGTGTGTGTGTGTGTGTGTGTGTGTGTGTCTAAAAGAGCATCACTGTCATTTTATTTGAGAATATTTCATTCCTCCTAGGTGAAAGCATCCAGCCTTCCATATTCCAGGGAGCTTAAAGAATCAAACCATTTGTGGCACGCCAGGCTGGGTGAACTTGAGATACCTACAAATGATTTGTTCTACTGAGAATAACCCAGCACTGTGGCAGATAAAGGCTAAAATGTCTGCCCTCTACTTGGGTGACTGTATAACATCACAGAGGACTGCCAGAAAGGTCTTTGTAGTTTTCCCAGAATTTGCTTTCACACCTTTTTGTGCCACATTTTGAGCAAATATTTACCACAGAGAAAAAAACAGCAATTTGTTCCAACTGGTAAGAGATTCAACATTTAATGCCAAATTATAGTAGCTTTCTGGAGACTAAATGTTCTCAGTTAATAATGTGTGTGTGTGTGTGTGTGTGTGTGTGTGTGTGTGTGTGTGTACTCAAACACTTCTTTGATGAAAGAACATGCTCTCAATTTAGGTATTTACAAGAAATGTCAGAAAAAAAGTTTTAGAACTGAAAGAAATATATGTAGCATATATATTTATGTATTTATATATGAATATAAATATATAAACATATAAATATAAACATATATTCAATTTGTTTATTAACCCAGACATTATTCCTGGAGTTAAACAATGAGAAAGCTCTCTATAACTATCAAGGGCTCCTTAAGTGCTAAATAATAAATAATGCGAGGCCAGTACTAGAGTAAAGCTGGCTATGGGAGATGTGGGCAGATGTCAGTGCTACTTCTTGGATCCTACACTAAAAGGGCTCAAACCCACCATTATTATTACCTTTCAGCATTATTCCTCAGGGAATGGGGAAGCAGTATACTTTGGCTTGGGAAAACTGTTTCTTAAACAACAACCACCCCCTTACACCCTAGCCCCCCCAAAAAATTATATGTTTCATTCAGATTTTGTGTTTTATTTTTCTGTCTTTTATACATTCTTTGAGGGCAGGACTTACGAGTATATCACCGATGTTTTCTACATTGGATCATGCCCTAGAACTGATTGATTCAGTGACTATCTTATAACCTCTCTTCAGGACTCAGAGAGCCTGTCAGAGGAAACTGGGGTCAATTTGGGAGAGGGGTTTTGCTAGTATTTAAAACAGGAATCATCATGTTAAATGAGTATTTTTTTCACTTTACAACCTACTCAGAAGGTTGTTAAAATAATTCAGTTCTGAATTGGACCTCAGTTTCTTATTTACTGTCTGAATCATAATAAATTCCTGAAGCTATACCTTAATTTTATGGCAGAAATAGTTCCTTTGAACCATTAATTTTTGTCAACTGTTTCATATTTTGTTGCTCTGTGAAAATTAAGTCTTTGGAATAATTTATTTGGGAAATTCTATCTAATGTACAATTATTTCCAATTTGTTTTGTGTTTAACTACCAACGCATTAGTGAGGGGAACCTAACTCCTATACCCGAATATGCTAGTTTAACACAATAAAAGATTATCTCTTATTTGAGTAAAAGATTGATGCAGGTATTCCTTGTCTGCATGTGGCTTTCTTCTGGGTTGTTATCCAGAGGCCCTGGATTATTGTACCTCTGGGCTCCACATTCCATGTAAACTTGTGAGTCCTATACTGAATGCCTGTCGGTGGTTGGTGTGAAAGATTGAAAAGAAGGCACGTCTCCATTCCACTCGTCACCCAGGTCACTCCTGGATGCAAGGGTTCTGGGAAATATCCCCAGCTGGGTTCCTGCCTCCTGCCACAACTCACTATGGAAGGAATAGCAAGGAGTGGGAAATATAAATATTTGAAGGTCAGCTAGCGCCTTCTGCTACTCTCTATCACAAATAATTAAAGCTCATAATTTCTTTCTTTTCTAATTCCTTAAAATTTGTATTATGAAGACTGGTACTCAATTACACATTTTCATATAGGAGGTACTACTCACTTTTGGTGGTTGATTATTTCTGTAGGAAATTAAAAACAGCTACAAGGCAGGAACCATGACTGCCATTACATAATCACTTGACGTGCCTAATACAGTCCTGGGCTTGGTAAAGACACACTTTCCATTCTGATCGAGAAGCCCCATCCCATCAAATCTCTAATATTCAGACATGTACCAGGGCTTTAGTGGCAAAATGGCAGCTCTGAATATATTATGGCTAATGAGTTATTCTATTCAGTCTAGCTAGAGAGTTACTTGTACTCTCCTCATAAATCTTAGGATTATCCATGATAAACTTCAGGTATTCTGGCAAATGACTCCATGGTTCCCAAAATCCCAAGACCAAATGTAACATAAGCATCTGCTCAAGTTGTCAAAAGTACAGAAATGGCACAAAGTCTTTGTGCTTGTTGTAGTTGTGGTTTTGTTTTGTTTTGTCTTTTAATTAAATACCTGTATAAGTAAAGCTAAAGGAAATTTTCTTAATTATGATAAAGTTATTAGCAAATATACTTTGCATTGGTATATGTTTGTATAGTGTCCTTTAGTTTCCAAACTATTTCGATGGTATTAATTATATTTAATTTTTTAAAATTATCTGGAGATATAGAAATATAGGTATTATTTTTATGCTAATATAGCATAAAAATTTTAGCCCATTGTGGACAAATCAGTTTCTCATATTAATATAAATTAGTGATAAAACTAAAACTACAGTGGATGTTTTGGTGTTTACAATCCACTTGGTTTTTCACAAAATGCTATGACTTATGAGTTTTTTGACAGCAAGGAACTGTGTTTCAATTTTCATTACCTATTTTTACTTTGAAAAATACTTTAAAAAATTAAGGAATATTTAAGTATGAAGACAATGGTTACTGTTCAGCAGATCTGTCACTTATATATATTTTTTCCCACCTTTTCCTTTCATGAGATACAGTGAAGATATCGCATATTGCATTGCTTTACCATTATCTCTCATCAGACCATTTCTGCAGTTCCAAGGAAGACATGAATAATGCTACCATGAATATATCCAGTGTTATTTATAACCCTGAATTTTATTACTGTGCTATAGGATGGTCCATAGGTTTCCTTCTTGATTTGAACACTAAGATCAGGGATGTACATATCCTAAATATTTCCGTACCCTTTAGAACCTTATTATGAAAGTATGATTCACATTTGAAACTTTTCTCTCTTTTCAAACTGCCAGGATATTTGCTTAATGAGTACCATGTGTTTACTCCTCTTTGTGGTGAAAGACTTATCTTTAATGTGTTAAATTTAAATTGTTTGAGTTTCAAGAGAGCCTCAGCTTGTTAATTAGTCTTCCAGGATTCAGTGGTCAAGGTTGCACTCCCGCAAGCCAATCCCTTCACCATTTTAGAAACACTAGTTATATTCTTCCCTCAGCCTTCATTTCCCAGACTGAGAGTCACTACCTCTTTAGTCTGTTCCTCTGAGAATATGCTACATACGTAAATCAGGCTTCCAAGGAAGCTAAAAGAGGTAATTATTATTTGCATTTTGGGCATTTAAAAACTCAAAGCTCAGAGGTGAGGATATTTAATTCTAACTACTTCACCAGATCATAAATTTCTCCTGGGAACACAGTTCCTTCTGTTTGTTTTATCTACATCTCTACTCCTTAAAATTCCAGCAATAGACCCATACAAATAACCGAGACTCTAGGGCTCTGAATAAGAAATATATCAGGACCCATCAATTTATTAATCCAAGTCTAGTTTTCTGGTCTCTCTCAGCCAAGGAAAGTAGACTTGTACTATTATCTGGGGATTCTTTTACCAAAATAAGGAGTCAGTTTAGATCATTGAGGTGAGAAATATATTTCTACTTCCTATATTATTAAAGTATTTCCATCTGAATTGTATGGATTCATGCCTACCTCTTTTGAGTGATGTAGGTAAAATCCAGATGTACTGAGAAAAATCATCTCTCCCAACCTGAATGGTTTCCTATGGTTTAGTTGCTACCAAAGGAAAAGCAGAAGTTCTTACAAGGTCTTTTTTTAGAGTTTAAACCAAATTTAAATCTTTTTTTTTTTTTTCTTCTTTGGCCTCAAAGTTGCATTTTAATTACAGTGCAATAATTTGAGGAACATTGGTAATAGGGAAAACTTCTAGACCTTTTATACTTTAGTGCAGTCAAGGGAAACCTCATTAGAGAGGATTTTCTTAGTTAGCAGGGCTCGAGGTTAATGAGCTGTGAGTGATAATATATAGTAGTAATCCCTCCTGGCAGTAACAGGTTGTATTTTATACATTCCTTAATCTCAATAGAAAAAGAGGTGATGGGAGAGGGTGAGAAGGAAACCAATTTAAGGGGCTTGGGGATGTTCCAAAAATCCCACCCCTGGTATGAATTATAATTAAAAACTTCACAGATTCAAACCTTAGAAGCTGAAATATGGGTAAAAACATTTCTCCATAAACTGATTCCAGTGACAAAATAGTGACCTGTTGTGACTCCCAAGGTGGATTGAATGAGGTTCCCCAATATCTGGTATCACCAGGAGCTAAATTCCTTTTACTGTCACAAGAAGGAGCCAGAAAAGTCAGGAGTCACAAATCTTGGATCAATCTGACAGAAGTAAGGGATAATAAGAGGGTGAAAGTAGATGAGGGTGGTGTTGATAAGGGGACATACTGAGCTGAATGCAAATTTGGGGTACAATTTATATGACTTAATTCCAGACTGGGTTATCTCCAAAATGGACTGATGGCCTCAGATGGCTTTTCATTGGCATTACAGTTGTCCTTCAGAACGATTCACCCCATTTAGTATTTCCTTTGTTCACCCCATTTAGTATTTCCTTTGTTGTCAGGGAAATCAACTAGAAACCAACTCAATTCATGCAATACGTTTAAAGAGACAGTTTCCTTTCTAAGCAAGATTCAGAGCTCAGTTAGCTGAGCCAGTGTCATCTTATTTCTGTGACATTAAATACCTTTATGAAAAAAAGAAGCAGAAGGAAGAATGAAGGTCCCTTTATCCTCCTTTGCTAGTTTTGGTTTTATAGCTTGGCATCCCTGAATTGCCAACAATACTTTCTACTCTTAACAAAATAAAGTTCAGGATCTTTGCCCTGGCATTCAAGGTCATCCATGATTTGTCATTACCTAATTCTCACATTTTATTTCTCTTTTCTTTCCTCCACAATGTCTCTGTTAGAAACAAGCTGGAATATTAATTTCTCCTAAACATGTAAAGCCTTTTCCACCTTCACTTCTGCCTGAAACTGTCTACTTCACTTCTAGTTATCTGCCTCCCATTCTTTGGGATCTAGCTTGAAAAACAAACACATGTATGTCCTCCATGAAATCTTCCTTGTAATTCTATTCAGAAAAAAGAGAAAAACATTTCCCCCTGCTTTATCTCTTGAATTACTATTTCTGTGAATATGTGTGAAAATATTTTGAAAACAAATTGAGTGCTTTATAATTCAAAGGTACTTCTTAACTTACAGGCACTCTAGTGCCTTTTTCATAAAATAAATGGTATCTTAACACTGAAAACAGAAAAAAAATATATCATCTCAGAATGAAATGCAAGCTTGTAAATCCAACAGATTTTACATAATGAAAAAGTAAACTCATTTTTCGTTTTAAAAATTACCACATGCATGAAGATTTAATTACTCACTAGCCCCTTGGACTGTTATTGAATAAGTTTGAAAAACCACTCCTTAAGAGGAAGATTTATGAAGCTAAGAAATGTTTAGTCCAGGTCATCAAAAAACAAAAAGCAAAAACAAACAAACGAGGAAACACCCCTCTTTAAAAGAGGTCTTAGTGCTTCCTTCCCTTTGCATGCCCTGAAGAAACCCTCCAAATGCTTCAAATATTTGAAGCCCCTTGTTGAGGCTCCCCAATGACAGAAAACTCCCATTTCTTTACCTGTAAGAATGTGATAAGGAATCATTCTACCATATTCTCTTTCCAGCTCAGAGCCAGGCACCAGAGACACCAAGAACACTAGATTGAAATGCATGTCTACTTTGTTTTACCCCAGGAGACCAGTGAGTGTCAGGGCACGTTAGGACCCCGAGCCCTGCACTCCAACTGATTTTCATTGAGTTCTCAGGACGCAGGGGCTGGGCCTGAGTGTGCTGTGCCTCTTTATCTTTATAAGGTCTAAAGATCAAAATCGATTATCTGTTTTCTACCATCCTCTTGAAGTACCTCTTCTCTTTCAACCCATACTGTTCTATGTAAAGCTCAAAAGTCTATATTAACTCTGATTCCCTGCCTCTGTTTTGTCATGTTGATTTGGGACTTTTGGTGATTACAAAGACTCTTCAACCCCTGTAGTGACAACTGTAACAGGACTTAGGTTGATTCCTTAGTCCTTTGTTTTATCACCTCTTAGATTTGTGCTCAATATATCCTGGGTCAAGATTTAATTAGAGAGCACACATCGATTAGTCTTTTAAAAGGAAAATTATAGGTCAATGGAAAATACGTATAAACTATTTTTCTACAGCTTTTAATGGGATACAATTTTAGAGATGACAATTTTGGTGATTGAGGCAACTTCTGTATTTTTCCTCACAATCATCATTTTGAGCCATTTGGTGCTTAAGCTTGACATTTCAGTTTTACTATGCTTAAAGGAAATAATGTTATCTACATAAGTCATCCACCTTTGATTTAGAAGTGTAAGTCCTTAAGAGAAGAACATAGTGGCAATGGGATAGAATTTTGTTACCATTTTAGGGATGTCCTTAAAGAATTGTGTTATTTCTTCAACCTCTCTTGGATAAAGTAATTACCTAGCAATTTTAAAAAATTATATATATATATATATATATATATATATATATATATATATATATATATATTTTTTTTTATTTATATTAAATAAGTTCCAGAAATTTTCCTAGTGGTTAACGTTAATATGGTCTTGTCCCTGAACTAAATCAATACGATAATATTTTACTGAGAACTCCAAATTGCTGAGCACTGTTAGGGTGACTGTACCACACTTCACCAGACTTCATGAGGCTGGCAGATATAAGATTAAAGAGATGGAAAGAAGATGTGTGAAGCTGCCACATGACTCTAAACATTGTGTGTATTCTACCCATAATCCTTTTCTTCAGATTCCTGTATCTGCTGGAATAAAAACTTGCATATATTCCATGTGCAATCTATTTTAAATTAAAAATTTGCATATACTCCATATGCAATCTATTTTTTACTTGTATTCATTGATTAAGTTCTAACACTGATCTTGATGTCCACCTTAACCTGAAGTATAAAAACAAAAATGATTGGAAATGGGAAAGATGCAAAAGATGAGCCCACTGTGCTCTTTGTTCTGGCCCAAAAGCTTCAAACCATTTTTCCCCCTCCAGAGTGGTGTCCTTAATGGACCTTCAATGCGTCCTGTAATTAATCCATTCCCAAACCCCACTGTATTCACTTTACCTAATTTACCAGCATTAACAATTAATCTGTTCCCAAATTCCCTGATTTACTTCATCAATTTTAGATTTACTTGACCAAGTTTTCTGAATTAATGGTCATTTAGTTTTTATTTATTTACATTTGAAAATAATGCAAACACTATATATAATGAACTACTAATGTAGAAATGACTTCAGTCTTATTTGGTTCATCCTCTTATATACTGAATGTCTACTATGTTCTAAACCATCTGCCAGGTACGTAGGAAAGTAAAAGAAATGTTAAATGTAATGATTACCCTTAAAGAAATAGGATGTGGTCATGAATCTAGGTTTTAGAGACAATTCCTCCTTCCCTTGCTCTACTCACAGTGACCCATAATCAATTCTTGTCATTTCACTCTACAGAATATATTTCCATTCCTGCTATTTCTCTACAAGTCCTCCACTGCCATTCTCATTGAAACTACTATCATTCAAACAACTATCATTCAAAAGCTACAGCCTCCTGAATGGCCTATCTCTACCCACACCTGCCTACCATCCCCTATAGTATGTTTGCCCAGAAATAGCCAGAGTCATCTGTAGAAATTTCAAATTTGATCTTGACCTTCTACTGTCTTAAATTTTCCAATGAATTAACATAAAATCCCAAATCCTTTTTCTGGCCCCTTACTGGTTCCTCTGACCTCATATTCTATAGCGCTGCCACTCCACATGAGCAGTGTCACCTGAGAGCAGCATCACTCGAGATCAGAATCTCTGGGATGGGTTCCAGGAATCAGTATAATAACAAGTCATCCAGGTGATTCTAATGCACACTAGACATTGGGATCACTGCCTCACATCTTTTTATTCCTTGCTGGGTTTGCCCCAGCCCTACAGGGTTCTTTCTGCTCTTTGAACCAGTGAATCCAATTCTGTTGTCAGGACCTTTAACCTTCTATCTGCCTGGAATGCACCTTCCCCTAATCTTTCCATAGCTATCTCCTGTCTCAAGGTTCCTGCTAAAAGTATCCCTTCAGTGATATTCCCCCGACCACACCATCTAATGCTGTACTATTCATCCCTTTCTTCCGCATTAGCTTCTCATTTTCTTATGTACCATGATAATAGATTTGAATGGAGATCCTGAGGTAATAAATGCCATATTCTAAAGTAGGATGAAAGACTGTCCACAGGAGACTTGCAGAGAGAGGTTAGGAAAACTAGTCTGTACCTTTATGGGATCATTCAAGTATACCAAATAAGTTTGAGAGGCCTAGAAAAGGGCTGTGCAATAGACAGTCTGAGTGTGTAGGTAACTGGTGTGCTTTGGGTCTCAACCCCTTCCTAAGTAACAATAGTCATCTTTTCCTCAAAACCTCAACTCACAGCAGAGGGTCCCACAGAATCATCTTAAAGAGTTACCGTGTGTCCCCTACAGTGTGTAGATCACTGGATTTGTGTCTGAGAGAATCTCAAGTGTGAGAGATGGGCTAGTTACCTGTTCTGACAGTGAAGTGAAAGGAAGGAAAGTTTCAATAAAATATAAGGTTTTCTTTGTTTTTTCATTAGGTCATTTTTTTTTTTTTATTAAAATGTATTGGGGTGACAATGGTCAACAAAACTACATAGGTTTCAAGTGTATAATTCTGTAACACATCATCTATATACTGCCTTATATGTTCACCACGCAGAGCTAGTTCTCCTTCTATCACTATATATTTCACCCTCTTTACCCTTTTCTACCATCTCCCCTCCCCTCTTACCCTCCCGTAACCACTAAACTGTTGTCTGTGTCTATGAGTTTTTGTTACTTTATTTGCTTGTTTTGTTCCTTTGTTGCTTTCAGTTTTATATCCCACATATGAGTGAAGTCATATGGTTGTAAACCTTTTCTATGTGACTTATTTCACTTAGTATAATGATCACAAGATCCATCCATGTCGTAAATGGCAACATTTAATTTTTATTTGTGGCAGAGGTTTCAATTCTTACTGTATTTAAACTTATTATGTACAAAGGTTTTCTATGTATAACATCATATTGTCTGTAAACAGAGAAAATTATAATTCTTCCTTTCCAATTTAGACGCCTTTTATTCCTTATTCTTGCCTAATTGCACTGGCTATGGCTTCCAGTATTATGTTGAATAGAAATGGTGAGAATGAATATTCTGGTTTTGTTCTTGACCTCAAAGGAAAGATTTTTAACTTTTCACTATTGAGTATGATGCTAGCTGTGGGCTTGTCATGTATGATCTCTATGATGTTAAGGTATAATTCTTCTATACCTAATTTGGGAGTTTTTATCATAAAAGGATGTTGAATTTTGTCAAATGCTTTTTCAGCATCTATTAAAATAATCATATGATTTTCATCCTTCACTCTGTTAATGTGGTGTATCACATTTACTGGTTTGTATATGTTGAACCATTCTTGCATCTCAGGGATAAATCCCACTTGATCATGGTATATGATCCTTTTAATGTGCTGTTGAATTCACTTTGCTAGTATTCTGTTGAGGATTTTTTCATCCTATGCTCATCACAGATATTAGCCAGTAATTTCCTTTCTTATAATGTCCTTGCCTGGATCCTGGATATATAGCCAAAGTAAACAAAATTAGCATCTCAAAGAGATATATGCACACTCTGTTTATTGCAGCATTATTCACGATAGCCAAAATACTGAAATAACTTAAATGTCTTTCAATTGATGAATGGATAAAAAAGGTGGTAGACATATTGCTATATATCTACCTATATAGTATATCTATATATCTATATATCTACCTATATATCTATATCTGTAGCTGTAGCTGTATCTGTCTATCTATCATCTATCTATCTATCTATCTATCTATCTATCTATCTATCTATCTATCTATGTATATATGGACTATTATATTCAGCTATAAAAAAAGAAGGAAATCTTGCCATTTGCAACAACATGGATGAAACTGGAGGGCATTATTATAGCAAAATAAGCCAGACAAAGATAAATAATACACAGTATCACTTATGTGGCATATTAAAAGCCAATTTCATAGCAGATAATAGAAAGGTATTTGCCAGAGGCTAGGGGGAACGGAAAAATGAGGACGTTTATGTCAAAGGGCAACTTTCAGTTACAAAATGAATATGTACCGAGGCTCTATTGTAAAGCACGGTGACTATAGTTAGTAATACAGTATTATATACTTGAAATTTGCTGAGAGTAGACCTTAAGCGTTCTCACACACACACAAACAGGAGTTAATTATGTGAGGTAATGTATGTGATATGTTGATCTTACTAATCATTCCACATGTATAGTAAATCAAAATGTTATATACTTTAAATATATACAATTATAGTTATCAATTATTCCTCAATAAAGTTGAAAACATTTTTTAATTATCTACAAGGGAACATTTTATTACTTAAAAATCACTCCCAAATCATGGAAATTTGCATATATTTCATGAGGGTAGGAGACCAAATTTAAAGGGACACAGAGAAACTGACTATAAATGTGATTTCTGGTTACATTCTTTGAGTAGGACTTACTCACATACAAGTTGCACTTGCTTTCTGCTCAGCCATAAGCATCAAGAAATAGGTATCTCATCTATTATTTTTGACTAAGGTAATCATAGCACAAGATAAAGTCAGGTGTCAACATTGATATTCACTTAATGAATATCAGTGAATGAATGAATAAATGAAAGAACCGATACATGAGCATATAATTAGTAGACTAGTGTTTAAAGTATGACTCTGCCATTTATGTTACTATGTGGTAATCACTAAACCTCAGTTCATTTTCTTAGTAAAAAGAATAAAAGCACCATTCTGAGGCAACTGTAGAAATAAAATAAAACAATGTATGTAAAATACTTTGTGCAGTCCTTGACTCATAATCATTATTATGATTATAATACTTTAGTTTAGGAAACAAGACATATATGTGTGTAATATTACATTAAAATAAAAACAAACAAAAAACTGTAAATCTCTTAGTGATTAAAAGATAATATACAATTCAAGTTCCAAACCTTAAAAAGTGGATAATATTTGCAGAGTTGGAGCAAAGAGGAGAGGAGGCGAGGGATCTGGCACTCAGCGTTAGGTGGGAGACACAAGGTGTCTAGTAACTGCGGGGTAAATGCTCTCAGTGTCTGTACGCTTATCATTTGACACCTAAATTAACTCATCAGTCTCTACAATTCTATTTTCCTCAGAATACTGCTTTTATGCAGACAGTCCCATAACAACAACAATGATAACAACAACAAAAAGCCAATCAAAAACATTCCACAGAAACTCTCTCTGCACAGAATAAAGTCAAAAGACTTGATATTGATGTTCTAGGCCCAGTTACATGGCAGAACGTCTAGCTTGAAGTCTTACTATTTCTCACCAAGAACTTTCTTTGAGTCATATTCATTTTTTACTGACCCTTTACTAGATAACAAACATTTAACACTTGAGGTGTCTATTCATTTTGCATTATCTCCAGGGAAAGCGCTTTTCTCTGCTGTCAGCCTGTTTCCATTGCCTCCCTCTTCAGAGTTCAGCTCAAGTCAAGTTGCCTCTCCTGGATTCACTCTCTCCTCCCTCCGAAAAACTGCTCTTCTAATTGGTTATAAAGCTTGTTTGTCCATTTATCACAACATGCCTTGGGACACCCTGTTCACTGTGCTATCACATAATTATTTAATTGTTATAATTATATCTAGATTATTATTATTATTATTATTATTATTATTTATTTATTTATTTTTTTTTTAGCTATTTCTTTTATCTCCACTACTCAGAAAAATATTTGTATAAATGCTTTGATTATAGACACTATACCTCTCACTTCTGTGCATCCTTCCCGGTAACTAATATAACATTGGATGTATGATCTATTTCATAGAATTCTGCTGCATTGTGGATGTTGTGTATCCTGGTGACTTATGGCAGTGTCGGCATTCAAGTTGTCACTATGTTTTATCAAGGAGACAGATACAGCCCTTCCCTTGAAACTTTGGATCACTTTGAAGAAAACTAAGGGAGATGTATGCTCCACAATAACCCCAACCACAGTCAGAAGTATCACTGTAAACCATTAAGACTTATAATGCTCAGTCAATATTGATCATATCTATTTCTGGCTAATTGGAAACGATTTGAGTACTATTTGAAATTTTCTCCATATATATTTGGCCTGTTGGTATAAAGAAATAAGAGGAGCTGGAAGAAAAAAAGGAAAATTTGTATTGGTCACATACCCTCAAATAGGCATGAAGATAGACAGGGGCAGGTAAGGAGGGATTCAGGTCATTTGTGTTATTTAGAATGAATCATTGAAATGTCTCTGATAAAACCAGTTCAAGTAGATGTGGAAATTAAGTATAATATTACCACAGAGTTGTAATGTTGGTGACAACAAAGCTAAAAAAAAAATTGGGGGGGGGGGGTGGTGTGAAATAACTGGCTGGTAATATTTTAAAGGGTAACCAATGCTCACTAGCAGCTGCAGTAAGACATTAGGTAATAGAGCACAGTAATGTTAACTGCTCTCCTGGTAAGAGTGGTAAATGAAATAAACCCCAGTACCCAGGGTATCATTAATCTATAGTGAATAATGGCAGTGGTGGTGTAAGGAGATTAAAAAGGGCATTGTAAACATTTGTGGCTGTATAATATACAAATTAAAAATGTGAGAACGCTTGCAGCTGCATAATCTACAAATTAAAAAGTGTAATAGCATGGCATTAATTACTGGCTGATCAATTCCCCCATAATTGCTGGCATGTAGATGAACAATTATGGGTCCAAAATGTTATTTGAGAAAGAGACATTGACCTTGGAACTGTAAGAAATGATACTCTGTTATAAGGTAATACAGGATCCTATCAAATTCGGTTCCAGTATTTGTAGCAGCCGCCAGCTCAGTGCAGAGCTGTAATCACCACACTATTTCTTTCGATTATGGTGCCAGAGGGGTTACACATTGTTTTCTCTTTTTGAACAGAAACACCCAGTGACCTTCAGCCTATTGAAAATGGGACCATCAGGCGTCATTTCCAAGTTCAAACAGTTTTAATAAAAATGAAATAGCAGGAGATAATACACTTTACCCTTCCAGGCCAGTGGAACATTTTGGGAAGTCAGAAAGACAAACTTCATTCAGATGTGAACATTCCAACTGGGATTGTGGCTGTAGATCTCATGTTTCCAGACCAACCGTGTTCAAACTGACAGCTGATAGTTATGTAACCAGAGATTCAAATATTTGATTGATACTGGAAGTAAAAACTTACCTCCTTCTCTAGCCCTTCTTAATAATAGACAATGCGGCAAAGCTATGCTCTTGTTGACCATTTGCTATTATGGTGACCAATAAGATAAGTGAGTTAAGATTCAGCACAGCAGCTGCTACTCCAGACATATTGCTCCAGCCTATGTTAGCTCTGCTAGTGTGATTCCTGACACTGAAGTATAACTTCATGTCCAGGAGTTACCAACATTCTCAGTCCCCTTCATTCATTTACTAACTGGGACAATCTGGAGTTTGCTCATTGCCCTTCTATTGAAACCATCTTCATCAAGGTCACACTAACCACCAGTCCAATGGACATTTGTCCCACTTCCTTCCCACCTAGAAACTCTTTTTTTTTTTTTTTTTAGACTTTGTTGACCTTCCTTCATGGTTGCCTCAATTTTCTTTACATTACTGGCTTCAATGATTATAAAAAAAAAAAAAAAAAGCAGTATCAAATTAATTCCTTTTTCTTTCTTTCTCTCCATTCTGTCCTAAATTCCCCCTACTTCTCAGAGTAATCTCTGGTCCAGACGTTTTTACTGGGCCTCAGACTCCACAGTCAAAACTCTACTCAGCATAAAAAAAAAAAAAAAAAAAAAAAAGGTACAGGCTCAGTTTCTCAGATCCTGCATGTGTACCCTCACACTAGCCATGGTCTTAAAATCACCTGATATTGTGGCTGAAAGCCAGAGTGACCACTCAACTTTTTAATCTCCCAAACCCCTCATGCCAAGTCAATCATTACAGCCTTTGTATGTTGTCCTCTAATTGTTCTCAATTCTGTATCATTCCACTGTTACTCTCTTCTTCATCTTTTTCCAGGATTTTTATCATAGCCCCATCATTTTTGTCCTCCTCCACGTAAAATGCTGTCCACTCCACCAACACATATGTTCAGTTCATTCTCTGTAGGGCCATCCACAGTTATCACTGGCCCACTTGTCACTTTTCAATTGCTTTGCATTTTTACTGAGTAAAACTAAGCTTTTTTAACATGAGGAAAAAGCTTAAAAAAATCATAAAAACAATTTATGATTGTTTCCTGCTCCCTGCTTAATTCCCCAAATGCATGCACTACTGCTTTCTGATCATGCATGGTTTCTCCTACAACAATTATCAACAATAATACATGCTTTAAACAAGGCCAGCTTTATTAAACCTCCTGGCCTTTGCACATACTTTTCCCCTGCCTGGATTTCTGCTCCCTCCCTTGTCCCCTTATGTCGTTTTGCATCATCATATTTCAGGGATCAATGTAGGTATCATTTTCCCTCAGAATCCTTTCCTGCTACTCTCGACAGAACAATCCCTCTCTCATTTCCTTATTCCCGTAGCTACCTCCATTACCACACTGGTTACAATATGCTGTTTGTCTAAACGGCCATCCCCCTCTCTTGTGTCTGTAAATGCGGTTTCTATCAGAAAGCCTGACATTTGGTAGGCACTCAGTAATTTTTTTTATTTTTTTTTTATTTTTTATTTTATGAATTGTACTAAAGTTGGTTAAACAAAGAAGTTCTTGAAAAATAAAAAATAAAAAAGTAGACAGAGTACTGCTCCATTGGGAGTACTTTGCTTATATTAAAGCAGTTGCAGTAGAGATAACAATAATAATAGTAATATCAAATGATAACTCTAATAATGATGTAACTTGCAATAGCAACACAAATGCTAACCACTTCTTATATACCAGATGTTGTGCAAATTTGGGGGAGGGCATAAATCACCCTATTTAATCTTGACAACAGATAAAGTAACTGAAACTTAGGGAGTTTGTTCTTTTTGTTGTTTGTTTGGTTTTTGGCATTGTTTTTGCTTTGTTTTGTTTTCAAAAAAAAAAGTCTGTTCTGAATCATATAGTTAGAAAGTGGTGAAGATGGGATTCAGTCCATGCCTGTCTAATTCCAGAGTCCATTTTATTAGCCATTAATTATTCCAAATCCCTGATCCCCCCTTCCCAGTACTAGTTAAATTATATTTTCATTAAACAGCTCATTTTTTTATTGAAAATACCAAATTAACAAGTTATTTTGTATTTGTTTAGATTCAGACAATTTATCTCCATAAAAACATACTCTTAGCCCACAGATTTTCATTGAATAAAAAATCCTACATACTTTGAAGAGACTGACCTCAATGGGGCTTTCATTTGAAGCATTTTAAACATCACATATCACACATACACATCAAATAAATTTTCAGATAATACCAGCTCCTTTTCCCAAAGTAATATTCATCAATTTCTCTGCTTAACTGTTTCGTTTATTCAATACAATTATGGAGATTTGAAATACACAATAGATATTGATTCAGTCTCTCACATAAGACCATTTAAAAATAAGAACTTGGGAAGAAATTTTGAGTGAAACCATTTACATAAAAAATAAAATCCTTGCATATAGCTTGAGATTGGCCTTGAAAAAAGCCATAAAACATAAAATTAAAGAAGCAACTATTTTCAGGAACTTTTAATAGACTTTACCCTTTGTGCTAATCAAAATAATTAGCATTTCTATTATTCCTTTGGAATCTCACTATAGAACTCTTGACAAAATAAAGGAATTCAATGGTTTAACAAAGTGATTAGCATTTATATTATTACAGGGGCAACACACTAGAACATTATTTCCTACAAATTAGAATCAGAGTTATGAAGGCTAGCATTTCTGTCACTATGCTAGAAATTTGTGTAAGCTTACTCACCATGAAAAGGAATGCACTATGCAGTTCATGAGACTGGACCTATGGAAGAAGGAAAAAAACACAGAAACAAAAATGACCTGAGAGTGCTTTTCAAGTATCAAAGTGAACTTGCTTTAAGGTGGTCGCAGCCACATACTAGGCAGTCAGTGACCCCTCAAAATGGCCCGCGAGTGTACCTCCATGGGACCAGCCTCATGCCATCGTTTCTGCCCTGGAGAAACTGTGAGCAAATCTAAAACAGCAGGTGGAAGAATATCAGACTTCCAGTTCTTTATTGGCTTCTCCATGAGAAATATTTTAAAGAGAAAAACAAAACAAAACAAAACACCCTCAAATTTAGAAAAATAATGGGTTGCTTTAAAAATCAGGCAATCTGGTTATTATTGAAATTAAATGTTTTTCACACCAAAAAATATATCTCTGTGAATAAATTAACTCAGTTTGAATGATGCAGTATAGATACAACTTCCATCAAGAAAATGATAGTTTTTCTCTTCCATGGCATCATTGTCTTGTTTTATTTTGATTTTTAATGTATTAGAAACACAAATCTCTCCATAAAATTCTTCAGTAGCTTTCCATGTCTCTATACATTATTCAGGTCTAGCTGTTCTTCTTCCTCTGATGTAAAGAGGAGGTGCATGTATAAGAATGTACCAGGGTTAAGGTCACTGAATGAAACATGGTGTCAGAGTCATGGTCTATCTTTCCTTCAGGGTTCCATCCTTTGGGTCCTTCTTTCAACTCTCCCACAGCAGGGCAACATTAAATGAGCCTTGACCTCCTTTGGCAAGGGGGATTAGTTCCACCTGAGGAAGATCTGGGAGAGGCAACACACAGCTGCCTGTGGTAGGCTCACGACAAACTCTTTTTTTTCCCAAAAAACTATTCCCTTCTTCTCTTCTATATTCTTTTCTTAAATCACTTTTTATTTTGGAATAATTTTAGACTCACAGGGTCTTTGCAAAAACATTAGAGTTCCCATGTATTCTTTACTCAGCTGCCCTCATTGACAACATCTCAAATAATGAGAGAACATTATTAGAAACAGGAAACTGACATTGGTACAATAATACTAACTAAACTACAGATCTTATTTGGAGTTCACCATGATTTACATATGCATTCTTTGGGGGTGGGTGTCATGCAGGGTGGCAGGTGGGATCTCCTGTCCCGCTCCCCACATAAGAACGCAGGACACGGTGAGGCCAAAAAGGAACACCCACGGAGCCATAGGTAGGGGAGTCTTACCACTATAGTCTTGCTGGCAGCTGGGTTGGAGACTGTCATGCGGGAGACCCTGCTCACTGCGCCATTTGTCGTGAGGGGCGTCCGGCGGGGTCTCTGCTCCCGCTCCCCATACAAGAACGCAGGATATGGTGAGGCCAAAAAGGAACACCCACGGAGCCATAGATGGGGGAGTCATACCACTATATTCTCTCTGGCGGCACTATACTCTCACTGGAGGCTGGATCCACACTGTCCGCAAACCGCCATCCATGCTTGCCAGCCCAGCCGCCATCTTCTTGCTAGCCCCCATTCTTTCTCTCTCTCCTCCTCCCCTCTCCTCCGTAGCCGCAGCAGTTATATTAGCGGCTAATTGGCTCACTGGCTACAGCTGACGGCCAATCAGCCACAGCTGACGGCCATGCAATCACAGCCGACGGCCATTTACTACCTGAGCCAGGCACCTGTCTATGTGAGGCCGAGAGCCTGGAAACTACTTTCTGGGGCTCTGCCCCCACAGAGACACAGGAAGCAGAGCCACACTGTCCGCAACCGGCCATCCTAACTGCAATCTGCACTTGCCAGCCACCATCCTCTTGCTAGCCCCCATTTTCTGCTAGAGTAGCCACAGCAGTTATATTAGTGGCCAATGGCTCACTGGTTACAGCTGACAGCCAACTAGCCACAGCTGCTGGCCATCCACTCACAGTTGATGGCCATTTACTACCTGAGCCAGCACCTTTCCATGTGAGGCCGAGAGCCTGGAAACTGCTCTCCTGGCTCTGTCCCCACAGTGGGATACATAGCTCTATAAAATTATATTACGTGACAAATTTGTATAATCACCACTACTATCAGGATACTTAAGTGTTCCATTTCCATCGTGACAAAGAACCACTCTCTAGTTACCCCTTGCTATTGAAATTACCCCTCAACCCTAACCTTAGTTAGCAATTATTGATGTGATATAGTTTTTCCTTCTTTCCTCCCTTCATTTTCTCTTTTTTCCTTTATGCTAGACAGACCACCATAATATTTTCCAGGGCTACTAAAATCGCCTCCCCTTGCCTTTCATATTGTCTCCCACAAATCTAATTCCCACAGTAAAGCAAGCTAGAACCTTTTAAAACACAAGTGATAATGTCATAACACTGCTTTGGGCCCTACTTGAGTGATATCTTCAAGACTTTTAGGATAAATTCTGGATTCTGTATGTCTTCCTGGCCCCTTCCTACCATAACATTCATCACAGCCCATATTCTAAGTGCCTGTTTATCTGCATGTATTCTTCATTATGCTGTAAACCTTAAGGGTGAGACTATGGCTAGCCTCTTCATAATTCCATCCCTCAAGTCTAGTTCAGTGACTGAAACATAGACAGTGCTTAATAAATGTTGTTTAAATGCATTAATGAGGAAGACATTTTCTCTAGATCACAGGTAGAACCAGGGAACATGACAGGGCAACAAACATGTAGGGTTAAAGCACTGTTAAGATGGCTAATGGGGGACGGAGTTAAGATTTTTTTCCATCACTATGTGTTTCCATGTGCTGGTATTAAGTATATATGGTTAAAACTCCTTCTAATAAAGATCTCTATTATATCATATTCTATATCACCACCTCAAAATGTTGAGTAAAAGCATACTGTGTGAAGTGAAACATGATCATTAAACTATTTTCTATTATGGAGGAACACCCTCAGTAAAGCTTAACTTCTCAATTGCAGAGGAAATGGCACCATATACGAGTATGTGCTACGTTGGAGCAAAATGAAACCCACCCATCCCTAAATTTGTGAAACCAGTCCTCCCCCTCGATGTGACTAAATAAAGTTAGAAAGCCTTTCAGTTCAGAATGCAAAACACCCCATTGCACATTTCATACTCCATATTTCTAGACAAACTTATTAGATATGCGTATACTATGTGCTGTTGCTTTGTGACATTGGCAAATGCTTTTAAATCTTCTAAATGTTTTTTAAACCGCGTGAAATGTGTTTTTTTTCAAGGATGCGAAAGTGAACGGAGGCCAAGTGGCAGTGGGTGTGTTGGCTCTAAATCTACTCAATATATAAATATATGCACATTGAATTTTTCTTCAGTAGGCCGGCTATAAAAATGTACCTTGTTGACTGTGTTATTTGTACTGTGCAAAGTTCACACTGCTAAGAGAACCATAACTTTTGCATTCATATTTTGTTCTGCCACATGCAAAAGTGAGGTTATTTTTCCTAAAACACAAAACTAGACTTGTGTGAATATAATACTGACTCAGATTAAGAGCTAAATGTATAAAATATTTTGACTAATCAAAAATAGATTTTAGTATATTATTTATGTTCATCGTAAATATTGTTGTTTTGTTTTCTAGCATGCTTATAGTATGCCAAATTTTATTCCTGTGATTTTCTGAATGTAATAGATATGACAATTTTTCAAACTTTTAACATAAAAATCATCTGTACATATTATACATAATGTACACACTGTCCACAATACATATGTACATAGAATGCTGAAATGTGTAATATTTAGACCTTTAGCAGATAAACTGGTCTACCATGGTTGTTTGCTACTTGACTCCTCATAAAAAGAAGAAAATAAGGCTCTTATTTTAGTGAAGCAGGTCTCAAAGAAGCTGTTTCCTCTTAAGTAAGTAAAGGGATAAAAAATCAGCGAGGACAGCGCTGTCCTTTGGAGAATGGACCTTGCCTTTGGGTTTTTGTAATCTACAACTGATTTAATAAGATTTATTCTTTTTATGATTTATGAAACACTAGTCGTAGTTGAGAAATAATTCAGCATTATCCTGGACAGGATATGAAGAATGAATCTTTTCAGCCTTTAAAAGGAGCTTATTCGGCTATTCTTTTAGTAAAAGAAATAAGACTGCTAATCTTAGGCACTATTCCCCTGCAGATGGTGTTGGTCAGATCTACTTCCTTTGGCTGAAAATGTGAATTTTATACCTTTATTACAGTAAAAGGATTGAGCTGCTGCTTATAAAAGAGTGTATGTTCCTAGGTAAATGGCAAACTGTTTGACTTCACTCTGGACTGCAGTATTCGATGGAAGCATTTTTTTCGTAGTTGGCTATGAAAAATAAGAAAGACGCGAAATGCGTAAATTGTAGCAGATGCTTCCTTAACTTACCCTAGTGAAATAATTTTGATGGGTGGTTATGAATTTGTAAGTAATGTTTACTTCTGAAATGCCATAATTGCTTTTGGAACTATTTGAAGCGTTTTGAATTGTATCTGTTTTTATTGTAATATGGAATTGTATTGCCATTTTATGAAGTGGCATCTTTTTGATGCATGGAAGTTCTGGATACATTTGTTACCCATCATGGGGAAACCAGATAAGTAAATATTACAACTATAACTGAAATGCTTCTTTTTTTACATGAATAAATGAAAACCATTTTGAATCTGAAGGCAGAAACACTCTATCTACAGACTGAAAAATTGCATATTTGTTTGGTTTCAAAAAACTGGTGTCTGACTTCTACACTGTGACTAAGGGAAATGTCTGTCTCCTGTAATGACAGAGCCTCTGAGATGGAGGTACTCTCTCTTTGGTGGAGGTGGGAGAGGTCAACTGAGTATACTGTAAAGAAAAAGAGCCTTTTTCCATGTAATTACTATTGAATAGAATAGGACCACACAGTCTCTCCATCTGAAATGCTGTGGCTTATCTATATTGCTATATCCCCAAATCCCTCTCAGTTTTCTAATTCTCTCCATAAACATTTACTGAGCACCTATTTTTGTGCAAAACATTATTAAGAATTCGTTTGTTGGTAAGATCCTTTGAGCACTCACAATTTATAATTGTGATTAATTTGCCTTTAACCTTATCCACACACATTGCCCATATTGAGTAGTATTTTTCATATGTGGACAAAATAGAGAAGTGACAGTGCTTGTTTAAATTATTTAAAATTGAAAGGAATAAAATAGGGAAAGACAGAATCAAAAATGTTCACGGCCTGTACAAACATGCAAGAGACTATTCATGAAGAGGTACAAAGGCTGTGGTGGAGTGAGACACAACAGAGCAACTTGAAAAACTGTAGTATTGTCACATGTTTAATTTCACTTTATAAATCTCAATTTATTTCCTGTTCACTGACTATTTTCACAATGCAGTTAGTAAACTTTTTGAAAACTCATAACATAAATCTTTAATAAAAGCATGAGAATCTAGGTGAATAAATAATACAAGATAATTTTTTTTTTTTTTTTCTTGAAGAGGCACCAGTTACACAGTGGATGAGGCTTCTGGGGTATGTCGGTCTCAGGGTCAAGGAAAAATACATGGAGTCCAGGAACCTCTTGAGTGACAGTCCTACAGCCCTGGAGACCGTCATCCCTCTGGTCACACTTGCCTAAGCTATTCAACTTATAATTTCTCTCCATATCCTCACTGGCCCCGTCTTGGCTTTTCTTGGCTGAATGTTTTAGTATACAATAAACTGGATCAGAAGAACTGTGAATGTGTGTGTGTGTGTGTGTGTGTGTGTGTGTGTGTGTGTGTGTGTGTCTTCTGAGTGAAGTACAGCTTCGAAGTCACAGATGGCACATTAGAAAAAAGAAATATAGTAAAATGAGTAAAATATATTCTCATTCACAATTTCCTAGAGGCCCCTTGGCTGTTAATTGAAACTTTTGTCTACTTTATTGAACAATAAAAGTGGCAGCAACTACTCCCAGGTGTCCTTCAGTATTAAAAAGAGGATAAAGGGTTCCTCGCAAAGGTGACAGAAATTAATGCAGTGAGTCGAGCTATCAAACATTCTGATATGTGAATTGCCTGATATTTCTATAATGCTGTCTTATGATTGGAAATGTTATCGCTTCTATTGAATCAATAGAAAATGTTAAAGCTCCACGGAACCCCAATTACAAACTAAAGCTGGAAGGTTAACATCTGGGAGCAGCAGAGATAGAAACAATCTCTATTGTCATACCTTCCTGACAAGTAAATGTCAGAAACATAACGCCTTTGCCTGGTCTCAGCACGGAGCACATGTAAAAGAGTGATTGTAAGGCTGCCTCAAGTCAAATCGCCTGTCATCTCAGCTTTGACACAGAATTACTTTTGTTTTATGCATCTATTAACCTTGAACTATCAGCATTTGTTTTAATGTTCCAGGCTGAAGTGACCTAAATGTTCTTCTGTCATGCAGAGGGAATCTGTGAGAGGACAGAGCATGTCGCCTGAGTTGGCGCTGGTCTTTATGGAAAGGAAAAGTGATTGAGACCAGAGAACTACCTTTCTCCCAAATGGCAATAGTCTGCTTCACCGTCCACCATTAGAAGGGTATTCTTTTGCGTTTTAAACAGTTGCCCTTTCCTTAAGAGTCTCCTGTGAAAATGTAAAAATCACACCTCATAGAGAAGATTCTATACGATCATCAATAATACAGTTATAACATAATCTATTTAGAAGCAATCCTTGGCACAGTCAGTAGGGGAAGGTCAGAGGGAAAAGAGGACTTCTGTTTCTTACTATGGAAGATGAGGCAGATGGAAAGGAACTTGACTTTGACCTGAATCCTGCTGTCTTCCCATTTCACATCACTTTTCACTCTTGCTAGACCTTGCATATTAAATGCTCTACATTTTTCACATTACCTTGGCTTTCAGCCTTTAAAGAATATCCACCTCAGGTTGCTTTTACCGTGTTTCCCCGAAAATAAGACATAGCCGGACCATCAGCTTTAATGCATCTTTTGGAGCAAAAATTAATATGAGTCAATACTATATTTATATTTATATTGTGTTATATGATATTATATAAGACCTGGTCTTATATTACATTAAAATAAGACCAGGTCTTATATTAATTTTTGCTCCAAAACACTCATTAGAGCTGATGGTCCGGCTAGGTCTTATTTTCAGGGAAACATGGTAACATTACACTATACAAGGAAAGGTGGGCAATTTTGTGACTGACTCCAAGTGTGTTCTGGTAGTGTGTGTGTGTGTGTGTGTGTGTGTGTGTGTGCATGTGTGTGTGTGTTGTTACAGTGCTTCCTTTTCTAAATTCTAAGGCAACTTCAGTTTCATCTGACTCTTGGTCCCAAATTATGAAGTAATTATTTTTCATGTATTTTATAATCCAGGATGGTATATCTGAGTAGGCTCTAAAAATCCTACTTAGCCCTTGATCCAATACTACATGTTCCCAAAAGCATATTATGGACATATTTTGCTTAAAACCATTGTCAGAGATAAGCTTGTTCTTTTTAGAGTTCCAACTTCTTCACCTGGACTTCGAGGCTGGATGCAGCCCAATCTTCCACTCAGTGGAAGATGTTGTCTGAACTGGAGTCTAATTTTGACACACAAACTCTTTACAAGAATCAGCAAACATTTAAGTCTTCCTCGTGGCATTCCCACTGACCTTGAATTAAATCCAATTGTCTGCTCTTGTAAAATCTTGAATTCTCAACTCACTTGCAGGAAGGGGTGAGGAACATACTTTGCCTCTACTGTTTGGGGATCCCTGTTCTATCCAGTTCCTGAAGTTCTCTGTCATGACTCACAGTGGCATCTCCCCTGCTTCCATCAACTACAGACTCAGAGCATTGGGTCCTGGGGCTCATAATTATTCTCTTAAATAGCAAGCATTCCTTTGGCCTGTGCAACGTACCAGCCACTGCTTTCAGCATTTAACACTATAACTCCATGGGCTTTCCATAAGAATGTTATAAAACAGAAGGTCTTAAATCCCCCAATTTATAGATGAAAAACCTGAAGCACAGAGATGTGAAGCCCAAAGTCTTAGAGTTAATAAACAGTAGAAGGTAGAACTAAACTCAGTTTTCTCTAGAATCTATCATTTTAATACTCTGCTCCACAATCACCCCACTAGTCACCTAAGGAGGTATAACTTTTTTGTTTTTTTTAAAAAAGGATAAAGCATTTATTGAACATCTATCATAAACTAGACACTATAAGGATTTTATATACATGTTTTATTTAACACTCCCCAAAATCCTAAAGCTCTGATTCCAAAGTGCAAGTTATTGTCAATCTAGGTAGAGTCAGTATGTTAATATAGATAAAAAGATAATGCTCGATGGTGTACTCATTAGTAATGCTGTGTCATAGCAATTATATGCTAAAGCAATTGAGGGTTTTCATTCTAAAAACTGGAGCATTAAGCAAAGCCATATAGCTTTTCCCAGTGAGTCCTGTTCCTGATACCAAGATACTAGTCCCTGCTGGCTCTGCAGGACATTTTCCTGTAACCCTTTCCCTTTCCAGAATCATACCATCATTTCACTTTAATAAACCTCTATTGCCAGGAGTGACTAATTTCATAGCAGGGATGAGCACGGCACAGACAGATAAGGGAGTTCTTAAGACAATAGCTTTGAAAAATATAGCATCACAAAGTCAAATTAGGTATATGTTTAGTAAGCTCAACTTTATAAAAACAGATTTCAGTACTCTTAGTGTGGCTGTATAGTTTAGAGTCTTGATTGCCTTACAGTCAGACCACATAATTCTATTTCTTTCTTTTCTTTGTGAGAAGACCAGCTTTTGTGAACTGTTTCAGATTAGCTCAATTCTAAAAACAAGGTGGCTGACACCAACCTCTATCAAACCACAGCAACATAAAACTCAAATCATAGGAAGTGATTTTATTTTTCTATGAGCAACTATAAAAATACTGTCTATCAGTCTGGAAAAGGACTATCTTGGTGAAATAATACCTGTGGCCCAGCAATGAATAATTACTTTAGCACTCATTTGGCAAAATTCTCTTTGAAGTTAGTAAAAGTTTACATTGGAGGAAACTGGAGAAGTAGATCTGATCATGACAATATGCCTCTGTTCCAGGTCAGGGCATATTTAGGAAGATGTGTACTGCAGGAGTGATTGGATGAGTATATCGCCAGATAAGGCAATTTTAGCACACGATGATGGGGATAAATGTAAAAAGACACAGTGTTAGTACTCATACACAAAGCTCTAACTCACATTGATGTCAGCAGCCTGCACATCAAACTGCTTATTTTATTTGTTATATCCATGGGTCTTAGGATCAAAGAACTCTAAGTCTTGCAGGCAAGTTCATGAAAACCTAAGAATCGCAGTTTGAGAATTATTTCCCGTGGAGGTCACACTGAAATAAGAACACTGCTTATGTGCTTTCTCTCTCTATTTTAACTCAAAAAGAGCACTGATGATTGTGAGGTAAAGAAGTGTCTACCGATTGAATTAAAATCCATCCAATCTGTATTAAACTTGTATAAACTATATACAAGTATGTTGTGTAACATGTATATATATATATACACATATATGTACATATGCGTGTATGTATGTGTGTGTATAATATAGAGAGACACACAGACACAGAGAGAGAGAAACACAGAGAGAAAGACTAAATGAAAGAATCTATTGCCATTTGTCTAGCATTGTGCAAGGCTCAGTAGGGTAGGAAACACAGGAAAGCTTATCACTTAGACTTAACTCCCCACAAAACTTGCTTTTAATTAGGAGACAATTGCACATACATGAAACAATCAGAAAACATCACAAAATAATATATAGCTACATAATATATTTAGTGGCACTGATTTACTGTATTAGAAATTCATGAAAATTGGCTGATCCAAAGCCTTGGAAAATTAGAGTTGTACGTGGCATAAAAATTAATTACATAAAAAGTAATTACTTTTATGTAATTGGCTCATTTATTTAATAAGACAATATTTATTAGTAACTGCTTCAAAAGGTGACAAAGATTAAAGTAATGAATACAGCACAATCTCGTCCCTCAAAGAGCTTACAATTTAGTGGAGAAGGTAGACAAGAAAAAAAGCACCCAGTGTCTAATACATTTACATTGTCATAAGCACAGATTGCTGTATGTATCTTTCAATTTATAAACAGACTTTGTACTAGCTATATCTGATCCCCATGTGGACATTATGTTTATAAGAAAGAAGCAACAACAATAAAATAATACAATGAAATAAAAGCCCAGGAGAATAGGGACTTTGCAGTGTCACTTCTATTATGACTTCCTTCGTGGAATGTCCTCATGCAAAAGATTTAGGGAAAAATAAACTTCTGTATTGTAAGCAACAAAAACAACAAAAAATAATTCAATGCCTTGTTCATCTTGATATAACAAGCTAGGCACAACAATGTAATAGCTGTGATTGGATGTATGTATCAATGAATGAATGGTGCTACCGTGCCTCTCCTTGGAAACACAGCCTCATAACAGTTAATGTTACTAAGGTTCATTCCTTAATAAGTCATGCATTGCTCTTGCTTTTTGTTTTCTTTCCTTTTCAAGCTCTCTTACTGCAATTTAATCATCCTATCTATTTATTGTTGTTTTCTTTAGGTAAACACTTTGAGGGCAAGTGTTTTTGCAAGATGGAATCATATTCAGACCATAAAATAATGCCATGCATATAATAATTGCTACCTATCTCCTAAGAAACCATATGCAAAAAGACCTTGATATATCAATAATTAAGATAGAGCTAGGTAGGAAACCCATTTCATCAATCATAAAACTATGATTGTGGAAAGAGGTGATGTAATCCTCTGTTTTTTCATGTGTTAAATGAGGGATATAATATCTACCCAACAGATTTTGTGAAGATAATGGAGAATTACTTCTGTAAAAAGCCAAGGGAAATGCTTTGCCCAAGAAATGCCAGACCTCTTTCTCTGGTATCCCACACACTCATACACACACATAATGAAAGAGGTGTTGCAGTCAGGGTCACTATCTACTGACACACATGCTGTGTAGCGCTCAATCCAGAGGTGCAGGACATAGAACGCAAAGTGAGAGATGCTCTCTGGAATTGTGAAAAGCAATAGCTCCAAATACAGTCTGTTGGGTTATAAAATATTGAAATCAGCAATGGTTATTATTCTATTTAAATGGCAGAACTGGGCCTTGGTCCAGTGACATAAATAAACATCAATCTGGCATATTTTCATTTATGTATGGCCCACTGATGGTAAATCATATACCACGTGTAATATTAATGCTATGTACTGTAATATTTTAGAACAAAATAGCCATTTTAATGAGATGGTTCTACAGATGGTCAATTTTTGTCATAAATTCCTTTCTGTTTTATCCCTTCAGCAATTGTACAAAACAATTTCTCTGCACTTTATATTTCACTATCTTCTAAACATGTTATATCCATTATTTTCTCTACACTTTTCTATGTGCCATCCTTCTGACTGGTATATTCTCTCAATTCTCTCATATTGTCTATGGTTTTCTGAACTCTTCCAAGCTTTCAAATACTAGCTCATTTCCAAACTCCAATCTCATTGGGGTGCCTTCTCCCTTCTGTCCCCCAACAAAGTTGATCTTTCCCTGGGAAGTTTCAGAACTCAACATACATATCTCATTCAGTTCTTAAACAGTAATTCAAGGCAGCCCATTTATTTTATTTTTATACATCTGGTTATCTAATTTTATAACTACTATGACCTGCTTTACAACACGGAACACAAATACAGTTAGAGCACTTTAACAATTCTAATTAATATTTTATTTCCTTCAAGATTTCCTAATAGGATTTCCCCCCCTTTTTGAGACTCAGCCACCCTGTCTCACCATAACCCAAGCTTGGGGGTGGAGGAGGAAACAAATCCAGTAAGACTACCTCCAACGTTGCTTCTTGCTGTCATATGATGTGAATGATAAAGAGTGACTCTTTAGAGCTGGGTCTTGCATCAATATCTCCCTGACTGGTTTAGATTCCTGTAGGAAATGGGTTTCCTTAAGCAAAGAGGGCTTGGTTCCTTTAGGACCAAGTTCCATCAAAAATGTACCATGGTTTGACTCCCTGTGTGTTACATGCCATGCCATTGTGTACCCTATTCTGTTCTGTTACAAGATGACCACAAAATAGTGGATTACTGTTAATTACCCGGCTTGACTACATATGTTGGAGGGCTTTGAATACCAAAGAGCCTGGCTCAGAGATAACTTCCGGTGTCAGCCACTTTCCTGGTTGGACCCAGTTCTCCTCCCAGTGCTTTCTGCCGCTTTATTTTAAACCCACATCTAGGATGAACTGTTTTTAGGGCAATTTACATCAGAGAGTTTCACTGTCTTTTTCTTCCCTGGGGCTTTGGGGTAGGTCATTCTGACCACTGGCTAGGTCTACTTCAAATCTTGGGCTGTAGGAGTCAACATTTTTCACTTCTAAAAGATCTTCAGGAAAATGAAACTCTTTAGGCAAAATGATTCCACCTTCTTTTCATGGGTCAGTTTCATTTACCATGAGTCTCAGGGAGTGGCAACCTTGATAAAGTCACAAAACTATCTGTTAAAACATAATCTTCAAACAGTGGAAACCTATTCATCCTACAGTAAAAATTCTAACTACTCACAAAATCCTTCTTGGAGCAAAAAAATATCAGCTTCTTTAGATTAAAATAAAAGCAAAAAAGAGAACTGGAAAATAAAAACAAAAAAAGAAGAAAAACATATATCAGGATACTATTAAAGGCAAGTATCTTAAGTATCTCCTTTGTATCTCCAGAAATTAGCATGGAAATTTGCACATAATGTTCTATTATTAGAACACAAAAGCATATAATCATCAAAACTATGTATGGAAGAAAAGTTAGAGATAGAAAACTTGAAATCAGACTTGAGTTGTGAAGCCTAAGGTCATTATACTAGTTTGTGTCAATGCAGCAAACATACTTGACTATGATAATATCTAGTTTATATGCCATTCTGCTAAACTATAAAGACCTCAAGAATGAAAGCCTTGACATCAACTTTTCTTAACTTTTCCATAGTCGTTTATCTAGATATGTATACAGCGGACATACCGTGGTTATTTTACAAGTTAATGTAGAAAGTATGAAGGGAAAATATGATCTTCTTATATGTTGTTCTATTCTTTCCCATACAATTTCTACATGTCATCTTGAAGATATGGACTGAGCTTAATATGAAACATTACAACTTGATTATAGGGAACAGACGTTGTTAAATTATTTCTTACTGTGAATATCTAGATAAAGTGAAAGCACTAGTGCCAGGAAGAAAAATTATGACATCTAAAATTCATTTTCTATTTATTGTTGTCATATTTATTGCTATTTCCAATGAATGCAATTATTTTTAAATAGCTTACACCATTTCCATATGCATCATTGCTGAATTGCAAGAAAAACAGCTAGTATTATTCAACGATGGCTCTCGGTATATATGAAGCAGGAAAAATACATAATTGGCCATCTTTCAATCTTCCCTTTTCATGTTCTTTTAATCCTTCTAGAAACATTTCTTGCTCACACCTAGTGTCTGTTTAGTGCTCATTGGCTGCCTGAAAATCATTTCAACACTCAGTAATGCCATTCACCTGAACATAAGGTTCCACTACAGGCTGTGAGTGAACTTCAAGTGGGACACCTGTCCCACTGTCCTGCCAAACCAGAAACTGGGACATTCAGAAGTTTTCTCCATAGAAAACTCATGTACAGTGGTACCTCGGTTTTCGAACTTCTCTGTTGATGAACATTTCGGTTTATGAACACCGTAAATTTTAAGGATCTATGGTATCATTAGATAGTACAATTCATGCTAAATTTGCAGTTTTAGGGTTTGATTTTAAAGATCTGGAACGGATTAATCCATTTTGCATTAATTTCTGTGGGGAAACTGTGCCTCGGTTTTGTAACGTTTCAGAACTTGAACGGTCTTCTGGAACGGATTATGTGCAAAAACTGTGGTACAACTGTATATATATATATGTATACATATATATATATGTATACATATATATATATGTATATATATATATATATATTACCAAAAAATGTATAAACATATTAAGAAAGGAGAAAACTGTACTAATATATACTAATAACAAAAAATAAATACAAGTCACATTTGACTTCTGCAATTACAAGAGGTGCTCAAAGTGATTACCATCCGTGTGCTGACACTTCTAATTATGGCAAACTACTGCTTGAACAATGCTGACCAAAGTGTTAACAATTAACACATCTTAAAATGTGTATACATTTTTTTGCATCCCAGATTCAAACTTATATCAAGATGATTATGAAGAATTCTTAATAGAAAGAAAGCAGCTGAAAATCCTGGAGATTCTATAAACATTTGAAAAAAGCTGTTTTTTGTTTTGGTTTTTTTGGTGTTTTTTTTTGGTTTGTTTGTTTTTTTGGGGGGTGGATTATAGGGATAACTACATCTATGTCTCAGTCATTTTAAAATTTAACGATCACCAAAACTGTGCTCACTCTGAAAACATGAATAATATTCCTATGATTGAAAGCAACCAAGGTTTATAGAAACTTTAAGGGCTATTAAGCAAGTTCCTATATGAATCCAGAGAGTGAATTGTATAAGCATTTAGAATGTGCTGATGATAAAGGGATTCATAAAAGTTGTTATGCTGATTTTATGTTGATGGATGTTTGAATATAAGGTGAGTTATTAACCAGAGGTAAGTGAAACTAATGTTTAAGTGTTATGATATATGTGTAATTGAAAGTGAATTTTCTTGGCAAAATGGGGAGCAGAGTGAAAAAGAAAGAATGACTGAGTTACAATAAAGATAATAACACAGATAAATCCATCTGCAATGCCAGTACAAGTGGCCATGGTTTACATTAAGCCAGGAATTTTAACCCCTAAATGAATCCAGTCCAAAAAAATTTGAAGTGCTATATAGATTTGTAGTACATTTGGTAGATGGCACTCATCTGCTTCTTAATTAGATCTTTGCAGTCTTCCTTCTTCTTCCCTTTTACCATATGTCTTTTCCACTCTTTGCAGGCTGTCACCTCCTTTTCTGGCTGCACATTAGTATAACTATTGAGTGAGTCACTTACCTTCTCTTTGTAGGTCATCCTAATCAATAAAAGAACAGAACTCTGCATCTATACTACAGCCATTTGTTTAGAGTTTGAAATCTAAAGGCTTAGTCTGACAGCCCCACAACATAATTTCGTACCTAGTAATGACTGGAAATGGAGACACAAAGAGCCATGGTCACATTTCTGATCATCCCTTTCTGTTTCTTTCATCCATGGTCTAGCTCCCTTTTCTGTAAACTACCCCTTCATCACAATCCCAGGACAGGAGGTAGGGAGGAAATGTTCACCTGACAACAGATACCCAGATGAGACGTTTCACTTGTTCTTTCTCTTCAACACTGCTCATAGTACTGTTGTTCATACTCATCACTCACATTTTCTAAGCACTTTTATATTATTATCCTATTTACCTAATCTGTTCAAGTAGATGTATGTGATTTTGCTCTTTCACTCCCACTCTTGCCTTTATGGATAGGAAAAATAAATGGTACATCAGAGGATATTTTTGTCCCTGTTTATTGTGTCATGCTCAAATCATCAGACACGAAAAAAAAGATTATCAAAAGAAGATGAAGGGACTTATTTTTGAACATTTGAGCCAGGCTTAATAAAATAAGTGTGGTAATGAATGAACTTAAAAAAAAAAAAAAAATGTTGAGGTGATGGTTTTTATTGGTTGGTTAGTTGATTCAAGCCAAATAAGCTTACAGTAGCAGGATGAAGAAAGCCTTAAAGGTATTTGCTAATACTTGAAGGAGATGAGGTAAGTTCAAAACATGTTAGAGAGAAAGCAGAATGATATGGATCTCTCCCACCAGGGGTCTTATTCCCTTTTTACACTGAAGGAAACAGTTGAGGCCCGGATGTGGGAATGTCTTTCAGCACCTGATCAGTTTAAACTCTCCAAATTAAAAACCAAAAATTACTTTTGAAACTACTGTACCATAGAATCGGTGACCAACATTTTCAAAATTCTTGAAGGAAAAGACAATGTTCTCTAAAAAATGGTCAAGAAATGACAAACAGAAAATGTCAAATAATAAACAGAGTAAACCACTTACTTCACCTCTATTCCCTGCCAAAACACAATATACACAACCAAAAACGTAGATACTGGGAGTCAGAAGAGCAATTTTGTTGTTTTATTTTATTAAAAGTCAATAATATATTTTTGAGCAGATAATTAATGAATAGGTTTGGATCTGTCACGCCAAAGCTGTAATCAAAAACTTTTCAGAAGGTAGTTGGTTACAAGTAAATTCTTTAGATCTAGGTTATATTGTTTTTGCATAACTTCTCTCAAAGTCTCACATAGCTTCCTTCTTATTAAATGGAAAAATGTGAGTTATATGATAGTGCCAAATCATGGATTCATAATTAGTGGAAAAATTACTCCAGCTGCCCTCTCCATTTAAAATGTCATATAATAGCTCTTTATCACCCTAAAGTAATGGTGTTACCACAATTCTTCCTTTTGGTCTTATAGAACATAGAGATGCCTCCAAGATTTAAATGATAATATCAGAGGTTTATTTTATCAAAATTGTGATTATATAAAACTAAGAAAAACAAAGGATGCCATAGCTGGTTCTAGATTCAAAATTGCCCTCTTGACTGAAATAATACTTGACCATCAATAGCATAAAAATGAAATTGGGATACATTGTATAATTTTGAATTTAGCTTGAACAAAATTCATTTTTTAAGTTTTACGTAGGGAAAACCTGGCTTAAAGGCTGTCGTGTAAAAATATCTGGGATTTTTTAGCTGGCTGTCAATTAATAGGAAGCCCCAATGCAATGCAAATAAATCTAGACATCACTAAAGTATGGATTTTGTTGAGATAATGAGAAGTCACTCATCTGCTGAATTTTCATAGATCGTATCACCTCTAAAGCTCATACTTCACTCATGGTTCTTCATTTTGAGGGAAGCATTGGCAAAATGAGGAGAGGTTCAGAGGAAGTCACTCAATGTTGCAAAGTGTCTAGAAATTATATTGCTCTAAATGCTATCAAAGAAACTAGCTATATTTAGCCTGAAGGCAAAACTATGGGTCATTAATATTAAAATACTGATAAATAGAAAGGCAGTAGATTTTATATCTTCTCTTCCAAACCACTAACCTTAAACCATTCCAAGGAAGTTATAGGAATTCTGGTTTTGATTCAAATGAGAGATTTGAACAACCTAAGAGCTTGTTCTCTCTCACACAACACAGTACTCTTCTTACTGAGATAGTCAAGCAAACATAGATATTTATAAGGGAAAATAATTATGAGGGAATGTTTCTCTGGGTGAGGGGTTATATAAGAAGACTTCCATGGTCCTTATTCATTCAAAATTTTATGATTCTACCTATGCCCCAAACATAAATATAGTGCCTGCCTGTTGTGAACAGGTGCTTAAGAAGCACCCCAGACACAAAAAAAAATGGAAAATTGCCATCTGCCCTCAGTGGTTTTATACCAGCATTTATGTATTTTTCAATACATTTTGACAAACTGACTTAAAAAAAATTGTTTAAGCTAATCATCATTAATTTTAGATAAGTATTCATCAGCTAAACCACTTTTATAGAAATTGCATTGAAAGAGTTAATGCACTCATTTCTTCTTGAAAAAATGAACTTCTATCTTCATTTATTAAATAATTAAAACTTATAAATTAATGTAATGAAACAGTATCATTAATATCACTTTTGTAAATTAAAATAATTATAGACACACAAGCATGCACATCCCCACATAGACATACACATAGTAGAAGAGAGATGGACTGTTACAAATCTGCATTAAAGTCCATCCTTTTAATTGGTTTATCACTCTGGAAATTACCCTGTTGACAGTTCCTGACTGGAGTGGCCTTTTTTTCTGCCTGGAAAAAACTCAGAAGAAACAGAAAAGGGGGCACCCAGCAAACCACTGTAATCTACCATAAGAAGCTCCGTGATGAATTTGAACTTAGTTGCTTACAATTGTACATATTCAAACTACTCTAAACAAGTGTTTTACTAGGTTTTTGGAAGTGTTGTCCACTATCCACACCTGCTATTTGTGAAGGACTATTCTTAGCTTTTATAAATCCTGGAAGAATAGTTAAACTGCAATTGGCATTTTCAAGGTGTTTGAAAGCAAACTCTCCAGTATTTTAGAGGTTGAATGGCAGCATGGTGTGGGATGGGAAGCAGTTTCAGCATGAGAAGAACCGAGGTGATGTTTCGGCTGCACCACTTAATATTGGCAAGGTTTTAAAAAGTCCTATGCATCTCAATTTCCTCACCCAAAGTCTCAGAACAGCTTTTCTGTATCTATCATCTGGAGTTGTTTTCAGATCCCAAAACAACAACAAAAACGTTTATGTTTAAAAGATGTAACAAACTAAGGCATTATTACCATCAATGCACATATGTTTTGCTTTATACCTTAGATTATTTGCATGTCTTTTGGTCTCTTTTTTTTTTTTTTTTAAGATTTTATTGGGGAAGGGGAACAGGACTTTATTGGGGAACAGTGTGTACTTCCAGGACTTTTATTTTCCAAGTCAAGTTGTTGTCCTTTCAATCTTAGTTGTGGAGGGCGCAGCTCAGCTCCAGGTCCAGTTGTCATTGCTAGTTGCAGGGGGTGTAGCCCACCATCCCTTGTGGGAGTCGAACCGGCAACCTTGTGGTTGAGAGGATGCACTCCAACCAAGTGAGCCATCTGGGAGCTCAGAGGCAGCTCAGCTCAAGGTGCTGTGTTCAATCTTAGTTGCAGGGGGCAGAGCCCACCATCCCTTGCGGGACTCGAGGAATTGAACCAGCAACCTTGTGGCTGAGAGCCCACTGGCCCATGTGGGAATCGAACCAGCAGCCTTTGGACTTAGGAGCACGGAGCTCCAACCGCCTGAGCCACCGGGCCGGCCCCCTCTTTTGGTCTCTTAAGAGGTCAGAATGCAGTGGCTTATTTTCAAGAACTAGGAAAGTCATGACTCTCAGAAGTTACAAGAAAATGGAGATAGGATGGCACAGAGAAGCAGCTGAACTCTTCTGGCAGTTGGAGGAAAACCATGCCTTGTATTTACATGGTATGAATGTGGTTAAGCAGTAACTACAAAGAGAAACCTCTGCTCCATGCTTAAGATATCAGTTTGAGTTGATTAGAGATATAAAAGCTTGCTCCAAATTGATAAACCTTCCAAATGTCTTTCTGAGTCTTTTCTAATCAACCTCTTGTCCTTAAATATCTTCATTTCTAGAGTTTAATAGTCACTTGGGGTGAAATTATCTGGTCAAGAACAGAAGCTATGATGACTATATCTGGTCCAGAGCAAAAAAGGCTGAATGCATACTTTTAAAAAAACAACTAACAGAAAAGGTGAAAGGGGAATCAATAACTCCATGACCTTTCCCTATAAATGACTTTAAGTAGTGACTTTAGAAAGTTTTATTTTTACTGAATTGATCGTTGTAAAGTAAGTTTCTTGAAACGCCCCAGATGTAAGAGCTCTCACTAAAAGCTGTGTTAACTCTTTAAAAGAACGTAGTTAAAACTATTTGAGGTTGAAGGCGCTGTGACATAATGTGTGGTAGAGTGATAGAGTGATAAAAAATTATACTATATTTTTCAACAGACATAGACTGTAAGAACATTCTGATTGCTCTGGAACATTTTAGTGAAGAATTCCTCTCATTTTCGTACATTTCTGGATTCACTGTTATTCAGTTTTATTCTATGTGAGGCAGAATGACTTTAAATAGAATGGAAGAAAGTATTATATTTTTGCCAGCAAAACTGAAAGTAAAAACCTTTTAATTAAAAGAACAGGCTGTGCTGATAATAAATTTATCTCAGACTAACTTTTGTTTTCTCTGAGAGTCACTGGGCTGTCTGTAAGCTTGTATGGGGAACATTTGTGGGCTTAAAGGTTATGACAAAGCTGATATCCATAGGAGACCTTGTTCAAAGATCTCTTCAACCTAAGACTAAAGCAGGGGCAAATTTAAGGTTAATTGTTGTTTTAGTTCCAACAAGCTCCAACGTTTATCATAATGCTTTGTTTGAAAATAGAAGAATATAGTATGTGAGCATTTGACAGTAGCATTAAATTATTTTCACTGCAGGTGTTTTATGACTATTATCTTTACCAGCCTCCTCATCATCATTATCATCATAACCATCAAGTTCTTACTACATACTAATCTAATGGAGATAGAAAGAGTAAGTCCTATCTTCTGCCTCTAACGAGTCTATAATTCATTTTGATGGGATAGCACATATGCATAAAAGACCCAATAAAAATTATCTATAGAATGGTACCAAACAAAATATTTATGAAGTTTATGGCAGAAACATCATTGGGAACTAAATCTAGCATTGCATAAGCCTACATTCATTCAATTATTCATCCATTCACTAATATTCATTGACTATGTTATCAGTTAGAATAAATTTGGCTGAAATTAATGGAAACGCAAGATTGGCTAAAAAAATAGGGTTTTTGTTGTTGTTGCTGTTGTTATTCTCTCATAATAAGAACCAATGGTAGGTCTAGCTTAGCTATGCCATCAGAGACTCAGATCATTTCTATCAGTCATTATATCCTTAGTGGGTTGACTTCATCACTTAATGGGTGGCCCCATCACTACAATCTTGTTCAGTAGATATTGCTATAGCTCCAGATGGTATACCTGCCATCAAGGTAAGGTGAGGTAGTAGGGGGCATGAAATAGTAAATCTCCAAAAAGGAGAATGAAGTAAGAAAGGGACAAAGACAGGGGGAGAAGAAATAAAAAGAGAAGATAAGGAAGTTAGATAAACAAAAGAAATTAAAACAGAATTATTTCAAGCAGGTAGAGCACTATAAACAAAATATTAGAGGGAGAACAATAATGATGTGTTTTAGGTTAAAAATTAGCAGCACACCAGGCTATCTATTATAGGATATCAACTTAGCTAAAATTATTATATAGTCCACTTTATAAAAGTGGCATATATATGATCTTGATGACCAGTTGAAGATTTCCGGCCAAAGATGAAAATAAAATGAAGGGGCCAATTGTGAGAATAAACCATACTCAAGGAGTTTTTAGAATTTGATTTGAAGACAGAGTTAAGGGCACTGGGAGGGAAGGCAACACTTAGAAACACATAGGTTTCAAGATTTAAAGTAAACAGAAATTGGATCGGAATCTGTTCTTATTGGTAAGAAATATTAAAGTCCCAGAGGTCAGGCCAAGTCATGTGAATGAGGAGGAGTGATCAGAAATCTGATTGGAGTATGCCCAATAAAAAGAATATAAGAATAAGTCATTTTTACCTACTCAAAAATATATTTTAAACCCATAGTCGGTAGGTGAAGATAGGAGCAGTATATTGAACTGACTGGATCTATGTCAGTAAGTACAGTGTGACATAGACAGATTCTAATATCACCTATAGAATTTTGTCAGCTAAACAGTGTTATCTAAATTTAATTTTTATTTTATTTTTATTTGGAGCTAGACAATATCTGTTTGATCTAAATTAATTTTCAAACAGGTAATTATTCTCCACCCTGTACCTTATCTTATTTTGGACAAATCTTTGTTCACTTCATTCATTACCTTTATTGAATCTGCTAGAAATCCTGTGGCATACGAATATATATGAAGGGCTATATAAAATCAGTTCTACTCAACCATATCTAATAATTCACCAGGATCTAGTATAGCTTTTCCCTCTTCTTTAGAGATGCATTGGCTTTCCCTTCAGTCATTTCTTGCAATCTGTTAGAAACTGACGGTAATAAAAATATGTATTAATTTTAATTTTGTTTAATAGGCTAAGATGTTTTCCTTGGACATCCCAGTCCTTTTCTAGTTCCAAAAGACACACACAAAATCTCATTGGTACTCCTGCAGTGTACGCAGGTCATTTGTCTTTATCTATTCAAAGTCTTGGATTGCTAAACTGTAAAAGTCCACTGTAAACCATGTTTTCGACTTCAAAAGAAAAACACTTCATTGCCTCTATAAAAAGACATTTTCATACCTTATCAGAATACCCTCTATGGTGGTTTGTCTGCTTCTGAGATTCAAACTCAGCAGTAAGCACCGTTTTATAATGACATATCCAACGGACGTTATACTTTTTCTTTATTCACATAAGAATTATCTCCAAGATAGAAAAAAAATGACACAATTTTCTCCTTTATTTTAGAAATCTGTTTGTTTTATTATTGTAATTGTATTCCTGTTAGTTATAGTAGCCTAAGTTTACGTGTTTATTTTGTTTTAGTATGGTTCCAGCCAGTCAAAGAAAATCACTGGGGGAAATTTTTTTAAATAAAAATCAAGAAGCTATCAAGTATGTTTATGTTTCTCTTACTTGTTGATTACCTACATATGGATGACAAAAATTAGCTTTCTTTTTGGAAATTAGCTCCCCTTCACATGATGAATTAAACAGGGAAAAATTATATACCATAATAAAGAACTAGGTGAAAGTTAAACATAAGAGCATCCTACTTTAGTTCTAGAAAACTTGGTATTAGGCATAGTCTATTCAACCTAACATATTTACTAGAAGTCAGCTCAGTCTGGGATTTCCAGTAAATCTAATTTGGGTTACAGAGGAGCAAGTTTAGAAGGGGCTTATCAGCCTATCTATTGTGTACTATAAGAGATTCTCAATTAGATCTGAATTTTTATTTTCTTATTGCTTTTGTTATTGTTTTATGGAGGGAGGAAAGTATTTAGTTTTTAACTAAGGAAATAGGCTTGAGATCTAGAGCACCTTTTTCCATTGCCATGTGACAGCGCTGGGGACCTATTTAAGGGTATGTATGTATGTATTGGAAGATAGTTAAGAGGTAAGATGATTGTAAGAGCAAATGAATGTTCTTCATCCTATGTTACGTGAATGTGTAATACTCTCCCCTGGTTGCACAAGAGTGGGGAATTCTTCCCTAAGGAAAGAGACAAGATGGATGCCATCAATTAGTTATTTTGTATTGACCATCTCCTATAAGATAAACGGTATTCTATAGCTCAAAATATATGAGTCATAGCTGGGGAATTAAGGGGGATAAATATATAAAGTAATCAGAGGGGAAAAAATAGACAATATAAAAGAAATACCACAGTGCCTGGACTTAATTAAATCATATAATTTAGTGGAATGAGGACAATCAGCATTTTAGCAACGATGTTTGAAAATTTTATCATGAAATTTAACTTCCAGTCCTGTGCCACTCTTGTTCTCCTATTAAAAACTCACTAAGCTAAACTCCAATAAAAACGGGCTGAAAGTAAACACATTGACAATAAGTCTGAGCTAAGTTTCATTAAGGAATGCTTGTCCGCATGGTTATTTATCTAATTTGTAGCCTACATCAAATATAAATCGTGTGCTTCTTAACATGTATTTTTATATTATTTATTACTAATAAAATGGTCATGATTTTAAGGTACCTGCTCTGGGGTAGGCATTGCATTCAGTTTTGTGTATGTGCTAGCTCACTTATTTTTGATCTCTAAAAGGTTTTTATCTTCTTATTACAGTTGAAAAACTGAGCACCAGGGGGATAAAGAAACATGTCAAAATTCATGCAGTAAATAACTGCAGAAGGCAGAATCTGAACATAGACCTCTTTGACTTTAAACCATGCGTAAATTGTAACCATTCTGCAGTACTCTGAGATAAGAGCAGTACTAATGTTGTAATTTTACTTGTGGTAACACTTATGTCTATCAATAATATCTATCAATTAGAATATTGGTTCTCTTCTTTTTGTTAGTAGTTAAAACCTAAAATCTGAAAGTAAAAATTTGTTTTGTAGCAGAAATTTCTAAATCTAAAGGATTAATTCAGAAAATAACTGTTCATAAATACAAGTTGAGATGAAGATGATGTATGAAATTATAACAAACCCATTTTTCTTAAACATCTATTTATCTACCAAGCTATCCATTTATTTCAGAGATCAATTTCATTTCTCATTATCATCCTATGTCAAAAATTCTGTGCTAATAGTCACTTCAAATTTTTTTCTTCTTAGAAAAAACATTTTCCTCTGTTCTCTCTACATGGGCCAGTTACATTGACAAACACTGAAAGTTAAGAGCCACACTCTGATTTCTTCCCATACAAACTTAAAGTTAATCCAGTAGAGATGAATAAGATTTGAAGGTTCTGCTCTATTGTCATGTCAACTTCCAGCTTAAATTTTTGGCTAAAAACTTTTCATGAGTGAAAATGTGCCCACTAAAGTTGTGTAAATATTTTTCTCATTTCCCTTCCTTTTTCTTTCATTTAATCCCTTCACTCTCAATTAAAAGACTTTGTCCTTCTGTTGTTCTGTTATGCGTTGTAATATTTCTAAATGGCTAGAAGATATAACTGTCATTATAAAACTTGTTCTCACGGATAATTATGACAACAGTGCATGGACAGCCTAGATGACAGCACGGATTTTTCTGAAACCATATATCATGGTAGGTAAGTTGTTCAGAATTGTTTTAATGTCCTTCTATTCAGAGCCTAGTAATAATAATAATAATAATAATAATAATAATAATAATAATAATGAGAAAAACATATCTATAATAAAAATAGAATAACTGGGTGAAATAAAAAACTCCTTATAATATGATGTTTCATATCACCATATCTGGAGGATTTTTCTGACTTGAAATAGTTCCCTTTTCTTGGTTTATAAAGCCATGAATGCAGATTTGTGTTTTTTATGGTTGCCATGAATTTGGAAGCTGTCACTGCATCTGGGAGGGCCAACTGTGACTTTGCAAGTTAGTATTTAAAAATATAACCTAAGCCAATAATTCCCCTAGAATCAGGAAGGTATATTTTAGCTTCTGACAGAGAGGTATGCTCAGGATTTAAACCAGCAAGCAAATTTTTCAGGATCATGGTAGCAAAATTACCTTTATTTATTTGTCTAGAAAAAGAAGGAAAGGAAGAGAGAACTGGAGAAGCTTCTTACCATATTTTAATATGCTGGGAGGGCTCTCAAGAAAAAAAATAAACTAAGCTGGATGTCAGCCGCATGGCAGTAGGAGAGGACCTCTAGGTCTCTCCCCTTGAAGTTACAAATTGGACAGCTACAATTCAACAAAGAATTCCCTGCTTAACACATAAACACGTTTGAGGAATCAGTATATTGAGACATCTGATAGTGGACACATCAGAATGATCAGTATAGATGAAACCAGGGGAAAAACAAGGAAGGAAGGAAGACATGCAGTCCGTGCTTGCCATGGCCCCAGTGAAGGCAACAGCAGGGAAGGGTTGGAGTGCAGCCCACACAGGGCAGAACAGACCCACGGGGCAGAGATGAAAACTGAACCTGGGTGGCTGGTCCACATTGAGGCTGAGCCCAAGGGGCAGGGACAGGGAAGTGGTGCAAAGGGTGGCAGTGTTCTACGAACCACAAACACTGCACAAAGAAAACTGCAGATGCATGGACCTGTCCCCATCCCCATTCTCCTGCGACCTGCCCAGCAGCAAACCCTCACTCAGCAGATTAGGAAAGGCCAGTAACAACTTTCCAGCCTAAGTGGTCTGTACTCATGGCATCTGAACCCATTGGAAAGAACAGAGCCCCAGATCAATGAACCTGCCTGCCTCTGTTCACCCCTCCACCAGCATCCAGTTGGCAGCTTCTGGGTGCAGGACGGTGGTACCAGAAACACACAGGTCAGGAAAACCATAGCCAACCACATCCCACCACAGGAGGGTGTCCTGAGACTGAGCCAGCCTTAGCGTAAAGAGGACACCCACTTCCATAGTGAATACTGGGTGTTTTCCAAGGCTGAGGTGACAAAGATCCCAGAATCCCTAGTAGTGCAGGTAAAAGAAAACAAAAACTTGTGTGCCAGCATTGCCTACTGGAAAACCAACAAATAAACAAAAAAATACCTCTATTAACCTGCTAAACAGTTGAGACAAATACTTAAAAAAAGGGGGGAGGGGTCCATTCCCACAAATGCCCACATAGAGAAATAATCCATCAAGAATGATGAAAAACCAAGGTAGCAAAGCAGTTCTGGAAGAAAATTTTAAAATCTCCAGAAAATAAACTTAAAGCCATGGAAGACTGAGTTTTAAGTAACAGAGAATTCAAGATTGCAGTTCTGAAAAAAACCTCAATGAGATATAAGAAAACTCAGAAAAGCAATTCAATGAACAAAAGGAATATTGCACCAAAACAAGATTGAAACTATAGAAAAGAGCTGAACAGAAATTCTGGAGCTGAAGAATTCAATAAATGAGATGAAGAATGAACTATGGAGCTTAGGAAATAAAGCAGACCAGATGGAAGGAAGAGTTACTGATATTGAAGACACAAATCTAGAAATGGCTCAGGTGAAAGAAACTGAGAGTAAAAAAGAAAAAAAGAAAAAAGAAGAAGGAACTCTATGAGAACTATCTGACTCAATTAGAAAAAGCAAAATAAGAATAATGGGTATACAAGAATGACAAGAGAGGGAGACTGGAACAGAGACCCTATTAAAACAAATAATTGAAAAAACTTCCTAAACCTATGGAAAGAACTGGATCCTTGAATCCAAGAAGCTAAGAGAACACTAAAATTATCTCAATTCCAAAGGGCATCTCCAATGCACATTATATTAAAGCTGTGAAAAATTAAAAACAAAGAAAGAATTCTCAGGGCACCCAGGAAAAAGAAGATGGTAACGTATAAAGAAAACCCCATAACATCATCAACAGATTTTTCAGCAGAAATGCTACAAACTAGGAGAGAGAAAAATCAAATGTTCAATACATGGGAGAAATCACCATCCAAGAATAATATATCCGGAAAATTTATTCTTTAGATATAAAGGAGGAAAAAAACAAAAACAAAAAAAAACCTTCCCAGACATACAGCAGCTGAGGGAATTTTTCACCACAAGACTTGCATTACAAGAAATGCTAAAAGATGATCTACCTGAAACAAAAAGACAATAGAATACAAAACAGTAAGATGACTAACAGACAGACAGAAGCAGAAAATTGCAACTCTTGTTCAGAATAGGGCATTAAACACTTAACTATGACAAAGATTAAATGAGTTAAACACATTAAAAAAAGAAGAAGACAATAGCTATACAATTTGGAAATGAACACACAGCACAGAAAAGGATAATTTGTAACAACAAAACCATGAAAGAGGAGGGGAAATGATTGAATTTGTATAGGTGAATGGAGATAACATGCAATCAGTCAAAATGGACTATAATACATTGAAACCTTTATTTTGCATAAACCCAATGGTAACCATAAAAAAAGAATCTAGAACAGAGACACATAATGTAAAAAGAGAAAATGGAAGAAAAATTACAGAATACCACCAAATTAAAATAACAGACAGAAACACAAAGGGAAAAAAAAAAGATGGAGGCAAAACTACTAGAAAACAAAAGATAAAATGGCTATAAAAATACTCATATATTAATAATCACTCTAAATGCAAATGGACTTAACTCACCAATTGAAAAACACAGGGTAACAGGATCGATTAACAGAACAAAACCCAAGTACATGCTGCCTTCAGAAAACACATCTGGGCTGCAAAGACAAACTTAGGCTCAAAGCCAAGGGATGAAAACTGATATTCCAACAAAATGGCATGCAGAGAAAAGCAGGTATATTCTTACTTATAGCAGACAAAATAGATTTAAAGATAAAAATGGTAACAAGAGACAAATATTGACACTGTAATACTAAAGGGAACGATACACAAAAGAGACATAACATTTATTAATATATATGCACCCAACCTAGTAGCACCAAAATATATAAAGCAACTACCAACAGAATTAAAGTGAGAAACTGAGAAAAATACAGTTATAGTAGGGGGCCTAATACCCCATTAACAACAATGGATAGATTATCCAAACAGATAAATCAATAAGGAAATATCAACCTTAAGTGACACATTAGACCAAATGGACATAATATATATTTACAGAGCTTTTCATCCCAGATGACCAGAAAATAGATTGTTTTCTAGGGCACATAGAACATTCTAAAGGATTGATCATATCTTGGAGTACAAATCCAGCCTCAACAAATTTAAGAAGAGTGAAATCATAGCAAGCATATTCTCTGAACACAATACATCAAAATTGGAAATCAACTGCAACAAAACAAAACAAAACAAAACAAAAGCTGGAAAAACAACAAATGTGTGGAGGTTAAACAGAATGCTTCTAAACAATGGCTGGGTCAAAGAAGAAATTTTTAAAGAGTTCAAAAGATACATAGAGACAAAAGAAAAGGACAATATGACATCAAAAAATTTTTGGATGCAGCAAAAGCAGTAATATGAGGAGTTAAGGTTATAGCATTAAAAGCCTACTTAAAGAAACAAAAAAACATCTCAAATAAACAACAACATTTCACCTAAAGAACCAAAAAACAAAAAAAAACAAAAAAATAAATAAAAAAGAACAAGCAAAGCCCAAAGCCAGTACAAGTAAGGAAATAAAAGTTAGAACAGAATTAAAAGAAATAGAGAACAAAAAGACAACAGAAAAAAAAAATAACGCAACAAAGAGCTGTTTTTATTGAAAAGATTAATACAATTGACAAACCTCTGGTTAGACTCACTAAGGAAAAAAGAGAAAAGTCTCAAATAAACAAAATCAGAAATGAAGGAAATTATTTAAAAAATCACAGAAGTACAAAAAACTATACAAGAATACTATGAAAGGTTATATACCACCAAATTCAATAACCTAGAAGAAATAGACAAGTTCTTAGGAACATATAACCTTCCTAGACTGAATTATGAAGAGTTGGAAAATCTAAATAGACATATCAATAGTAAGAAAATTGAAACAATCATTAAAAACCTCCCAAAAAGTAAAAGTCCAGGATCAGATGGCTTCACTAGAGAATTTTATCAAACAGTCAAAGATGATTTAACACCTGTCCTCCTCCAACTCTTCCAAAAAATTAAAAAGAGCCAATACTTTCTAACTTACATTATGAGGCCAATATTACCCTGATAACCAAAACCTGGCAAGGCCAGCACACAAAAATGAAAATTACAGACCAATATCTCTGATGACTAGAGATGCAAAAATCCTAAACAAACTATGAGCAAATTGAACAGAAGAATACATTAAAAAGATAATACATCACAATCCAGTGGAGTTCATTCCAGGAGTTCAAGGATGGTTCAACATATGCAAATTAACATGATACATCACATGAAGAAAATATGGGATACAAATCATATGATCATATCAATAGATGCAGAAAAAGTATATGAGAAGATAAAATTATGGTTTCCTGTTTTATGTTTTAATCTTTACAATGAAAAAGTCCATATATGTCAAACCCTCAGCAAATATCATACTCAATGGTGAAAAACCAAAAGAACAAAAGAAGGAAAGAATGCCCACTCTCACTACTGTTATTCAACATAGTACTGGAAGTCCTAGCCGGAGCAATCAGGCAAGAGAAAGAAGTAAAATTCATCAAATTGGGAATGCAGTAAAATTATCAGTTTTTGCCGATGACATTATTCTATATATAGAAAACTCTAAAGACTCCACCAAACAATTATTAAAAACAATAAATAAACACAAAATGTTTCAGGATACAAAATGAAAATACAATAATCCATTGTGTTCCTATTATATTAACAGTGAATTATCAGAAAAAGAAATGAAGAAAACAATTCTATTTGCAATTGCAACAAAAATAATTAAATACCTAGGAATTAACTTAAACGATGTGAAGGACCTATACACTGAAAACTACAAGACACTTCTTAAAGGAATTGAAGAAGATAAAAAGAAATGGAAAGATATTCCATGTTTATGGTTTAGAAGAATCAACATAATTAAAATGACCATATTACCTAAAGTAATATACAGATTTAATGCAATCCCCATCAAAATCCCAATGGCATTTTTCAAACAAATAGAACAAAAATATCATCAGATTTGTATGGAATCACAGAAGATCCAGAATAGCCAAAGCAATCCTGAGAAAAAAGAACCAAGACAGAGGTGTCATACTCCCTGACTTCAAATTATACAACAAAGCTACAATAAAAAATAAAAAAAATAAAAAAATAAAAATAAAAATAAAAAAATATGGTATTAACAGAAACACAGAAACACAAAGCAATGGAACAGAATTGAAAGCCTAGAAATAAACCCACATATATATGGGCAAATAGTTTTTGACAAAAGAGCTGAAAAAATGGAGAAAGGAAAGCCTCTTTAATAAGTGGTGTTGGGAAAATTGAAAAGCCACATGAAAAAATGAAACTAGAATGCTATTTGATATCGTACACAAAAATTAACTCAAAATGGATTAAAGATTTATAATACCTGAAACAATAAAATATATAGAAAAAAATAAGTACTAAATTTATGAACGTTGGTCTTAGAGAGGATTTTACAAACTTGACCCTAAAGGCAAGGGAAAATAAAAAAATAAGAAAAAAATTAATGGAATTACATTAAACTGGAAAGCTTCTGCACAGCACAAAAACTCATCAAAAACAGAAAGGCAAGCAACCAAATAAAAGTAGCTATTTGCAAATGATACTTCTAACAAGGGGCTAATGTCTAAAATATATAAAGAACTCATAGAACTCAACAACAATAACATCAACAAACCCCCAAAACAATCAATTTGAAAAATGGGCAGAGGACCTGAACAGATACTTTTCCTAAGAAGATATAAAAATGGCCAACCGATACGTGAAAAGATGCTCAGCTTAACTAGCTATTAGGGAAATGCAAATCAAAAGCACAATGAGATCCACCTCACACCTGTTAGAATGGTTACTATTAATAAGACAAGAAATAACAAGTGTTAGAGAGGATGTGAAGAAAAAAGAACCTTAAAACACTGCTGATGGGAATGTAAATTGGTACAGCCACTGTGGTAAACAGTATGGAGGTTCTTCAAAAAATTATTAAAGAAGTACCGTATGATTCAACAATCCCTCTTCTGGGTATCTACTCCCAAATTTTGAAAACGTTTATTCATAAAGGTATATGTACCCTTATGTTCATTACAGCATCATACATGTAGCCAAGATATGGACACAACCTAAGTATCCTTAGATGAATGATTGGATAAAGAAGATGTGGTACTGATATACAATGGGACACTATTCAGACATAAAAAAGAATGAAACACTAACATTTGTGATAGATCTTGTGAGTATCGTGATAAAAGAAATGTCAGATGGAAAAGGACAAAAACCATATGATTTCACTCATATGTGCGATATAGAACAGAGAAAGCAGCAAACAAACAAACTCATAGACACACATAACAGAAGGGTGGTTACCAGAGGGGAAAAGGGTGGGGGTAAGATGAAGAGGGTAAAGGAGGTCAAATATATGGTGATAGAGGGAGACTAGAATTTGGGTGGCGAACATACAACGCAATATACAGATGACATATTATAGAATTGTACACTTGAAACTTATATGATGTTATTAACCAATGTTACCCCAACAAATTTCCTGTAAAAAATAAAAAATAAAAAAATAAACCAAAGAGCAATGTGAAAATAAGCCACCGTTGTAAATAAATATTACATTTGTTATCTCCCTAAATAAATGATATCAGGACATTGTTTTTGTTCAATATCTAGGGTTTTATTTGTTTGATTTTTTTGTTTGTTTGTTTTCTTTTGGCCTATGTTACCAAAGAACTTGTTTCTCGTGGGAGGTCACTCTTTAGCCTATTTTCTACCTGAGACAAATCAAATAGGAACAGACATATTCCAGAGTGATTGAGAAAGGAGATAGCAGAAATATTTGCTATCACCTCTAACTTTGCTCTGGTGCTATAGATATAAACATGAAACAATAGTTATTCCATGCATTGCCAATAGCATGCTTGGATTAAACAGAGTGCCATAGAAAGGCTGTATTTAAGACCAGGCCACAATTTAACAATCCAACATTAATGTATAATTCCACGTATCACTTAAGCTGGCTTTTACAATTTTCTTATTCTATAGTATAATTTTTGTCATGTCTTTCAACTTACACCACGCCCCAAATGAAAAGTATCCTGTCACACCTCTCTATCTCCACTGGAATGCATTATTTAAGTCTACAGAATTCCCATTTTTTTTCAATGCACAAAAGCTAAACTAGTCTTCTAAAAAGTCAGTTGGTTTGCCCAAAATAATTAAGTAAAGTTGGATATAAACTTCACCACTTATACCATCATTAAATAAAATAGTTTAAATACCCCAATATACAATGTAATCCACAGAAAGCTAGAAAGAAATGTGCATAGCTATGTACTGTCTTAGTATGAAGAAGACCTTATTTAAACAATGAACAACGATAGATACGGTAAAGGCGGTATTGTATGGTACTTATACTCTCAGAGGTCAAACCATTCTAATTTTGCCTCTATTAGTGACAAACTATGAAACTTTCAGCAGGCTACTTAACCTCTCTAAAACATGAATTGCCTGTTATAATCGAGGATAATAACAGAAACTTCATTCATCATCAAGTTGTTATGAAAACTAGAAGAGAGAATGAATATAAAGCACTTAGCATAGTACTTAGCTCGTAGTAAGTATCCTTACTATTATATTTATAAAGAAAAAAATTGGACATATTTGACTATATGCCTACAGAGAGGAAACTAGCATGCAAACAATGCGTAAATAGACATAGCTGCCAGTGAGTTTCTATACAATTAAATTTCTATTAAATATGGAAAATTCTTAGTAATCATTTAAAATTTTTGAATACCCACTTTAAAAATAGACAAAACACACAAGAAATGATGTAAACTTTCAGTATTTTTGAAAGATCATTCAATGTTAGAATAGTCACGGGTAATCAAACAAATGAAACTTAAGTTACAAAAAGCCATTTTCACCTATTAATTTGTCAAATATCTATGTTTTTAAGTTACAAAAACAATTTTCTGGTGAACAATGATATATTTTTTCTTACTTGCACATATCCTTTTATTAATATTGGTTGGTGCAAAAATAACTGTGGCTTAAAAGGTTAAAAATAATTGCAAAAACTACAGTTACTTTTGCACCAACCTAACAGTTTAAATGTTTCTTTAACTGGTTATTTAATTCCTTTTAAAAATTAAAGTAATTTTTATGCATTTATGTGAAATACATAGGTATGATATATATGTAAACCTTTTCAATATACTTGAATATTACTTGGAAAAAGCACAATTATTTTGTTGTCCATTGAATTTGATTTCAAAATTTCATTATCATAATAGTGCTAAGCAGGGAGAAAATGAAAAAAATCTCTTTACAGCTAAGGCATAATTTGTTTGGTTTGGTGGAGACCAGCCAGAGAACAGACAGGAAAGGCAGCAAAGGGAAACAAAGTTGTTCTAAATGATTATTTTTTGTCAAATTCTTATGTATGTATTTGTTTATTATTGTCACTTTTACAATATTGAAATATTCTTAGGCAAGATACTCTGGGAGCGGAGAGGAAGAGTTGAAGAAATTAAGAAGAAGGAAACATTTGAAGCCTGAACAATATGGCAGAAATGAAGGATCTCTAGAAAAGAAGACAAAGAAAGAGACCTTCAGTGCTGGGAGGGGTGGAGGCTTTAGAAACAGGATTCCCATGGTATAATATTCTGCTATATATTTTATTATTTGAGATTTAATTCCCCTTTTCTGTGTGCAAACTGAGTGAAATATTTGGCTGAATATAACTAAATATCTTGTGTCAGTGATACTTTTGGTTAATCTAAGAAAGAGGTAGAAACAAAAAGATGATACTACCAAAGGAAATGGTGACCTAAGTGAGAAGAGTTTATTAAAATCAGAGATGGGAAGGAAAAATAATGTAGGAATGCAATCCTACGGGAGTTTGTAAAACCAATGGAATTTCCATAGTTCATGGGATAGGATTAAAACATTACTATACACTAAATTACTCAGACAGAGTCCAGGCATCATAAGAGGACTGTCAGTGTTGCCAGGTATGTAATCAATCAATCAATCAATCAATCAATCATCTAACAAACAAATAACTGCTAACTTTCAAACAAGGCAGAATGTAATAAGTGCTATGTACTTACAGTGCGATAAACAGAGGGGGACCCAAATGTTTACAAGAACATGCTCATTTTCTAGGTCAACTCTAAAAATAGAAAGGGATTTTGATGGAAAAAGAAGAACCTATACACTGAAAACTACAAGATGTTATTAAAAGAAATTGAAGAAAACACAAATAAATGGAAAGATAGACTGTGTTCATAAATCAACATAGTTTAAATGGCCATATTACCCAAAGCAATATACAGATTTAATGTAATCCCCATCAAAATCCCAATGACATTTTTAAAACAAATTGAACAAACAATCATTAGATTTGTATGGAATCACAAACGACCCCAAATAGCCAAAGCAATCCTGAGACAAAAGAACAAAGATAGAGGTATCACACTCCCTGACTTCAAATTATATGACAAAGTGATAATAATCAAAACAGCATGGTATTGGCAGTAAAACAGACACACAGACCAATGGATCAGAATTGAGAGCTCAGAAATAAACCCACATATATATGACAAACAGTTTTCTACAAGGGAGCCAAAAACATAAAATAGAAAAAAAGAAAGCCTCTTCAATAAATACTGCTGGGAAAACTGGAAAGCCACATGCAAAAGAAAGAATCTAGACAGTTACCATGCTCCAAAATGAACTCAAAATGAATCAAAAACATAAATGCAAGACCTGAAACAATAAATTGTATAGAAGAAAACATAGGTACTAAACTTATGAACCTTGGTCTTAGAGACCATTTGATGAATTTGACCTCAAAGGCAAGGGAAGTGAAATAAAAAATAAGTGAATGGGACTACATCAAGGTAAAATCTTCTGCACAGCAAAAGAAACTATCAACAAAACAACTGAATGGGAAAAGATATTTGTATAGAACACCTTCGATAAGGGGCTAACATCCAAAATATATAAAGAACTCATACAACTCAACAACAAAAAAACAAACAATCCAACTTTAAAAAATGGGCAGAGGATGTGAACAGACATTTATCCCAAGAAGACGTACAAACAGCCAACAAATATATGAAAAAAATGCTCAACTTCACTAGCTTTTAGGGAAATGCAAATCAAAACCACGGTGACATATCACCTCACCCCTGTTAAAATGGCTGTTATCAACAAGACAAGTAACAAGTGTTGGAGAGGATGTGGAGAAAAAGGAACCCTCATACTGCTGGTGGGAATATAAATTGGTATAGCCGCTATGGAAAACAGTATAGCGGTACCTCAAAAAATTAAGAATAAAATTACCATATGGCCCAGCGATCCCTCTTCTGGGTATTTACCAAAAAAATCTGAAAACATTTATCCATAAAGATATAAGTACCCCTATGTTCACTGCAGCATTATTCACTGTGGCTAAGACATAGAAACAACTGATGTGTCCTTCAACAGATGATTGGATAAAGAAGATGTGGTACGTATGGAGTGTTACTCAGCCATAAGAAAAACTGAAATACTGCCATTTGTGACAACCTGGATGGATCTTGAGGTTATCATGCTAAACAAAATAAGTCAGACAGAAAAAGTCGAGAACCATATGATTTCACTCATATGTGGGATATAAAACTGAAAGCAACAAATGAACAGGACAAGCAAACAAACAAAAACTTACAGACACAGACCACAGTTTAGTGGTTACCAGAGGGTAAGGGCAGGGGAGATAGAAAAAGGGGAGAGATAGATTCAAGAGGGTCAAATATATATGGTGACAGAAGATTTGACTTTGGGTGATGAACACACAATGCAATATATAGATGATATATTATAGTTATACACTTGAAACCTATAACGCTTCATTAACCATTGTCACCCAATTACTTTAATTAAAAAAAAGGAGAAGAAGAAGAAGAAGAGGGAGAAGGAGAAGAAGAAGGAGGGGAGGAGGTGGGGGTAGGGGAGGGAGAGGAGGAGGAAGAGGAGGAGGAGGAGGAGGAGGAGGAGACCCAGGAAATGTACCAGCTTGAACATGTCAGCTCTAGCTGATAACAGCCGTTCAAGGATAGGCTTATGCCTGCAGGAACAACCACTCTTAAAGGTCCAAGTGGATATGACTTAAAACATCTTTATCAGCTTTGGTCTGAAGGATAATTAAACACTGGAAAGGTAAATAAGGGAGCATACAGTGAGCCCATTCTTAAGGATCTTTCAAGATAGGGATGCCTTAGAAAAATTTAAGGTTACAAGAAAAATTTCAACCACCAGAGTCAAATCTTCTTTTTCACAGTATTCAAACACAGGTAACATTCGGAAAGGTGACCACATGACTGACATTGACTGAGATGAACATATTATGGCTCTTTCATCCTTGCCAGAGAGGAGAGGAGAGTTGGGGAAAATAGGAATGGCAGAATCCAAGGGCTCAAGCAGTTTTAAAGGATCAAGAAGAGAGTCGCACTGTGTGGCATTGATGTGATAGATAGAAAAGTCTGCTGGCATTGTGTCCAATTTCAGCTCTGCTGCAAACTGTAACTATTTATTTCGCCTTATTAATTCTCTAAAGTTAAATGACAATACGTAATATACCCATTGCAGTGAAATGGTGAAAAGTAAATGATATGTAAGATGCTTGAAAGAGACCTATTGTTTAATTAACAAATCTTAATATGTATTATGGGGAAAAAAAGAATTAAGTGTGCAAAAAGACAAATTGCAGGGCTTTCTATGTTGCTTCTGCAGGAGACAGTAACCTTTTGAGATTACTTTGAGCTCTGTGATCCTGTTTTTCAGAAAGGCAGTCCAACAACAAATTATTTTTCCTTTTGCAAAGACAATGTAATGAGTACTTCAAAATGGGAGTTTTTTTTATAGCTTTCAAAGCATAAAACAACAAAAGAGAGTATCTTCATCATTTAAGACCTTAAGTTTATCCACAACAGTCAGACCAGCATGCTGTTTCTCCCTGTATTAATCTTGGAAGATTCAGAACTTAACAAATGTTTAAAAAGAAAAAAAAAAAAAAGCAAAAAAAAAGCAATACATCTCCTTCCTTTAGAGCAGTAATTATTTTGGCCTTTTCCTAAGTTCCTCTTAGCTGCTCCCAGCACTGCTACCTGTTGGCTCTTTCTTGCCTTTTATTGCTGTTCTTTCTTCTCCGTGTCCTGGTGTTTTTCTGAGACCTCCTACAATTTTACTTCTTACTTCTTCAGTTCACGATTTCTTTTGGACTGAAGACGTTCTATTTTCATTTTACCTTAAATTCCCTTGGCTGATTTCACTTGTTCAATCGTTCAAAGGTACAGGAGCAAGCCTACTGCTTCAAGAACAGAAGTCATATATATACAGAGGGTGCCAAGAAAACGTACATGCATTTTAAGAAAGGAAAAAAAAACTGTATTAAAATTGTAATACTCAATACATACTGATAACAAAAGATGAATACAAGTCACATTTGACTTCTGCAGTTACAAGATGTGCTCAAAGTGGTTACCATCAGCGTAATTTTAATATAGTTTTTTTTTTCCTTTCTTAAAATGTGTGTGCATTTTTTGTCATCCTCTGTACATATGTATTATGTGTGTGTGTAAAATGTTGGAAATTGATGCCATTACACACTATGTACTATCCTTAGAATCAATGTGAAAACATTTTGGAATGAAATATTCCTTGAGGTCCTTGACAAAAAAAAAAAAAAAATTGTGCCTGTTGATAATTATCATTTATGTTTTAATTATAAAATCTCCCCTTCTATTAGATTATTATATGTGCCTGGCTTTAAAGACTATCTGTAATCTGTCTTCAGTCTGTCATTTGCAACCTACCTCTCTCCCTTACGCATTCCTTTTTTCTTTTTTTTTTTTTTTTTCTACTCAGGTCAATATTCTCAAGAGATCCTCTAGAAGCAAGGTTAATTTCTGCTTTATGCCTTTCCTTGTTACTTTCTTTGAATTGTCCTTATGCCTTTCCATTTACCCACTCTTATGTATTTTAGACAATGTACTTCCGGTCATGCATAAACCTTCTTCAACACAACCAGCTTACGGT